>NC_134442.1:317421-619843 GCF_030867145.1 Opisthocomus hoazin
TAATTGCTTTTCAGTTTACAGGTGAAGTGGTAGAAACATTATCCAAGTGATATTGTTCCAGGTTTTCTCTTCAGGAGGGCTGAACAGGTAGGAGAAGCAGTCCCTTGAGGTCTGACACTCTATGGACAACTTTACTCCTCACCTCCCCAACCACAACATTTCTTTCATCGTCACTGCTCTTTGCATCAGACTTCTCCACTGATCTCTGCAGCTGGATGTTACAGCTCCATTGCACCATCTCCCACCTACTCTCCATAGAGAGCTGGCTGCACACAGGCACAGCAGGAGTTGTCCCATTTGCAACAAAAGCAAAATTCAAACATAATCAAGTTCCTTAAAAAAAACCCACACTGTGCAATTACATGGTAATTACAATCTACATCTAATGAGGTTGCCTTCCTATAAGGCATAAACTTATGAGAAATATTGTAGATAGGTACAGGAAAAAAACTAATTATAAACATAGAGAGTTGGCTAAGGAGACAATGAGACTGCTGAAAGGCAGGCAAACTTTTACCTCCCTGATGTCAAAGCAGCAGCTCGGCAGGTGACAGGAATCTGAATGAACAAAGAGTAAAGGGAGGAGAAAACTGGACAATAATGGAAAAGGCCTTTGTCTAGGCAGACTGCATCTGAAAAAATTACCTTGGAAATAGTCAGGACAGGTGAAAATATATGAAAAATTAGAGAAATTCAATACATTATTTAACAGGCAGAATAGGGGTTATGAAGTTATAGCAACAGATCAACATTTCTTTGGAATATCCCTTTCCAAACTTCTTGGCATTGGTCAAGGGCTCTTGTGAGTGAGGACAAGGCAATGTTGCGGCTGTTGTTGAAAGAGGTCAGAAAGTCACCCCAGGGAACCCCAGGCTGTACAAGGTCACTTTGGCATTTCTGTGCACCTAGAAAAGAAGAACATTTCCGAAAGCAGTCAGCATGGACTGATGATGGGTCAATCATGCCTATCAAATCTGATTGCTGGCTGTTTTGGTTTGGCCTGGATAAATGCCAGGAGCCCACAAAAACCCCTCTATCACTCCCCCTCCTCAACTGGACAGGGGACAGGAAATATGCTGAAGGGCTTGAGGGTCAAGACAAGGACAGGGAGAGATCACTCAACAATTACCACCACGGACAAAACAGACTGTTCTCGGTGAGAAAAAGGAGTGGAGTAAGTGGATTGTGCTGATCACACAGTGGGCCCTAATGGGAAACCCCAGTCGCCCAGGAATTCTGGAGTTAATCATGGACTGGCCAGAAGGCAAAGATTTTGGAGCATCGCCAGAGGAGGAGGTGACACGTGCTGAAGAGGCCCCACTGTATAACCAGCTGCCAGAAGATAAGAAACAGTATGCCCTGTTCACGGATGGGTCCTGTCGCATTGTGGTGAAGCAGCGGAGGTGGAAGGCTGCTGTATGGAGCCCTACACGACAAGTCATGGAAACTGCCGAGGGAGAAGGTGAGTCCAGCCAGTTTGCAGAGGTGAAAGCCATCCAGCTGGCTTTCGACATTGCCAATCAAGAGAAGTGGCCAGTGCTCTATCTTGACACCGACTCCTGGATGGTGGCCAATGCCTTGTGGGGGTGGCTGCAGCAATGGAAGAAGAACAACTGGCAGCGCAGAGGCAAACCCATCTGGGCTGCCCAATTGTGGCACGATATTGCTGCCCATCTGGAGCAGTTTGTTGTAAAAGTGTGTCACGTGGACGTCCACGTCCCTAAGAGTCGGGCCACTGAGGAACATCAAAACAACCAGCAGGTGGATCAGGCTGCCAAGATTGAAGTGGCTCAGGTGGATCTGGACTGGCAACAGAAGGGTGAACTCTTTATAGCTCGGTGGGCTCATGACACCTTGGGCCACCAAGGAAGAGACACAACATACAGATGGGCTCATGACCGAGGGGTGGACTTGACCATGGACACCATCGCACAGGTTATCCATGAATGTGACACATGTGCTGCAATCAAGCAAGCCAAGCGGGTAAAGCCTCAGTGGTCTGGAGGAAGATGGCTAAAATATAAATATGGGGAGGCTTGGCAGATTGACTACATCACACTGCCACAAACCCGCCAAGGCAAGCGCTATGTGCTCACAATGGTGGAGGCCACCACCAGATGGCTGTAAACCTACCCTGTGCCCCATGCCACCTCCTGGAATACCATCCTGGGCCTGGAAAAACAAGTCCTGTAGTGACATGGCACTCCTGAAAGAATGGAGTCGAACAACGGGACTCACTTTCGTAACAGCCTCATAGACACCTGGGCCAAAGAACACGTTATGGAGTGGGTGTATCACATCCCCTACCACCCACCAGTTTCTGGAAAGATCGAATGGTAGAATGGGCTGCTAAAAAGCAGTTTGAGAGCAATAGGGGGTGGGACTTTCAAAAACTGGGATACTCAATTAGCAAAGGCCAATTTGTTGGTGAACACCAGAGGATCCACCAACCGGGCTGGTACTTCGCAGTCGAAACCTCAGCGCCCTGTAGAAGGGGATAAAGTCCCCGTAGTGCACATGCAGAACATGTTAGGGAAGACGGTTTGGGTTAGTCCTGCCTTGGGCAAAGGTAAACCTGTCCGTGGGATTGCTGTTCCTCAAGGACCTGGGTGTACCTGGTGGGTAATGCGGAAGTCCGATGTGTATCTCATGGGGATTTGACTTCGGGGGAGAATAGTCCATAAATAAATTGTATAAAGTTAATTGCTAAATAACTCTGTCATTGTCTGTTATCACTACTATAGTTGTTATGTATCTGTTGTATCAGGGTATTCGATACTCTGTGCCGTCACGCTGGGTTCCAGCTGGGGAAGCTGGCCAGGGTTAAGACAGTCATGGCTCAGGGGGTGTGCAGGGCACCGGGTGTTGATAGTTGCTCTGTGCATTTTGCTGTTTCTTTTGTATGTTGTCCTTATCCGTATCGTTGTAGTTACTGTTCCCTTCATTTGCTGTTTTGTTAAACTGCCCTTATCCCAACCCACACGTTTATTGCCTTTTTCTTTCTATTCTCCTCCCCACCCCAGGAGGGGGAGGGGAGGCAGAACAACAGCACGGTCCTTTATTGCTGTCCATGGATAAACTATAACCCATACCTGGGCTGAGAGCAGACTTGCAAAAAGAAACATGATACCAAGTGCCCAAGACCTTGTGTGTGCAAAGGATTTGCTTCAGAGCTGAAATATGCTGGAGGGGGTGGCAACTGGCAATGTAAGGGAGAAATGACGTACTCACAAAGAGAGTAAACCCTGCTTTGGGCAAGGCCATGAGAGGGGTTGGCTCTCTACTGTGTCTCTGCAGCCCTGAGGGCCTGTGGTGGAGGTGAAGCTGATCTCAGGAAGCAAGAGATGATTTTGAAAATGTCCTCGGGTGTGGACATCCTGTAATCCAGACACACCATGAAAATCATGGGCCTGATTCATGATTTTACCATCAAGGGGATGGTTAAATGATGGTGGAGAAAAGAACCAGCAGAGTTTGAGAGGGGATGCCCTCAAGTGGAGACCCTGCTGTGATGTGCTTGGTGTTCATGCACTGTCCTGCGTCCACTGGATAGAGAAGGGACAGACCTTGTGTCACTGTAATTGTGACATTCAGTCACTGGCCGTAAGGCACCAACTCTGTGTGAGATGCCCTGGGTGGTGTGTGTCACATAATGAATCTGAGTGGGGATGGACTTCCTGCATAGGACCTGTGCTGTCCATGTCAGGTGCATGCAGTTCTCCTGGAGAGCTCTGGCATTTCACAAGCACTGCAGGCCTGCATTTGTAAATGAAATGAAGATTCAGCTGCCCTGAATGAGGTTAGGCAAGGAAGAGATGCACATGAGACAAATGCCATCATACTGCTCAGGCCATGTAGACAATACGGCTGATGGAGAACAGAAAGCGAGAGAGTTGGCTCTCCCTGTGCCACAGGACCCCATTTGGTGAGGCTGATTACACCCACAGGAAGCCCTGGATGTAAGGAATACTTACAGGGTCATTTGTCTTAAACGTGAACAATTCTTCCCATTTCAGTTGGCCAAAGCCATTTCCCACCAGTCTCCAGAAGGTGCCCTCAGACGCTGTCCTGTCTCTATGTGGCTTTGTGGTGTGCATGAGAGTGAGCTGAGTCCTCTTCTAGCCCCAGGACTTCAGATCAAGGACGAGATGACTCAGATGAATAGGCTGAAACCCTTCCCTCAGCAGGGGTAAAGGAGATCCCTCCCTGTCACTTTCTGGTTGTCCTGTCTAATGATGGGGCAAGGAAAGATGACTTTTGTTTCTAACTCTTTTTCCAATAATGTTATGACACTGTAGAATAGAAGTGTTTCTCCCTAACAGAGGGAGCGAACATGAGTGATGACTTCATCTTGTTTCACAGCAGGTTCCCCTGGAACCCCAGGGACACCTCGAGGGAGCCCAGAGAGGGCAGAACCAGGACACATTGTGTGGTCCTGTGCTGCTGATCTGAGCTGGGCTCCTGGGATGGAGGGAGCTCATGGCAACAGGGAAACACTTCAAAGAGACAACTCTGCCCAGAAGCAGCTCCTCTGCAAAGCACAGCAGGGCTGCGGGCACTGCCTGCATGCACAGAGGGGAGAGGAGTGAGGCAGAGATGTTCAAGGCAGTGTGGAGTGGGAGAATGCCGAGAGCTCACTGAGAGAAAGATTTTTTCAGCCATTGACACGGTAAGTCTCCATGTGAAGAGCAACATATCTGCACTTTGTGGAAAGATCTCCTAAAGCTGTCACATCCCCCAGACTACGGGATGGACCTTGAGGAATATCACAGCTTTTCTCTTGCTGTAGGTGAGAATGTGCTGCAAAGCAAGGCTTTCATGCTCCACCATCACAGAAACAGGGCAAGGCAGCTGCCTTCCCCCAGGGACGGCTGTAGGGTTGGGAAGGTGGATGTGCAGCCTGGGCTGCCCGAAATTGTCATGCAGAACAGGGTCTCTGCACAAACATGAGGCTCTGTGCTGGGGCAGGGACTCTGCTGCCTGCCAGGGTCAGCACTCAGCCTGCCCAAGGAGCTCCCCAGGTTACTGCGAGGAGAAGCTGTGTGCGGAACAGAAAACCCTAGTAAGGCAGGGCAGGGTCCTTCTGCTATCAAGAAACAGCTGCATGGGTCAGGGAATCTCACAGATCCAAATCTCCCCAGGATATTTTCCAGTTGATATGTGAAGGGGAAAGTCAAAGAAGGGGTGACTATCAAGCTCGCAAGTTACTTGCCCTGTTCCCTCTGAGGATCTCAGGGACTGAGAGCAACGACCTGGCAATGTGCACAGATGGGTGAGGGTAGCAGTGTCCTGAGTGCCTGGCTGCCTCTGCCTCTTTCATCTCGAACCTCACTATGTTTCTCCTTCCTGCTCCACTTTTCTGTGTTACTGAGGTAGTACCCATGTTCGCTCCATCAGGCTCTCTGGGGATGGGAGTTTCAGCTGCAGAGTCAGACACTGATCTTGTGGGTCCTCCCAGGTAGGCGTGTCCATGGGAATGAGGTGTGCCAGTCTTCTCTAAGCTGTGGTGCATAGGACAGTGAAGTCTGTGGGCCCAGAAAACAAGCTGGATTTCCCATAGTCAGAATCCATCACTAGGACACATGGCTATCTTCCTGAGGTGTTCTTCAAAGCTATGAGCAGGGCTCAAGAATGCATATCTTTCTAATAACACAATTGTGTTATCTGAAAAGCCCCATGAAGCAGCGCAGAGATGCTACGCCCAACAGAGGAAATGCTCTTGCGTTGGTGAAATGAGCCGCATGTGTCCTTGACTAGAAGTGGGGTGCTGAGACCTTGAGTAAGGGTGAGATGTTTAGTGGTCTGCTGTGTACCCCGCTGCTCTTCAGCTGTGTCTGGTGGCTTTTCAGGATAACATGGGAGTGCGATCACTCTCAATCTCAGAATAGTGTAAGCCCAGGGCAGCTGGGCAGCCCTCTTCTCCCTGAGGGCAACAGAAATCCGAGGGTTTCTGATATCCCAGAACACTGCCCAGGTGCATTGGGGGCAGCTGTGAATATCCCAAAGGACTCAGCCTGACTTTGCCTTCCTCATTCCTTAGCACTGCGAGTGCAGGTGCCGAAAAGCCCTTTTGAGTCAGGAGCAGTTTCAAGGGCCAAAGTCGAACAGCAGGATGTCCCCTTACCCCCACTATGCCCACGAACCCCAATGTTGCAGAGCAGGGCTGAATCCTTGGCAGCCAGTGCTCAAAGGTCCAACCAGAGCTTAAAGAAAGTCTCCTAAAAAAAAGAAAGGGGGGTATGTGTAGCAGGGGGAAAGTCTGTAAGAAACGGCTCAGAGACGTATCCCCTAAATTCCCATTGTTTTTTCTTCCTTGGACAGGAATATTTTCCCAGAGAGAGCAAATGCCTAATGGCAGCTCCATCACCGAGTTCGTCCTCCTGGCATTTGCAGACAAGCGACAGCTGCAGCTCTTGCACTTCTGGCTCTTCCTCAGCATCTACCTGGCTGTCCTCCTCAGCAACAGCCTCATCATCACTGCCATATTCTGTGACCAACGCCTCCAAACCGCCATGTACTTCTTCCTCTTAAACCTCTCCCTCATCGACCTGGGCTCCATCTCCACCACTGTGCCCAAATCCATGACCAATTCCCTCTGGGACACCAGGGTCATCTCCTACACAGAGAGTGCTGCCCAGCTCTTTCTGTTTGCCGCCTTGGTTGTAACAGAGCATTGTCTTCTGATCGTCATGGCCTATGACCGCTACGTTGCCATCTGCAGACCCCTGCACTACAGGACCCTCCTGGGCAGCAGAACTTGTGTCCACATGGCAGCAGCTTCCTGGGGCAGTGCTTTGCTCAATGCCCTCCTGCACACTGTTAACACATTTTCCACACCTCTCTGCACGGGCAATGCTGTGGACCAATTCTTCTGTGAAATCCCCCAGATCCTCAAGCTCTCCTGCTCACACTCCTACCTCAGGGAAGTTGGGCTTCTTGGGGTTAGTGTTTCTGTAGCTTTTGGGTGTTTTGTTTTCATTGTGCTGTCCTATGTGAAGATCTTCAGGGCCGTGCTGAGGATCCCCTCTGAGCAGGGATGGCACAAAGCCTTTTCCACGTGCCTCCCTCACCTGGCTGTGGTCTCCCTGTATATCAGCACTGCAATCTTTTTCTACGTGAAGCCCCCCTCCATCTCCTCCCCATCCCTGGACCTGGTAGTGTCATTCCTCTACTCAGTGGTTCCTCCAGCAGTGAACCCCCTCATCTACAGCATGCGAAACCAGGAGCTCAAAGATGCCCTGAAGAAGCTCATTCCATCTGTAGTGTTTCAGCAGCAATAAGCTACCCCTGTCTCTTCACAGGTGATTTCCAGTGTATCTGGGGAACCTCCTGTTCTTTGGGTATTTTACCTGTGGTAATGCTGTTTGTCCAGGAACGTCTGCATCCTCTGAACTTCTCCAAATTTTTTAACCGAGCCTGTCTCACCCAGAGCTCTTTGCACATGCTTCTTACATGACAATAGAGTTGGTCTCCTATGCCTCTTCTTTTCAATAAAAGGGCATTTCCTCAGCGCCAGTCTGGAGCTTCAGGTCTTTTTCCAAAGCTGAGGTCAGGAACAGGCTGAAGAGTGTTTCTCTGTGAGGCCGTGCTGCTGTGCTGGTGTTCTCCATGGGCTCAGGTGTGGATGGCACGGAGCAATATTTTAGGGAATGGGTCTGTCCTGAGCCTCCAGGTGTGGGTGTCCAGTTTCAAAGAGAATGGTGAGTGACAACAGGGAACTCCCTGAACTGTCTGCTCATGGCTTTCAGGCAGCACAACCTGCTCAGCCTGCAGAGAAGCACCGCCATCTCAGGTACTTTTGAGGAGCATGTGGAGGGAGGAGTGACCTCCCCTGAAGCAACTTGAGGCCGTTGCCTCTCATCCTATCACTGGTTGGTTGGGAGAAGAGACCAACACCTGCCTCACTACAGCCTGCTTTCAGGTAGTTGTAGAAAGCAAGAAGGTCTCCCCTCAGCCTCCTCTTCTCCAGAATAAACAGCCCCAGTTCCCTCAGCCATTCCTCAAAGACTTGTCCTCTAGACTCCTCACCAGCCTCGTTGCCCTTCTCCGGACATGCTCCAGCACCTCAATATCCTTCTAGTAGTGAGGGGCCCAAAAGTGAACACAGTACTTGAGGTGAGGCCTCACAGGTGCCGAGTACAGTGGCACAATCACTTCCCTACTCCTGCTGGCCACACCATTCCTGATACAAGGCAGGATGCTGTTGGCCTTCTTGGCCACCTGAGCACACTGCTGGCTCATGTTCAGCCGGATGTCGACTACCATGGTCGCTATGGTCCTTTTCCGCTGGGTAGCTTTCCAGCCACTCATTCCCAAGCCTGTAGTGTTGCATGAGGTTTTTATGACCCAAGGGCAGGACCCGGCACTTGGCCTTGTTGAAACTCATACTGTTGGCCTCAGCCCCATTGTTCTAGTCTGTAAAGATCCCTCTGTAGAGCCTTCCTGCCCTCGAACAGATCAACACTCCCGCCCAATTTGATATCTCCTGCAAGCTTACTAAGGGAGCACTTGATCCCCTCATCCACATCATTTATAAAGGTATGATTAATTATAAGGATGAGTATTTATAAGGATGCTTATTATTGTAAAATTATTAATAAAATAATATAAAATTACTATTTCAATAATAAACACCAGGAAGAAAGGAATTCTTCTATTTAAAAATTCTCTTTATTTTTCCACTTACACACTAAGTGATACCCAGGGAACTACAGGCCGGTCAGCCTCACCTCCATCCCGGGAAAGGTGATGGAGCAGCTTATCCTGGAGGCCATCATCAAACAAGTGGAGGAAAAGAAGGTAATCAGGAGTAGTCAGCATGGATGCACCAAGGGGAAATCATGCCTGACCAATCTGACAGCTTTCTACAATGACATGACTGGCTGGGTAGATGAAGGGAGAGCCATGGATGTTGTCTACCTTGACTTCAGCAAGGCTTTCGACACAGTCTCCCATGATATCCTCCTAGGGAAGCTGAGGAAGTGTGGGCTGGATGAGTGGTCAGTGAAATGGATAGAGAACTGGCTGAATGGCAGAACTCAGAGGGTTGTCACCAGCGTCGCTGAGTCTAGTTGGAGGCTGGTAACAAGTGGTGTCCCCCAAGGGTCAGTACTGGGCCCAGTCTTGTTTACCTTCTTCATCAACGACCTGGATGAAGAGTTAGAATGTACCCTCAGCAAGTTTGCTGATGACACCAAACTGGGAGGTGTGGTATATACACCAGAAGGCTGTGCTGCCATTCAGCGTGACCTGGATAGGCTGGAAAGCTGGGCAGAGAGGAACCTGATGAGGTTCAACAAAGCCAAATGCAGGATCCTGCACCTGGGGAGGAACAACCTCATGCACCTGTACAGGCTTGGGGTGGACCTGCTGGAGAGCAGCTCTGCGGAGAGGGACCTGGGCGTCCTGGTGGACAACAGGTTGACCATGAGCCAGCAGTGTGCCCTGGCTGACAAGAAAGCCAATGGAATCCTGGGGTGCATCAAGAAGACTGTGGCCAGCAGGACGAGGGAGGTTCTTCTTCCCCTCTACACTGCCTTAGTGAGGCCTCATCTAGAGTACTGTGTCCAGTTCTGGGCTCCCTAGTTCAAGAAAGATGAAGAGCTACTGGAGAGAGTCCAGCGGAGGGCTACGAGGATGATGAGGGGACTGGAACATCTCCCCTATGAGGAGAGGTTGAGGGAACTGGGCTTGTTCAGCCTGAAGAAGAGAAGGCTGAGAGGGGACTTTATAAATGCTTACAAATATCTGAATGGTGGGTGTCAGGAGGATGGGGCCAAGCTCTTTTCAGTGGTGCCCAGTGACAGGACAAGGGGCAATGGGCACAAACTGAAGCACAGGAAGTTCTGTCTGAACATGAGGAAGAACTTCTTCCCTCTGAGGGTGATGGAGCACTGGAACAGGCTGCCCAGGGAGGTGGTGGAGTCTCCTTCTCTGGAGATATTCAAGACCCGCCTGGACGCGGTGCTCTGCAGCCTACTGTAGGTGAACCTGCCTCGGCAGGAGGGTTGGACTAGATGACCCACAGAGGTCCCTTCCAGCCCCTACCATTCTGTGATTCTGTGATTCTGCGATTCTGTTATGTGGGACTCCACACAGCAGCTTTCCATTTCCTGTGCTTTCTGACAAGAAGACAGGAGCCATCAGTAAATGGAACATAATTCTTTTCATCTTCTAGTGACTCATTATATGGTAGGGCCTCTTCAGCATGAGTCACCTCCTGAAGCGATGCTCAATAATCTGTTTCTTCTGGCCAGTCTGTGGTCTGTTCCAGGTTTCCTGGCTGGTTGTGGATGTTCACATGAGACCACTGCATGGTCAGCAGTATCCTCTTACTTCTCATAGCATCTGTTGCATGATGTGTAGGGGAGACGTTTCCTCTGAACATTCAGAACAGTACAGTGGTGCTAAGAGGATCTGTACCTCTGTCCCAACAACTTCTGAAGCAGCTCAAATGCCCTCTTGTGCTGCTAGGATCTGTTTTTCAGTTGGGGTGTAGGGGATTTCTGATCCTCAATATCTCCAGCTCCAAAAGCACAGAGCTCAGCCTCATTTTTTTCTTGGTGTTTTCTGTCAGAAGCTGGCTCCAGCTAAGGCCATGCACCCCAACTGCAGTACAGAGCCCATTTTGCCCTGTTGGCCCTGTACAGACAGGCCCAAGGGCTGCTGCATGACCTGTCTCGTGTTTCACCCGCTCACAGGCTTGCTATTCCTCAGAGCCCCACTCAAAACAGTTCTTCTCTCAGGAGGGCTCACAAGCTGACTGTAACCTGGAATATGTCAGGCACTTGCCAGAGTTCATGGTGGTTCTTCCAGATTCCATTTCCTTTAAGGACATCCTTATAGAAGGCCAGTCTTGCCAGTAAAGATGAAGGGAATGAAGTTATTGAGTACCTCTTTGCTTTCCACGGCCTTTGTCACCTGATCCCCTGCCTCATTCAGCAGCAGGCCCACATCTTCCCTCATCTTGGTTGACAGCCAGCTGAACATGAGCCAGCAATGTGCCCAGGTGGCCAAGCAGGGAAGTGGGGAGGTGACAGAGCTGGGACTGCTGACTCCAGCTAACCAAAGGAACATTCCATACCACAGGACATTGCGCTCAGCAATAAAAGCTGGGGGAGGAAGGAGGAAGGGGGGAACGTTCAGAGTTGTGGTGTCTGTCTTCCTAAGTAACTGCTATGTGTGAAGGAGCCCTATATTCCTGGAAGTGGTTCAACATCTGCCTGTCAGTGGGAAGTATCATACTCCTGCCTCATTTGCTTTGCTTGCAAGTGTGGCTTTGCTTCACTTATTAAACCATCTTTATTGCAAACACAGGGTTTTTTCACTTTTGCCCTTCTGATTGTGTCCCCCATCCTGCACTTGGGGAGTGTGAGCAAGGACTGTCTGGGGGCTTAGTTGCTGGCTGGAGTTTATCTACCACACCTGTTGATTGTTTTTCCTTTGGCCATGCTTTTCTTTTTTTGTGCCCTCCTTTGGTGTTTCTGAGATGGTGCCTGGGCTATTTTCTACCTTGTGCAGCAAATACATGAAACAAGTGCCCCCTTTCATTACCTGTAGCATCATGCACTTACTCGCATTGCTGTCTTGATAGAGGGTCAGGCATCTGCCCACAGCCTGAAACATCTTAGCCTGTGCCTTTCAGTGTTGCCCAAGGAGAAGAGGTCTGAGGCTGAGAATTCAAGCATTGACACCCAAAAATTTCACCTTTATTAATTTCCTGTCTTCCCAAAGCCTGAGCAAGGGATGGGAAAAAAGGATGACACGAGAGTGGGTCATCACTGCTTTTTCAATCCATACACAGCTAAATTCAATCCTAATATGTAAGGTTTAATTCAGGTAAATTTTGCTACCACATGTGATTTTTGAAAAGTGTTGAAATAATTTCTGATTCTTTTTTATAAGGACTAAAGCCTAGCTAGAAAAGCATCATCAGACATAAATATCTGCACTGTAGACTTCTGTGGAGAAGAGGTGAATTTTACTTGTGAAGAGTATTAAGGAGTGTAACACCTCCAAATAATGTGAGGGAACTGAGGAGGAAACCCAGGGAGACACTGACCTCTCTCTTCTGAAGCCCCCAGCACCACCAGGAGAGAAAATCTCAGGTGAAAATAAGCCATAGTTTGTGTTTCAGGATTCCATAGTGCTATGATCCCGTAGCTGTATGATGTCATAGCTGTACAGCAAGAATACTACAGCAGGAGACAACTGAAAAAGTCTTAGATGAACCTAATAAGGAAGTCGACAAGTGCAGGGGCGATCCAGCCTGATCTGGTTTCGGTGCCCAGCAATCCAATACAACACACCATCTTTCCTGTGCAGAGTGACCATCACAGCACATGGAACCCAAGTCGTGGACTAAATGAACTGAATGGGCATTGGAATGGGCATGGCCATCAACTGTTTTTTCACTCCTCTACTCATCCACGATCCAATCAGTGATGTCCTAACATGGAGACAAGGATATGGTGGGGAACGGTGTTGAAAGCCCTAGGGAAGTCCACGGAAATGAAACACACTGCTCCTCTCTTATCAACAAATGCAGTCCTTTCACCTTAGAAAGCAGTGAGGATGGCCAGTCATGAGCTACACAGGATTCATCCATCATCTTCTCTTTCAGACACACAGAAATGGAACCCCTAAGAGACGTTCTGTGACACACTCCTCACCAAAGTGAAGCTGAACAGCCTCTCGTTCCCCAGTTCATCCTCTGCGCCTTTTTGAAAGATGCATGCACCACACTTTGCCAAGTCATTAGGGAGTTTCCCTGACCTCCATGAACATGCAAAGACAAGACAGAGTGACCTCACCATGACATGGGCTTTCTCTCTCAGCACCCTTGGATGCAGCCCCACCAGTTCTGTGGACTGGTAATGTCTGAGCTCATTCAGGTATCCCCTGACATGATCCACATCCACTGCTGCTTGTTCTCCTCCAGGATCCAGCTTCAGAGCACCAAGGGCTGGGGGACCTTGTGGGTGAAGAAAGAGGCAGAGAGGACAAAGAGTACCTCAGACAGATCTACACCTGCTCTTCATCATTCCGGTGCCCTTGGACCTCCTTGCAAGTGGTAACTCCAGCGGAGCTTTGGCTTTGCTGAAACCCTCCTTATCTCTACATTACTCCTTGGAAGCGAAATCCTCTGTCCACACCCTCTCTGCTTTGCTTTTCCATGGAGCTTCCTGACACGTTGCCGGTTTAGACAAGCTGGTGTCCTGAGAGGTCCTTTTGTTTGCTGGAGTGTCAGCATGCACCCTTTATGGGATCAGACAATGCTGCCCTTGAAAAGCAGTTGCACTGAATTCTGATGCCCTGCAGTGACACTGCCCAATGGAAGTTCCCAGGCTCGGCCCAAGTCTGCCATTCTGAGACCTGGCATCTGCACTCTGCTGCTCTCCCTCCGCACTCCCCTTGGGAGCTGAGACTCCACCGTGGCTTTGCTACTGGAGCTGGCAAGGATGACACAGGTTTTCAGACCCCAGTGAGCATCACGTTTGTTGGTCCATCTGTGCTAAAAAGCTGATGCAAAGAGCCTCCAAACACCTAAAGGACGATTTGCAGTCTGCTGTCCTGTGAATGTCATGGGAGACTGTTGACTCTCAGCCGCCAGCTGCCCACCAAGCCTCTCTCTCACTCCCTCTCCTTCTTTGTTCGCCTTAGTGTCTGCAGGGTTGCTTCTCTCACTCTTCTCTTTTACAGCTGCTGCCCACTCTCTTTTGTCCTTTCTCCAGTAGGTTACCAGAGAAGGGCCACTACAATTGCTTATTGGCTCAGGTTTGGGCAGTGGCTGGTGCACTTTGGAGGCAACTGAAACCTGCTATGTTCAACAAGCAGTCAGCTGTTGCTCTCTTCTCACCTAAACCACCTCTGCAGCCCGCCTCACCGCTACCAAAGCCTTGCCATGGAAACCCAATACCCAGGGTCATTAAAGTCCCCAGTAAGATGTGAGGCCTTTGATCACAAGACTTCTTCTGGCTGGCTAAATAAGACTTAGGACCCTTGCTCACCCTGATTATAGGTTCTTTATGTCAGAGCAGAGATGTGCTGGACTTCAGCCATGGCACCAGGGCCAGGCTCAGACATGAAACAATGAAAAGTGTTCCCAAGTGCCCAAGGTCCCATGCAAGCAAAAGCTTTACTTCAGAGCATGCTAGTTTGGAGGGCAAATGGCAAGGTAAAGAGGAAATGAGGACTTCCTAATGAATGAATAACCTGATGAACCCTCAGAACCAGAGGGACGCAAGGCTGGACTCCCTGGCAGGACAGGGCTTTGTTGTCCCTGGTACCCCTGCAGCTCAGGAGGGCTTAAGGTGAAGTTAAAGCTGATCCCCAGGAAGGACAGGATTCTTTCAATAATGTCCTTGGTTATGGACATGCCGTGATCCAAGAACATTGTGAAAATCATTGATCTCTTCCTTGATTGCATCATCAAATGTGGGAGATTGTTGATGTGGGAGAAGCATCGCCTACATCTACTGGATAGAGATGGGACAGGACTTGCCTCATGGCAAGAAAGAACAAAATCACTGAACATGCCTGAGGTTCTCTTGGGACCTGTTACATGGCTGCTCTGAATAGGGATGGTGTTCCTGCAAGCCTTGTGCTGTCCCGGCTGGCTGTGTGTGGTTGTGCTGGACAGCCCTGGAACCTCAGGCAGCACCACAGGGTGTAGTTAACCTTTAAACTGAGCAGCTGCCCTGAGTTAGGTCAGGCCTTGTAGGGATGTCTGTGGGAACCCTGCCAGAGCTGCCAGTGGAGATCTGGTAGATACAGCTGGTGGGGAAGAGAGAGAGATCCAGCTCTGCTGATACCAATGACTCCATTTGCTCAGAGGAATTCCTCTCCAGGCTGCCCTGAACATAATGAGCAGGAACAGGCTATGTTGTCCTAGACGTGGGCATCTGCTGTCACTGCAGGTGGCCCAAGGCAGGCTCTACCAGTCTCCAGAATGATGAACCCAGCGGTTGCCCTGTCCCTCTTTATGGCTCGATCAGAGCTTATAGTTCCCTGCACATCTCTTGGACAACCTCTGGTCCCTCAAATGTCACCTGTGGTTTGCATGGGTACAAGACATTCCTGCCTTTCACAGTCTGGGTATCCTGTTTCATAGTGGAATGGGAAGAGGTGAATCTTGGATTAACTTTGTCACCTGTTGGACTAAAGATTTGCTGCAAAGAAGTTTGCCTCCCAAGGTGATGGAGGAAACATGAGTCATTTCTTCAGCATGTTTCAAAGCAGGTTCCCTTGGAGCCCGAGGGACACCTCGAGGGAGCCCAGAGGGGACAGAGAAGGTTCTGCATATGGCTGGTCCTCTGCTGCTGAGCTGGGCTGGGCTCCTGGGATGGAGGGAGTTCATGGCAACCAAGAAGTACTGCAGAGAGACAGCTGTGCCCAGGAGCAGCTGCTCTGCAAAGCACAGCAGGGCTGAGGGCACTGCCTGCAGGCAGTGAGCGGAAAGAGCGGAGGCAAAGAGAGGTTAAAGGCAGTGTGGGGTGTGAGGAAGCCTAGAGCTCAGTGGCAGAGAATTCATCAGAACCCATGATACGGTAAGTCTCTGGCTGCAGGGCAATGCAGATGAGTGTCTTGGAAGGGTCTCCTAGACCTGGCACATGCCATGGCTGATAGGAGCTGTCAGGATGGCTCTCCTGGCTATTCTGGTTTGGTGCTGGAGGACATGCTGCAGAGAAGGGACTGCCTGTTGGTGTATCAGAGGGACAGGGCAAGGCAGCTCCCTTCTCCCGGGCTTGGCTGCAAGACTGGGAAGGTGGATGTGCAGCCAGAGGTACCCAGGATTGTCCTCCAGAGCAGGGTCCCTGCACTCCAGGAGGCTGTGTGCCGGGGAAGGGTCTCTGCCACCTGCCAGGATCATCGTTCAGAGTGACTGAGAAGCTCCCAATGGTGCTGTGAGCAGAAGTTCTGCAATGAAGGAGTGATCCCCAGCAGGGAAGGGTCCTTTTGCTCTCAAGAGAGTTCTGCATGTGTCAGGGCTTCTCACAGCCTCAGCTCTACCTCATGACTTTTCTAAGGGGACTTCTTAAGAAACATACCATTTTAGTGGCTCCTGGAAAGACAAGGACTTTTCCTGACTCTTTGTCTGGTTGTCTGGGTTTGGTGCTGGTGGTGAAAATTCTTGTTTCTGCTGAAGAGTGTTCTTTGAGATGCCTAGCGTCTTACACTGAGAGACCGGTAACTCAGGGAGAAGCACCTCAAAGCACTGTACCCAACTGCCTCCATCCACCTCAGTGACATCTTCCTCTTTCCAGCCATATGAGGTTTCTGTGATCTGGTTTTCAGCCCCTGCTCGCACAGAGATGTCCCTGGGCAGTGCCCTGCCCCTGGGAGGTGTTGGCAGGGCAGAGGTGAGCACACAGCGAGTGGGACGGGGTGTGTGAGCACTGACAGGGAGTTGAGCTGGGGCCAGGGAGATGGCTCCTGCCAGGAGCAGCTCCAAGGAGCAGAGACATGGGCAGGGAGTGTGAGGGAGCTGCTGCCAGAAATGGTGGGGAGGGGGATGGGGGAACGTCCCAGCTGTCCCTGCGGCACAGACACCTTCCACTCAGCAACTCCTCTCAGAAACTGGGGCTCAGAAATGACCAACCCCGAATTCCATCTGTCTTTGGGTGTCCCTCCTCCCTTGGTGAGATGATTGTGCGTTCTCACTGCCATCCACTTCTGCCTGGGCTGCCCTTGCTCTCACCGCTCGATTTGCTGAGTCAGTGTGGGGGGTGAGGTTTGGGGATGGCAGGTTCAGCTCCTGTTCAGATGCAGACCCTTTGGGTCCTGCAGTGCAAATGTGTCTATGGGAGCAAAGTGCCCCAGTCTCCTCCAGACCACTTCAGGACGTTCTGCTGTTTCCCTGGAGGGTCCTGCTGGGCTGCAGGGTGCCCTCCCAAAGGGCACAGCTCTCCCATAGTATCTCTGTGCCACCCAGGATCTCTGTGGAGAAGACACCTCAGTGCTAAGGCGATGGCACTGCTGCTGGGCAGCTGTACGTGGGCAGATGCAATGGTGCCTCGGTGTCCCAGTCTGGGAGTGGGGAGATGAGAAAAGGCAGGGAGTCTGCCCAATTGCTCTCTGAACCTGGATTCCTCTGCTCTCAGCAGTATCCACTTTCTTTTGAGGGGAACACTTGAGTGTGCTCCTCCTCCAGCTCCCAGCTGCCAGCACAGGGCAGCTGAGCACAGGGCTGAGGGGCAGAGCAGCTCTCCTCACTCTGCACTGAGGGACAGTCCCTCTGGCTCTCAAGAGCCACAGGATTTCACTTGGAGTGCATTAGAAATGTCAGGGATTTCTGCCATCCAAACCTACTCCTAAATGCGGCAGGTGCGACTGGAACCAAATAAACAGAACAGATTCCCCTCAGCTCAGTTCTGCAGTTGGGCAAATTAGGAACAGCAGTGACAAAAAGGTGTTTCGTAAATCACGAGTAACTTTTTTCCAAGATCGCCTTGCGTTCCTAGTTCCCTCTTCCTGCACAGCAAGAAGGACTGCTCGGGAATCCATTACAGAATCTCTTCTCACAATGACCCCCCCATCCAGCAAAACCCAGAGCCCAGGTGAAGGAGCTGGAGAGAGCTCTTCCTGAAAAGAGAGACTCTAAGTGTGAGGTCGCTATGAGACAAGCAACAAATTCTGCTCAGAGAAGTCTGGCATAAATCAGTACTGCCTTTTCCTTCTCAACAGATCCCCATACCCAGAGGAAGCAGATGTCCAACCGCAGCTCCATCACCGGGTTCCTCCTCCTGGCATTTTCAGACACACACGAGCTGCAGCTCTTGCACTTCTGGCTCTTCCTGGGCATCTACCTGGCTGCCCTCCTCAGCAACGGCCTCATCATCACAGCCATAGCCTGTGACCACTGCCTCCACACCCCCATGTACTTCTTCCTCCTCAACCTCTCTGTTCTCGACCTGGGCTCCATCTCCACCACTCTCCCCAAAGCCATGGCCAATTCCCTCTGGAACACCAGGGACATCTCTTATGAAGGATGTGCTGCCCAGGTCTTCTTTGTATTCTTCTTCATTGGTGCAGAGTTTTCTCTTCTCACCATCATGGCCTATGACCGCTACATTGCCGTTGTCAAACCCCTGCACTACAGGACCCTCCTGGGTAGCAGAGCTTGTGTCCACATGGCAGCAGCTGCCTGGGGCAGTGGGTTTCTCCATGCTGTGCTGAACACCGCCAATACATTTTCCATACCCCTCTGCAAGGGCAATGCTGTGGAGCAGTTCTTCTGTGAAATCCCCCAGATCCTCAAGCTCTCCTGCTCACACTCCTACCTCAGGGAAGTTGGGGTACTTATGGTTAGTGTTTCTTTAGCATCTGGGTGTTTTGTTTTCATTGTGCTGTCCTATGTGCAGATCTTCACGGCCGTGCTGAGGATCCCCTCTGCACAGGGACAGCACAAAGCCTTTTCCACATGCCTCCCCCACCTAGTTGTCATCTGCGTGTTTCTCACAACTGGCATATTAGCCTACCTGAAGCCCTCCTCTCTGTCCTCTTCAGCCCTGGATCTGCTGGTGGCAGTGCTGTACTTGATGGTGCCTCCATCAGTGAACCCCCTCATCTACAGCATGAGGAACCGGGAGCTCAAAGGAGCATTAAATAAACTGATTCACTGGGTTCACCTTCAGCAGCAGTAAACTGATCAGCTGTCCTCACAGGCCTTTACTAGCTTTTCTCAGAACAGGTTGGTACGTTCTTTGGTTTTCATTTCTGTTGATCATGTTCATACAGGAATGTTTGTATTCACTCCATGCCTCCAGAACCAAGATCGTAATCTGCTAAATAATACAGACGAGTTCACCACAGTGTCAGAGCTGGCTTCCTGAGGAGCATCTCTGTAGCAAACAACTGCTCTCCCAAGCCCAGCTCCCGAATGCTGGACTTTTCTTCCTGCTGATGTCAGGACCAGACTCCAGCAACAGCACTCACCATTGCTTGTGCCAGAGCTTGGTTGTCAGTGGGCTTAAGGGGAGGGAAACAGAGAGAAATGTTGGGAAGTGAGGGCTGCAGTCACTTGTGGGTTCCCGGTGCCACTGGAGATGGTGAATGGATGCTGATGTGCCTGCTTAGGGCTCTCCCACGTGCAGCAGAGCTGAATGGCAGCTGCCTGGCTTTCTGGAGAGGAAACCAGCCATCCCAGGAGGGCAGTGGGCATCTACAGGGACACCATGTGCCTGGGGGTGGGCATCCCAAACCAAGGGACCATGCAAGATGGATTCACCCAAAGGAAAAGTGCTATATTGAAGTGTCCACAAGCAAAAAAGGGCTCTGCCATTCTCGGGGGACACTGTGGACTCACAGCATGACCATGAAAAGATACTGGTGGGTGATTCACATCTCCTTCAGCAAAAGCCCATTGGTGGTTTGCTGTGCACGCTGGGAAACATCCCGAGCCACAAGAAATGCTCTGAGCCCATTTCACAGCAGTAGACCCCTGGGAAGGAGCTCAGTAGCATTGCTACCCGTCCAGCTGGACCTGACCAGCACAGCCAGTGTCAAGTCATCCCATAGTCCAAGAGCCAAATTGTCCGGCAGAGCATCACTGCCAACTTGTGGCCCTGTGAGGAGGACAGGGATGGGGCCGGAAGCACCAGGCCAGATCACGGTGCAGAGTCCTTGCTGCTTTTGTGTTCCACCAGGCCTGGGATGTGGCTGGAGAAGAACTGAGGAGAACCATCTCTTAGTACCATCATCCCTCCTGAAAGGTTTCAATGAAAGAGTGAGACTGGCACCTGTGTCAGGACCTTCACTGAGAGAAGAGTTGAACCGAGAAGCCTCCTTATTGCGCTGCTGTCCTTCAGTCCCTATGCCCAGCACATGTCCTTGAGACAACCTTCCCCATCCCGTTTGTAAAACCTTACACCAAATCCACTGCAGGGTGAAGGACCTCAACCAGGGTCCAGCTGTGACCCCACGGAGGGCAAGATCCCTCCTGATTCTTCTGCATGGCTGACAACCTCTGTGATTCTCACTGGAAAAAACAAAACATACAGAGGAGAACTTGGGAAACTGTAGATGTTCCCCATGCCCATGGGAGCCCTCAGGAACTGTCCCTCAGTCCAGATATCCAGCTGAGCTTATTGCTACATGAACAGACAGGAGAAACTGCCCCAGGAGCCTCATTCCAGACCCCACCTCCCTATACCAGCCCCAGCCCCCAGCCAAGTAAGGTCTCTCCTGTGTTACTGCGATTGTTCCAGGGACCCAAGTGGGACCTAGGGAGGGTAGTTCACAGAATCATAGAATGGTAGGGATTGAAAGGGACCACTGAGGGTCATCCAGTCCAATCCCCCTGCCAAAGCAGGGTCACCCAGAGCAGGCTTCACAGGAGCTTGTCCAGGAGGGGCTTGAGTATCTCCAGAGAAGGAGACTCCACAACCCCAGAGTATGAGGCCATACAGTATGGAATATCCCTCTGGTCAGTTTTGATCAGCTGTGCTGGTTGTGTCCCCTCTCAACTTCTTCCCAGCTGCCCACTTACTCACTGGTAGGGAGCAGAATGAGAAATAGAGCAGGTCTTAACATTGGGCAGACATGGAAGAGCAATAGCCAAGACACTGGTGTGGTACGAGCACTGATTTTTCTTGATTCCAACAGGTGTAGGAAATGGCCATCCTTCAGGACATCTGGTTGTCTGGTCCAGAAGAGAAGCCATGCTGGGCTGGCTTTTATATCTTTGGATAGTGAGACCTGCAGCCCATGGAGGACCACGGTAGAGCAGGCTCCAGGCAGGAACTGCTGCCTGTGGAGACAAGCCCATGCAGGAGCAGGTTTCTTGGCAGGCCCTGTGGCCTGTGGGGGACCCACACAGGAGCAGTCCATTCCTGAAGGACTGTACCCTGTGGAAAGGATCCACTCTGGAGCAGTTTGTGGAGAACTGCAGCCATTGGGAAGGACCCACAATGGAGAATTTCAGAAACAGAGTGTTGTAGGCTAACTGCCACTCCCATTCCACATCCTCCCTATGACACTTGGGTGTTAGGAGTTAGGAGTGAAGTTGAGCTTGGGAAGAAATGCGTGAGGAGTCAAGGATGTCATCATGACGGCAGTCAGGTTTCAGAGGCATGATTGACCCATCATCAATCCATGCTGACTGCTTTCGGAAATGTTCTTCTTTTCTAGGTGCACAGAAATGCCAAAGTGACCTTGTACAGCCTGGGGTTCCCTGGGGTGACTTTCTGACCTCTTTCAACAACAGCCGCAACATTGCCTTGTCCTCACTCACAAGAGCCCTTGACCAATGCCAAGAAGTTTGGAAAGGGATATTCCAAAGAAATGTTGATCTGTTGCTATAACTTCATAACCCCTATTCTGCCTGTTAAATAATGTATTGAATTTCTCTAATTTTTCATATATTTTCACCTGTCCTGACTATTTCCAAGGTAATTTTTTCAGATGCAGTCTGCCTAGACAAAGGCCTTTTCCATTATTGTCCAGTTTTCTCCTCCCTTTACTCTTTGTTCATTCAGATTCCTGTCACCTGCCGAGCTGCTGCTTTGACATCAGGGAGGTAAAAGTTTGCCTGCCTTTCAGCAGTCTCATTGTCTCCTTAGCCAACTCTCTATGTTTATAATTAGTTTTTTTCCTGTACCTATCTACAATATTTCTCATAAGTTTATGCCTTATAGGAAGGCAACCTCATTAGATGTAGATTGTAATTACCATATAATTGCAGAGTGTGTTTTGTTTATGGAACTTAATTATGCTTTAATTTTTCTTTTCTTGCAAATAGGAGAACTCCTGCTGTGCCTGTGGGCAGCCAGCTCTCTATGGAGAGGAGGTGGGAGATGGTGCAATGGAGCTGTAACATCCAGCTGCAGAGATCAGTGGAGAAGTCTGATGCAAAGAGCAGTGAGACAAGTACCAGGTGGCCGATGAGAGAAATGTTGAGGTTTGGGAGGTGAGGAGCAAAGTTACCCATGGAGTGTCAGATGTCAAGGGACAGCTTTTCCTACCTGTCCAGACTTCCTGAGAAGACACCCTGGAGCAATATCACTTGGACAATATTTCTACCACTTCTTCTGTAAGCTGAAAAGCAATTAGAAAAATCCCTTAAAATAAATAAATATTTTTATTAGGCACAGTATGACATCTTTCTCCTTATCTACACTATGGAAAACCTCCAGCTAGCAGTAGAAGTCTTGAAGAATTGAAGAAAATTACATGAGCTTGTTAGCTTAGCACTTTCTGTATTTTAATGAGCCCCATGGGGTATTTGGTGTTGAGTCCCTGAAGCTCAGATACTGAGAGAAGATAAAAAAAGATGCTCAAGAAGTCAGAAGCAAAACTGAAAGTACCTGGAAGCATTGATTGGCCCCACTGAGGGCCATTACTGACAAAGCCTCCCCAGGGACTCCTTAGAGCAGAGAATGGGAGGCCAAGTTTGCAGGTAGGCAAAGGCACTGTGCAGGTGGCTGCAATGCTGAGAAAACCCTCTGCCTGCTTTATGAAGCAGAAAGGCCAAGGCCTCAGCCCCAGGCCCTGGGAAGGCAGATGCTGTCCCTCACCTGTGGCTCAGGGCTCTTCTTGTAGACAGTTGGATGTGAGGGTGAGCAATGACAAGTGTAGGAAAATTTTGCAAAACCTCCCAGCATCCCTAAGAAGGCGCGAGGATGAAACACACTTCAGAGCTTCAAAGAAAGTTTCTCCTGGTAGGCCTTGATGGTAGAGGCAACTGCCATAGCAAAGGGCCCACAGCCTTTGGTCCTGTTGAAGCTTTTCGCCCTGTCAGAGTCCTTAGCCATCTTGACTGCGAGCTGTCCTACACTGTCCCATGCCTGCACTTCTTTCCCTTCAGCCTGTAGTCACACATCTTTACTTCCTACCCAGCACTCACATCAGCGTTTCTGCACCTTCACTGATGTCTGTCCACGCTCACTGGTATTTCCTTCAAATTCAAATCCATGGGCTGAATCAGATTCCCTTTGGGTGACACCCACAAATCCATGGGCACTTATGGAATGCACCCATGAGTGCTGAGGGAGCTGGCAGATGTCATTGCTGAGCCACTCACCATCATCTCTGAAATCCTGGAAAACAGGAGAGGTACTCGAGGACTGGAGAAAATCCAGTGTCACTCCAGTCTTCATAAAGAGCAAGAAAGAGTATCTAGGGAACCACAGGCTGGTCAACAATCCCTCTGTCTTAGGAAAGATGATGGAGCAACACATTCCTGAGATTGTCATCATCAAGCAAGTGGAGGAAAAGAAGGTTATCAGGAGTAGTCAACATTGATTCACCAAGGGGAAACCATGCTTGACCAATCTGATAGCTCTCACAAAATCACAGATTGATAGGGGATGGAAGGGACCTCTGTGGGTCATCTAGTCCAACTCCCCTGCCAAAGCAGGGTGACCTACAGCAGACTGCACAGCACCGCATCCAGGTGGGTCTCGAATATCTCCAGAGAACGAGACTCCACAACCTCCCTGCACAACCTGTTCCAGGGCTCCATCAACCTCAGAGGGAAGAAGTTCTTCCTCATGTTCAGACGGAACTTCCTCTGCTTCAGTTTTTGCCCGTTGCCCCTTGTCTTGTCACTGAGCACCACAGAACAGAGTCTGGCCCCATCCTCTTGACACCCACCCTTAAGATATTTATAGGCATTTATTAGGTCCTCTCTCAGCCTTCTCTTCTTCAGGCTGAACAAGCCCAGCTCCCTCAGCCTCTCCTCTTAGGGGAGAAATGCTCCAGTCCCCTCATCATCCTCCTCCTAGCTGTCCATTGGACATTCTCCAGTAGCTCCTCATCTTTTCTGAGATCAGCTTCACCTCCACCACAGGCCGTCAGGACTGCAGAGACACAGCAGACAGAAACACCTCCTGGTCTTGCCAAAAGAAGGGTTTGCTCTCTTGGTGGGCACCTCATTTCTTCTTTACATTGCCATCTACCATCCCCTCCAGCACGTCTCTGCTCTGAAGAAAAGCCTTTGCACACACAAGGCCTTGGGCACTTGGTAGCGGGTTTCTTTTTGCAAGTCTGCTCTCAGCCCAGCTGAGGTGTTGCAGCCAGGCATGCACCAATGGCTTCAGCCCTAGGCACAGGAAGAAGCAGCTGAAAACCTGAAGGCTATCTCTTCATCCCACTTGGAGGGAAGAACAGCTGAGGCATGTTGGGACAGCTCAGATGCTTGGGGTTGTGTGATGGATGGGTACAAGATGAGGAGTAGACACAGGCCAGAAAGTTCAGGAGGGAGCTGCCCTGAGTGTGAAGGAGCTGCTCAGATGTTTTATGATCCCCTATAGGATGAACCAGGTGGGTGAGTCTTTCTGGCTAAGGGTCAGAGGAGAAACTGGTAAGGGTGACATTATGGTGGGAGACAAAGAATGAATTAATGTCCCTTTGATGGCTTTAATTACCTTCACATTCTCTGGAAGGGGACAACAAAAACATCGAGTCAGTCCTGGAGGTTTCTGGAGGCGCTTGGTCAAGACACAGCTTGGGACAAAAATCTTTGTAGCTCAGCTGCCAGGCCTGTTAACAATGGTGATGCTCATATGTAACTGTTACTCAAAAAGAAGGAAAAATCCATTCATGGATGTAAATACCAGTGTCAACCTTGGCTGTCATGACCGTGAAATACTGGAGACTGCTCTCCCATGCAGAAAGAGAGCAGAAGAATGCATATGATATGCCTCAAAGTATCAGATTTTGGCCTAGTCTTGTGACTTTTATTGGGGAAGCCCACGTGAGCAGCACACAAGGGCATCAGAGCTCAGTACAGCTGCTCTTCAAGGACAGTGCCTTTCAAGCAGGAGACTGTGCGTGTCAGTAGTCAGGAAAACAAGCAGAGCTTTTGGGAGAGAACCTTGGGGAAACAGGAAACTCAAGGAGAAGATCCATGAAAAAAAGGAAGCATAGAAGTGGTAGACACAAGTATGGAAACAAAGGAGGGATTCAGGAATGCAGCTGGTTTTAGAAAAGCCAGAGCTCCCCCAGATTTCACACTTGCAAGAGAGTTCAAGGCCACAGCAATGAGTGGTTACTTCTTTAAAACACATAAAGAAGAAACAAAGATACTGTGTGGCTACTGCAGCATTCAGGAAGAGAAGAGACAGCTATGTCTGAGACTGTCTGTGTGTTCTTTTCCTCAGCCTTCACCAGCAAGGCTTCAATGTTCTTGGTGCCTAAGTGGAAGAACCCTAGGTGAAACCCAGCAGTGGGTGGAGATCAAGTCAGGGGTCCCTTAGATAAGGTCAACCCTTGATAGGCCATTGGACTAAATGGGGTGAATCCAAGGATGTTGAGAGATTAGGCCGATGTTATAGCAGGGCTACTCTGCTACATTTTGGAAGGTCATTGTGACTGGAGAAAGCAGAAAGCAGCTCTTGCGTACGTCTGCTACAGAGGCCCAAGGACTGAGCAGGGGAATTGCAGGCTGCAGTGACAGAGGCCAGGAGCTGTGTGGCTGGGCAGCATCTCTGTGGAAATGGCTCTGGTGGTTCTTAACTTTCACTAGGCAAAAAACGAGCCAGCAGCAAAGGCAGCCAACAGCATCCTGGACTGTATGAGCAGGAGCCCAGCCAAAAGCAGTCATTATCACCCTCTGCTCAGCACCTTTCGCACAATACCCTGCACAATGACAGTGAGACAATGGCACAGAGGAACCTGTTCGTTGGAGGCCAGATAAGGTGGTAATCCTCCAATTATCCTTCAAGTGTTTGTGTGATTTCCCTAAGAGTATCAATATCTACCACAACACCACTCACAAAAGCATTGATCTGCCTAAATATAAATATCTGTGTGCTAGCAATCTGCGTCTGTGGTAGCCCCTCTAGGCAATGTCAGTGGAATCAGTATTTGGAATACAAGGCATGACACCCAGTCCACAAGTACAGGTCTGAAGGGGTTCATGTGAAGGATGGTCTTGCAAAAGTCACCCTTTGTATTCCCTGGGTGGCATGGCCACTGCTAATTGCCCTCTCCAGAGAGTGGAAGAGTCTGGATCCCCTCCTCAGCACAGACTCCTTGCCAGGACACCGCAGACATGGGGGTAGCTCACCTGGCTCTTAAGGGCACTTCACTTCGTATCTCTTTGGATCTGTGTGGTGCTTTTCTGTGACTACTCTTTCTACACAGACAATCATAAAAAGACAACCATTTCATAAGAGATGGCCATAAAGGCCCTGCTATGGACGAGAAAGCTCACCATGGGCTCTGGAGGCAGCAAGGAAGGCTATGATAGTCACCAGAAAATTCCAGGAAGAATCACAGAATCATAGAATATTTGGGGTTGCAAGGGACCTTTCAAAGTCATCTAGTCCACCCCCCTTCTCCAGCGAGCAGGAACATCTTCAACTAGATCAGGTTGCTCAGAGCCCCGTCCAACCTGAGCTTGAATGTGTGAAAACATGCTCTTTCTGTTCCTTCTGTATCTTCACAATCCATCTTTTTTGTCAAGCAATATTTTTATATCTGATATTCTTAGCATTGCCTCTGTTTAGAATTTAGCCCAGACTGCAAGAAATTTTTTGTCCTGCTCTTTCTGCAGTCTTTTTTTGCTTTTTTTTCTTCTTATACTCTTTTGCCTTCCATTCATTTAACAGTAACCGAACAATATTTATTGTCTGTGCAGGTAAAGACTTTTGCCAATAATATTAGTTACACTTGAAATTCTGATATAATTGTTTTGCAAAGGTATAGGCAGGCGGAACAAAATTATTTGCTGTCGACATGAGGCCTCACCCGTTCAGAATACATTTAATATTGTACAACTGAGTCAAAAGATTCTTTATCTGTTATTTTTAATAGACTAAAAAGCTGTACATAGTAGAAGAAATATTGAAAAACTGTTTTGAAAAATAGTTACAGTTGAAAGCTTCCATGTCTGTTAAGTCTCAGTTTACACTATTTTCCTTATGCTGTTTATGTCAATATTTAATGCTCTTTCTCCTCTCTCTGCTGCAAATACACTCGCTTTTGGCTAATGTAGATCAGAAGAACTTGATTGAAGCATTGTTTTGGTTTCGGCTGCCGCCGGCAACAAAAGCGCCACGCGGCCGCCCCTCCCCCCGCCGGCGTGCGGAGGAGAATGAAAAGAAAGAGGCAGAAACTGGTGGGTCGGGATAAGGGCAGTTTAACAGAACAGCAAACAGAGGGAAAACAGGAACAACAACGATACAGATAAGGAGAAAACACAACCACGAACCGTACAACAGCCGCTCTCCCGAAACCGGACCGGCGCTGCGCCCGCCCAAGCCGCGAGAGCCTTCCCGCCGCACCGCCCCCCCCCCACCGGAACCCAGCGTGACGTCACATGGTATGGAATACCGGGCTCTGTTTGGCCAGGTGGGGTCAGCCCCCACCCCCCGGCTGTGTCCCTTCCTGGAGTCCGGTGAAAATTAACCCTGTTCTGGCCAAACCCAGGACATTATCCACCCCTTATTCCATACCATCTACGTCATGCCCAGGTCCCCCACTGTCCGGTTGATCACCATCACTTCTCCTGTCTCCAGATATCATTCCCTTAGTCTATGGATCATCACTCTAAAGTGTCCATTGAGTTCATTTAATCCATGACTTCAGGCTCCATCTGTCGTTATGGTCTTCCATGGCGGGAGAGGTGATGTGTGGTGATGGGCGGTCACTTGCTGCATCCGGAGCTCACGGCTGATGTATCTGGTGCAGCCCGTGCCCACAGTCTGCAGGAGATGTTGATCTTGATGAAGTTGCTGGATGCCAGTTGTTGAAAACCAGGTCCAGTTCCATCATTGCTGTGCTCTGCTAGGTTTTCATCGAAAAAGTCCATCCTTCTTTAATCTGGACAATTCTTACTATGCTACTACTGGTACAAAATATAACAATTATAACAGTGATAACAGACAGTGACAGGGTTATTTAACAACTAACTTTATACAATTTATTTATGGACTATTCTCGCCCAAAATTAAATCCCCATGAGGTACACATCGGACTTCCCCATCCTTCCGCATTACCCACCAGGTACACCCAGGTCCTTGAGCAAAAGCAATCCCGCGGACGGGCTTGCCTTTGCCCGAGGCAGGACTAACCCAAACCGTCTTCCCTAACATGTTCCGCATGTGCACTACAGGGACTTTATCCCCTTCTACTGGGCGCTGAGGTTTTGACTGGGCAGGACCAGCCTGGTTGGTGGACCCTCTGGTGTTAACCAACCAGGTGGCCTTTGCTAAATGGGTATCCCAATTTTTGAAAGTCCCACCCCCCATTGCCCTCAAAGTGGTTTTTAGCAGCCCATTGTAACGTTCAATCTTTCCCGAGGCTGGTGCATGGTAGGGGATGTGATACACCCACTCAATACCGTGTTCTTTGGCCCAGGTGTCTATGAGGCTGTTGCGAAAATGAGTCCCGTTGTCCGACTCAATTCTTTCGGGAGTGCCATGTCGCCACAGGACTTGTTTTTCCAGGCCCAGGATGGTATTCCGGGCGGTGGCATCGGGCACAGGGTAGGTTTCCAGCCATCCGGTGGTGGCCTCCACCATTGTGAGCACATAGCGCTTGCCTTGGCGGGTCTGTGGCAGTGTGATGTAGTCAATCTGCCAAGCCTCCCCATATTTATATTTTAGCCATCGTCCTCCAGACCACTGAGGCTTTACCCGCTTGGCTTGCTTGATTGCAGCGCATGTCTCACATTCATGGATAACCTGTGCAATAGTGTCTATGGTCAAGTCCACCCCTCGGTCACGAGCCCATCGGTATGTCGCGTCTCTTCCTTGGTGGCCCGAGGTGTCATGGGCCCACCGAGCTATAAAGAGTTCACCCTTATGTTGCCAGTCCAGATCCACCTGAGCCACTTCAATCTTAGCAGCCTGATCTACCTGGTGGTTGTTTTGATGTTCTTCAGTGGCCCGACTCTTAGGGACGTGGGCGTCCACGTGACGGACTTTTACAGCCAACTGCTCCAGACGGGCAGCAATATCTTGCCACAATGGGGCAGCCCAGATAGGTTTGCCTCTGCGCTGCCAGTTGTTCTTCTTCCATTGCTGCAGCCACCCCCACAAGGCATTGGCCACCATCCAAGAGTCAGTGTAAAGATAGAGCACTGGCCACTTCTCTCGCCTGGCAATGTCTAAAGCCAGCTGGATGGCTTTCACCTCTGCAAACTGGCTCGACTCACCTTCTCCCTCGGCAGTTTCCGCGACTTGTCGTGTAGGGCTCCATACAGCAGCCTTCCACCTCCGCTGCTTCCCCACAATGCGACAGGACCCATCCGTGAACAGGGCATACTGTTTCTTATCTTCTGGCAGCTGGTTATACAGTGGGGCCTCTTCAGCACGTGTCACCTCCTCCTCTGGCGATGCTCCAAAATCTTTGCCTTCTGGCCAGTCCATAATGACCTCCAGAATTCCTGGGCGACTGGGGTTTCCCATTCGGGCGCGCTGGGTGATCAGAGCGACCCACTTACTCCACGTAGCATCAGTGGCATGATGCGTAGAGGGGACCCTCTCTTTGAACATCCAGCCCAGGACCGGCAATCGTGGAGCTAGGAGGAGCTGTGCTTCAGTGCCGACCACTTCTGAAGCAGCTCGAACGCCTTCATATGCTGCCAGAATCTCTTTTTCAGTGGGAGTATAGCGGGCCTCGGATCCTTTGTATCCCCGGCTCCAGAACCCCAGGGGTCGACCTCGAGTCTCCCCTGGTGCTTTCTGCCAGAGACTCCAGGTTGGGCCATTCTCCCCGGCTGCGGTGTAGAGCACGTTTTTGACATCTTGCCCTGACCGGACTGGACCAAGGGCTACGGCATGAACTATCTCCCGTTTAATTTGTTCAAATGCCTGTCGTTGCTCAGGGCCCCATTCAAAATCATTCTTCTTCCGGGTCACGTGGTACAGAGGACTCACAATTTGGCTGTAATTTGGGATGTGCATCCTCCAAAAACCCACAACACCCAGGAAGGCCTGTGCTTCCTTTTTGCTGGTTGGTGGAGACATAGCTGCTATTTTGTTGATGACATCCAATGGGATTTGACGGCGCCCATCCTGCCATTTTATTCCCAAAAACTGGATCTCTTGCGCAGGTCCCTTGACTTTACTTCGCTTAATGGCGAAACCGGCTTTCAGAAGGATTTGAACTATTTTCTCCCCTTTCTCAAAAACTTCCTCCGCTGTGTCGCCCCATATAATGATGTCATCGATGTACTGCAGATGTTCTGGGGCTTCACCCTTTTCCAGTGCAGTCTGGATTAGTCCATGGCAAATGGTGGGACTGTGTTTCCACCCCTGGGGCAGTCGATTCCAGGTGTACTGGATGCCCCTCCAGGTGAAAGCAAACTGTGGCCTGCACTCTGCTGCCAAAGGGATGGAGAAGAATGCATTAGCGATGTCAATTGTAGCGTACCACTTGGCTGCCTTTGACTCCAGCTGATACTGAAGTTCTAGCATGTCTGGCACGGCAGCACTCAGCGGTGGTGTGACTTCATTCAGGCCACGGTAGTCTATTGTCAGTCTCCACTCTCCAGTAGATTTTCTCACTGGCCATATGGGACTATTAAAGGGTGAGCGAGTTTTGCTGATCACTCCTTGACTCTCCAGCTGGCGGATCAGCTGATGAATGGGGAGAAGGGAGTCTCGGTTGGTACGATACTGTCGCCGGTGCACCGTTGTGGTCGCGATTGGTACCTGTTGTTCTTCAACCCTCAGCAACCCCACAACGGAAGGATCCTCCGAGAGACCAGGCAAAATGGACAGCTGTTTAATTTCTTCCGTCTCCACAGCAGCTATGCCAAAAGCCCACCGATACCCCTTTGGGTCCTTGAAATAGCCTCTCCTAAGATAGTCTATCCCAAGGATGCACGGAGCCTCAGGGCCAGTTACAATGGGGTGCTTCTGCCAGTCCTGCCCAGTGAGGCTCACTTCAGCCTCCAGTAGACTCAGCTCTTGGGACCCCCCTGTCACTCCCGAAATACAAATGGGCTCTGACCCTTTGAACTCTGATGGCATTAAAGTACACTGTGCACCAGTGTCCACTAGAGCTTTATACTCTTGTGGATCTGACGTGCCAGGCCACCGAATCCACACCGTCCAATAGACACGGTTGTCCCTTTCCTCCACCTGGCTGGAGGCAGGGCCCCTCTAATCCTCGTCAGAGAAATTGCTGCTCACCTGCTGTAAAAATGACTTGGAGGTCCCCTCCAGAGGATCGGAATCAAGGTCAAACTGTCTACCTGGTCTGGAGAGCTGGCTTTTGGAAACTGGAGCGGCATTTTTCCTAACAGAGTCCCCTTTTGTGATTGTTTTACCTCGCAACTCACGTACTCGGGCCTCTAGACTTGAGGTGGGTTTTCCATCCCACTTCCTCATGTCCTCTCCGTGGTCACGCAAGTAGAACCACAGGGTGCCCCGTGGTGTGTAGCCTCTGTATTCCCTCTCCTGAGCAGAGAAACGCCTGCCCCTAATAGCTGAGACACTGGCCCGTACAGGTGGGGAGTAGGACATATTCCTGTCTAGTCGCTTGACCAGTTTCTCCACGGCTGAGACAAGGGAGGAAGAGAGACTTTCCTCATATTGGCGGAGTCTGACAGCCACCTCATCCACTGTTGGTACGTCTTTACCTTTCCAGTTTACAACTGCCAGTGAGTTGGCATATGAGGAGGGTGCGCTCCGCACAAACTTCCTCCACATGGATTGTGAGCACTGGAGTTCATCTGGGTCTGTAGGTACCTGCTCATCGTCTGTGTCACAGTAAACCAGCTCCCGCACAGCCAATTCCCTCAAGTACTGAATACCCCTTTCCATATTGGTCCACTTGCCAGGATAGCATACAAAATCGTCACTGAAGGGGTATCTCTCCCTCACCCCTGAGAGAAGTCTCCTCCAGAGGCTGAGGACTTGTTCCTTTTTCCCAATGGCCTTGTCAATGCCCCCATCCCTGGCCAGGGATCCCAGCTGCTTGGCTTCCTTGCCCTCTAACTCCAAGCTGCTGGCCCCATTATCCCAGCACCGCAGCAGCCAGGTGGCAATGTGCTCGCCTGGGTGGCGGCTGAAATCTTTCCGCATGTCTCGCAGCTCGCCCAGGGACAGGGACCGGGTGATGATCTCTGTCTCTATCTCCCGTGATGACCCTGGCTCATCATCATCCCTCCCAGAGCGATCCGCTCTCTTTGCGTCTTTCTTTAGTTTTACGGGGGCGACTGCTACCTGCACAGGTTGGTCACTGGGCTCAGTCACTGTGCCTGTGGCTGGAGCTGGGGCTGGAGCAGCTGCTGTGCCCGCTGGGGAAACCGAGGCAGACCCTGCAGCTGTGGCTGCAGCAGCGGTGGTGCCGGTCAGGGGGGCTGGGACTGCCTGCTGGGCTGGAGGGGCTGCAGGGCCGGCTGGGGGGGCAGCGCCAGTTGCAGCGCCTGCCGCTTCGCTTCCCCCCCTTTCCCCTTTAAGGCACTGAACAGTGTTGAACATGGCTCGGTAGGCATGGGCCAGACCCCAGCACATTGTGGTGATCTGTGTCTCTCTGGAATTCCCAGGGTGGCAGCACACTTTTTTCAGATATTTTACCAGATTGTCCGGGTTCTGTATTTGTTCAGGGGTGAGTTTAAAACACACCGCAGGTGCCCACTGCTCTAGACATCTGCCCATGCTGTCCCACACACCCAGCCACTCACAGCTATCCGGCCCCGGGGCAGGTCTCTGCACGATGTTCTTAACGACTTGCTTAACCCTAAACAAAACCTGCAACCCATTCAGGAGGCATAACAAAAGGAGAGTGCTGCCCTGAGCATCCCACGGGTACTCGAAATTCTCAAAAGCAGTTAGGACCAGCCTGAGGGAGAGGGGGGGGGGGGGCGAAAGAGTGGGGGAAGGTATCCCCTTCGGTTTTCCCCACAGACTGGGTTTGATTATTAACAAAATCTAAGACATAGGATCCGAGGTACGGAAATGACCGCAGTGCCGCATGCAAATACAAGACTAATTTCATGCACAGTGATGTTATCATATCATAAGTCGATATCGTACAGTACAGCAAAATCATCATCTTAATCCTTTTTCCAGTGATGATGAACAGCATGGCAATGAACACATAGTGCAAGTACGGATTTACATAGCAGAGCCACTTGATCAAAGTCAGAAACATTTTTTTTTTTTCCTTTTTTACCGGCAACTACTTAACACAGAAAAATGCGTATAACAAAATTTAAGCAAATCTAAGAAAACAGTCTTAACAGCCGCTGCTCAGCCCTGCCGTTATCCCCGCCCCACGTTGGGCGCCAATTTAATGTTTTGGTTTCGGCTGCCGCCGGCAACAAAAGCGCCACGCGGCCGCCCCTCCCCCCGCCGGCGTGCGGAGGAGAATGAAAAGAAAGAGGCAGAAACTGGTGGGTCGGGATAAGGGCAGTTTAACAGAACAGCAAACAGAGGGAAAACAGGAACAACAACGATACAGATAAGGAGAAAACACAACCACGAACCGTACAACAGCCGCTCTCCCGAAACCGGACCGGCGCTGCGCCCGCCCAAGCCGCGAGAGCCTTCCCGCCGCACCGCCCCCCCCCCACCGGAACCCAGCGTGACGTCACATGGTATGGAATACCGGGCTCTGTTTGGCCAGGTGGGGTCAGCCCCCACCCCCCGGCTGTGTCCCTTCCTGGAGTCCGGTGAAAATTAACCCTGTTCTGGCCAAACCCAGGACAAGCATGCAATGGGATCCTGTATGTCTTGCACATGATCACGTCTTCTGTGACATTGCTGTGGAGCGTACTTCGCCTTGCAGATTCATTGGAGAAAACTACTGCTGGTGCTGCATTCATTACCACTATTAATTTTGGATCAACAAACATCAGAATATCAGGGATAATATCATTTAAGTTGTTTTTTAAGTCCTTTGTAAATTAAATCCAATTCCATTCCTCTAAATTTTAGGGCATTTTTCCTCATCTACTCACCCGCTCCACAAACAAGGCATTTATAAATGTCTATTGAATCTGCTTTCAAACTTGAGTGTATAAATTCAGGACAACAACCTCTCACCTCTTGGTTTTCTACAAAGTAATTAAAAAAAATATGCCTCCCTATTATTGCTCAAAAGACAAAAAATATTAATGTAAAATCTTATACAAAAGAGAACTCTTCTCTTAAAACATCTAGTACTCAGAGCTCAAGACCTCTTCTGAAGAGTGAGTGGTCCTGAACAGCACTGGTTGGCCATATGTAGGTGTGGGAAAGAGGGTCAGGGGATGTCAGCGAGACACAAGGGAATGGCTGATGGCCTTAACAAACCCTTACAGCCGTGTTTGAGCCCAGCAGTGGAAAGTGGTGGCTGTCTGCAGGTAGAGGAGGAGGAAGAGGATTGTCCTGAGAATTCAACAGAAAAGAAGTTCCCTCCTTTGCCAGTTGGGGTCATTATAGACATTGCCGTCTGGTGTGCATGCCTCAGCCTAGGAGATGGGGAATGTCCACTGCTGGGGATGGCTGTGCTCAGTCATCCACGTGACCTGACCTTGCTGACCAGAACGTTGGCTGCTACTTCTCCAGTCCCATGGACTGGTAAGGGGGTATTTTGCTAAAGTAACCCCGGACTTGATCCTCATCTACTGCTCACTGTTCTTTTCCAGAGTCGTACCTCAAAGGTCAAAGGCCTGGGAGATCTTGCTGGTGGTAAATGAGGCAAAGAGGACACAGAGTATCTCAGAACTATCTACACCTCCTGTTCCTAAATTCAGCAGTGGTCTCACACTCTCTCTTTCTTCTTTGACAGTTCCTGATGTAGCAAGAACTCATCATGGCTCCCATTGCATTCCTTTTAATTTTCCATTGAATTTTTATAAGGATATGCCTGTCCTGGTCTTGCTGTTGTACTTATATCTGGGAAAAGAAAAGCTGATCCTTGGAGCTAACTCTTTTGGTGATAGGAGAAATGTCACTGCTAAAACTAAGTGTCTTTCCCCAACCAAGGGAGTAAATATCAGTGATTACGTCAGCCTATTTCACAGTAAGTTGTCCTGGTTTCCCAGGGAAACCTCAAGGGAACCCAGAGTAGATAAACAAAGTGCTGCCTTGGGCTGGTCCTCTGCTGCTGAGCTGGGCTGGGCTCCAGGGGTGGCAACCATGCAGTGCTGCAGAGAGACATCCCTGCCCAGGAGCAGCTCCTCTGCAAAGCCCAGCAGGGCTGAGGGCACTGCCTGCAGGCAGTGACAGGAGAGGAGCGAGGCAGAGAGAGGTTAAAGGCAGTGTGGGATGGGAGGATGCTGAGAGCACACTGGCAGAGAAGTCTTCACAGGCAGTAACATGGTAAATCTCAATGCAGGTGCCGTTCCTGGAGGGGTCTCCAAAAGCTAGTAGATCTTACAGATTACTGGATCTGTCAGTGTCTCACTACATTTCTGTTGTAGACCAGAAGAAAATGCTCCAAAGCAGGGATTCCCTGCTGCCCTCTGGAAGGGACAGGGTGTGATGGCTGCCTTCTACTGGAGATACCTACAGGGCCGAGCAGACAGGGGTGCCCAGGGCTGTCCTTCAGAGCAGAATCCATTCACACCTGGGTTCTTTGTTTTTCCTTCGAGGGTCAGCACCCAGCCTGCCCGGGGAGCTCCCCACAGCACTGCAGGGAACAGCTGTGGGTGGAAGGAGTGACCCCTGGCAGGGCAGCATCTTTCTTCTGTTGAAATGGTGCTGTGTGGGGCAGGGCTCCTCGCAGCTCAGCATTCAGAAACGTCCAAGGGGCTGTTTCAACAGGAAGGTCAAAGTAGTGTCTGCTACAAAGGTAAGAAGATTTCCCAAATCTATGTTTTGAGTTTCTTACTCTGGCGGCAGGGGACAGGAGGAGGTGTGGAAAGAGAGGGAGTGAGAAATAGAAAAGGAGTTTTCGAATTTGAACAAGTAATTGGGACTCCTCAGCAGCCTCTTCAAGTTCTCAGTAGGTCTGCTAGGATCTTCCAAAAGTGACATCAGCCACTCCCCTGCCTATGGACAGCACCAGCTTCATCTTTGCTGGACCCATCAGGGTGTTCTGCCTTTTTGAATTTCTAACAGGAACACGCACGCAAGCAGTGCCCTGCAAACAGGTAGGTTTCTGTAGGTGAGAGCACAGTTTTGGACGGGGTCTGTGAGTGCTTACAATGAAAAGATCTGGGACAGGGAAACACCTCCCAGGAGAAAAATCTCCAGGCAGCAGGGATGTGATCAGGGAAAGCGAGGAAATGAAAACCAGAAATGCTGAAGGAGGTATGAGTCAGAAAACTCCATGTGATCCCCTCCAATGCAGAGCCCTTCCTTGGAGCAAGCCCCCTTGCCTCCTCTCCTGCCCAGCAAAACCTTTGCCCTCAGGGCTGTGGATCCAAGGCACAAACCACCTCCTGTGAAGCCCGAGCTCCAGCAGAGCCGTGGGGCAGCTCTCCATTTATGTGTCCCTTTTCCTCTGCAGCGCACAGGGGCTGGGAGGTGCCATGAGATCACTCTCCATCTCAGAATGGTGCAAGCCCAGGGCAGCTGGGAACAAGATGAGGGACAGCTCAACTCCCTTCACTCTGCACTAAGCTAAAAGCAACCCTCTTGCCTTACAGCACTAGGTCTGTTCTCCCTGAGTGCAGCACAAATGCTGAGGGATTCTGACATACAAAAACATTCTCCAGCTGAGATAGAAGGCAGCTGGAAAAAAACCCTAAACCTTTCATGCTGTCTTCTACTGTCCTAGTTCCTTAACTCCATCTGGGAGTGTAGGTGCTGGCAAGCACTTGTAAAGCAGGAACAGTTTCATCTGACAAAGTTGAACACCAGCACGTGCCCCTGCTCCACCATGCTCATGAACCCACACTTGCAGAGCAGGGCTGACTGCTCTGCAGCCAGTGGGAAGAAGTCCTGCTCCTCATGGCACTTTCATCCAGCAAAAATCAGAGCTCCAGGCATGGTGCAGAAGGAAAATCTAGAAAAAGAAAGGACAGTGTGTGTAGCAGGGTGAAGGTCTACAAGAAATGGCTCAGAGAAGAACCCCCTAACTTGTCAATGTCTTTTCCTCCTTGGACAGTGTTTCTGCTGTCAGAGGAAGGAGATGTCCAATGGCAGCTCCATCACCGAGTTTCTCCTCCTGGCTTTGGCAGATACACGGGAGCAGCAGCTCTTGCACTTCTGGCTCTTCCTCAGCATCTACCTGATTGCCCTCCTCAGCAATGGCCTCATCATCACCACCATAGCCTGCGACCACCGCCTCCACACACCCATGTACTTCTTCCTCCTCAACCTCTCCCTCATTGACCTGGGCTCCATCTCCACCGTTCTCCTAAAAGCCATGGCCAGTTCTGTCTGGGATACGAAAGCTGTCTCTTACTTGGGATGTGCTGCCCAGCTCTTTCTGTTTAACTTCTTCATTGGAGATGAGTTTTGTCTTCTGACTGTCATGGCCTATGACCGCTACACTGCCATCTGCAGACCCCTGCACTACGGGACCCTCCTGGGCAGCAGAGCTTGTGTCCACATGGCAGCCGCTGCCTGGGGCAGTGCTTTGCTCAATTCTCTCCTGCACACTGCCAATACATTTTCCATCCCCCTCTGCAAGGGCAATGCTGTGGATCAGTTCTTCTGTGAAATCCGCCAGATCCTCAAGCTCTCCTGCTCACACTCTTACCTCAGGGAAGTTGGACTTCTGGTAGTTAGTCTTTCTTTAGTTTTTGGATGTTTTGTTTTCATTGTGCTGTCCTATGTGCAGATCTTCAGGGCCGTGCTGAGGATCCCCTCTGAGCAGGGAAGGCACAAAGCCTTTTCCACGTGCCTCCCTCACCTGGCCGTGCTCTCCCTGTTTATCAGCACTGGCACGTTTGCCTACCTGAAGACCCCTTCCATCTCCTCCCCATCCCTGGACCGAGTGGTTTCATTCCTCTACTCTGTGGTTACTCCAGCAGTGAACCCCCTCATCTACAGCATGAGGAACCAGGAGCTCAAAGATGCCCTGCAGAAGCTCATTCAATCAGCATTCTTTCAGCAGCAATAATCTGCCCGTGTCTCTTCACCAGTAATTTCCAATATGCCTGGGGAATGTCCTGTGCTTTAGGTATTTTATTTGTGAGAATTCTGTTTGGCCAGAAATGTCTGCATCCACTCCACTTTTCCAGAGACATGATCCCAGTCTGTCTGACCCAAAAGTCTTTGCACTTGTTTCTGGCATGACGGTACAGATAGCCACCCATGTCACATCTCTGAAATAAAAGGGGTTTTCCTTAGTGGCAGTTTCTGGAGCTTGGGCTCTTCTTCCAAAGCTGAGGTCAGGAACAGCCTGAAGAAATTGCCCTGTGAATCTGTGCTGCTTTGCTGGGGTTTACTGTGGGATGAAGGGAAGGAGGACATGGGATGATGTGTTCAGGAGTGGGAATGGAGTGAGCTTTCACTGGTGGCCTCCCTGTCCAGCCACTTACACCACTGCCCATTCACCTCAGGTTTCTGGGTGAGTTTTGCTACACAGCCACTTCCTTCCTCCTGCTGGGATCAGTGCCTACATGGGGGGAATGGCCAGCCCTGCTCGACCTCTCTCCTTGTCCAGACACTTGCAGATCCCAGAACAGGGGGGAGCGAAACTCCACGTGGGATGCAGTTAGACGTGAGTAGGTTCCAGGGACTAGGGGAGGCTTTCTTGAGCAGGAGGAACAGAAGACAACAGGGCACAAAGGGATGTCCTGGGGATAATGACAGACAAACTACTGCTCATACCGAATACACCCTTTCTCATGCTGTGCCCAAACAGTGGGGTCACGGGTCCATGTGTGGGACAGCGGGGCTGGGTTGGAAGAGACCAGGGAACTGACAGGGACCAGGAAGCAACTGTCATGGGGTGGCTCAACCTGGAATTGGTGACTGCAAGAAAAGTCAAGAGCAAAGAGAAGAGTTTCAATTGATGGATTAGAGACCAAGGCTGAACAAGGAAAATGCAGCACTGCTCCTGAACAACGACAATGAGTTAATAAAAAGTAGACCCCATTAGGGCTGAGGGTTTCAATGTCTTCTCTGTCTGAGTCTTTCCTAAAAAGTTGTCCCTGACCTCTTTCTGCTCAAAGAAGAAGCTCAAGGATAGCATGTACTGGCAGGAACCTCATGAAATGCCAGAAGAACAAATGCCAGTGTCTACCTCTGCAGGGGACTCACCCTGACAGTGGCAGAGGCTGGGGCTGCCTGGTTGGGAGCAGACCTGTGGGAAAGGTCTTGGTGGTCAGGGAGTTGGACAGGAGGCAGCCGTGTGCCCTGGCAACCAGGGAGGCCACCAGCTTCCTGGGCTGTATGACCAGGAGCATGGCCAGGAGATTGATGTCACGGATTCTCTGGAACACTTGCTTCTAATTTCAGATCTCTAGTTCAGAAATGATATTGGTAGGCTGGACTGGGTTTAACAAAATGCCCTCAGGACAGCCAGGGAGTAGAAAACTTTGCCTGTGAGGAGCGGCTAAGGGAGCTGGGTTTGTCCAGCCCAGAGAATCAAGGAATCACAGTATGTTCGGGGTTGGAAGGGACCTCTGTGGGTCATCTAGTCCAACCCTCCTGCTGAAGCAGGGTCACCTACAGCAGGCTGCACAGGACCTTGTCCAGGCGGGTCTTGAATATCTCCAGAGAAGGAGACTCCACAACCTCTCTGAGCAGCCTGTTCCAGGGCTCTGTCATTCTCAGAGGGAAGAAGTTCCTCCTCATGTTCAGATAGAACTTCCTCTGCTTCAGTTTGTGCCCCTTGTCCTGTCGCTGGGCACCACTGGAAAGAGTTTGGCCCCATCCTCCTGACACCCACCCTGCAGATATTTTTAAGCATGTATTAGGTCCCCTCGCAGCCTTCTCTTCTTCAGGCTGAACAAGCCCAACTCCCTCAGCCTCTCCTCATAGGAGAGATGTTCCAGTCCCCTCATCATCCTTGTAGCCCTCCGCTGGACTCTCTCCAGTAGCTCTTCATCTTTCTTGAACTGGGGAGCCCAGAACTGCACACAGTACTCCAGATGAGGACTCACCAGGGCAGTGTAGAGGGAAAGAAAAACCTCCCTCGACCTGCTGGCCACACTCCTCCTAATGCATCCCAGGATGCCATTGGCCTTCTTGGCAGCCAGGGCACACTGCTGGCTCATGATTAACCTGTCGTCCACTAGGACACCCAGGTCCCTCTCCACAGAGCTGCTCTCCATCAGGTCAGCCCCAAGCCTGTACTGATGCATGGGGTTGTTCCTCCCCAGGTGCAGGACTCTGCATTTGCCTTTATTGAACCTCATCAGGTTCCTCTCTGCCCAACTCTCCAGCCTGTCCAGGTCACTCTGAATGGCAGCACAGCCTTCTGGTGTATCTACCACACCTCCCAGTTTGGTGTCATCAGCAAACTTGCTAAGGGTACATTCTAACTCTTCATCCAGGTCGTTGATCAAGACGTTAAACAAGACTGGGCCTAATACTGACCCGTGGGGGACACCACTAGTTACCGGCCTCCAACTAGACTCAGCGCCACTGACAACAACCCTCTGAGTTCTGCCGTTCAGCCTGTTCTCAATCCACCTCACCGACCACTCATCCAGCCCACAGTTCCTGAGCTTCCCTAGGAGGATGTTATGGGAGACTGTGTCGAAAGCCTTGCAGAAGTCGAGGTAGACAACATCCACGGCTCTCCCTTCATCTACCCAGCCAGTCATGCCATCGTAGAAAGCTATCAGATTGGTCAGGCATGATTTCCCCTTGGTGAAGCCATGCCGACTACTCCTGATAACCTTCTTTTCCTCCATTTGTTTGATGATGGCCTCCAGGATAAGCTGCTCCATCACCTTTTCGTGGATGGAGGAGAAGCTGAAGGGCCTGTAGTTCCCTGGGTCCTCCTTCTTGCTCTTTTTGAAGATTGGAGTGACATTGGCTTTTCTCCACACCACAGGCACCTCTCCTGTCCTCCAGGACCTCTCAAAGATGATGGAGAGTGGCTCAACAAAGACATCTGACAGCTCCCTCAGCACTCGTGGGTGCATACCATCGGGGCCCATGGATTTGTGGGTTTCCAGATTTCTCAAGCGACCTCTCATACAGTCCTCCTCGATCAAGGGAAAGTCATACTCTCTGTGGGCTTCCTCTCTTACCTCCAGGGCCTGGGATTCCTAAAGGCCAGCCTTACCACTAAAGGCTAATGTTTCAATAACTCTGTATTCTTTGCATCCTCCGTCACCAGGACACCCACCTCATTCAGCAGTGGCCCCACATTGTCCCTAGACTCCTATTTACTGCTGATGTACTTCAAGAAGCCCTTCTTGTTGTCCTTGACATCCCTTGCCAGATTCAGTTCCAGGTGGACCGTAGCCTTCCTCATTGAATCCCTGTGTGCTTTGATAACATTCCTGTACTCCTCCCAAGTGGCCTGCCCCTCTTTCCTCATTCCATGGACCTTTCCCTTCCACCTGAGCTCAGCTAGAAGCTTCTTGCTCATCCACGGGGGTCTCCTGCCTCCTTTGCTAGATTTCTTGCTCAGGTGGGTACACCGATTCTGAGCGTGGAGGACATGATATTTAAACAGTGACCAGCTGTCTTGGACTCCCCCTACCTTCTAGAGCCTTGACCCACAGGATTCCTCTGAGTAGGTCCCGGAAGAGGCCAAATTTAACTCTCCTGAAGTCCAAGATTTTGATTCTACTTATTGCCTTGCTTCCTCCACACAGGATCCTGAACTCCACCATTTACATGGTCACGCCAACCGAGGCTGCCCCAAACTTCACATACTCAACCAGTCCCTCCTTGTTTGTTAGTACAAGGTCCAGCAGAGCTGTAGGGTTTCTGGAAAAACATAGACATATTGTGAACAACCCAGCCACTCTGAATATGGACTCCGTCGGTTTGTAGTAGCACAGGCTTCAAGCAGCACAGGCCTCAAGGCCTTTCTCAGGCCGGCTGTGGGAAAACAGACCTTTCCCAGGCTGGCTGTGGGAAAGACAATCATTCTCAGGCCAGCTGCAGGTAAACAGTCGTTCTATGAATACTGACCAATCATAGTTTGAGTACTGCTTATGTAACCGGCATGTTTTATTGATAGATGTTTTTATGTATGGTGACCAATTAGAGCTGAGTGTTGTACAGAGTGTTTATGTATAGCGACTAATCATAACCGAGTGCTGTCTATATAATCCAGCTTCTTTGCTAATAAAGTTGACTGTTATGGATCATATTGGTTGAGTCCTTGACGCTGCTGCAACAAATGGCACCCGAACAGGGACCCTCAGATCAGCATTAGCATCGACGGCTGATTTCTCCAGGAAGACCGAAGACTGAGGGCTGGACCCCCAGATCGGCACTAGCGTCAATGGCTGATTTCTCCAGGGAGACCGAACCCTGAGGGAGCGAAAGCCGGCCAAAGGTGAGTGCTGCCCCGGCACCTGGGAGTTGCTAGCGCACCCAATCGGGAAAAGAAATCCCCGAAACCCTGCCCTGATCAAGCAGGCGGCCGGGGAGGAGATGGGGTCCACACTGACAAAGGAAGAGTCAGCAGTGGTTAAACTCCTCCAATACATCCTCTCCGTGAAAGGGTTACAATATGACTCGGCTGCCTTGAAGTCTCTGTTGCTTTGGGCATGGAGAAAGGACTTAATCCCCTCAGTTAATGCTGCCTTTGAAGTTCAGACTTGGGCGGATATAGGAACGAAACTGTGGGAAGAAATTAGGATGGGATCCAAGGAAGCAAGAAAATTCTCCACTTTGTGGAGGTTGAACTTTGAGACTTTAAAAGCTATGAGAACTGAGAGGGGAGTCACTGCCTTTGCTTTTGCTGTGTTAACACCTGAGGGAGGGTCCTGCTCAGCAATTAGTTTGCCGTTCGCTGGTCCCAGCAGCCTCGCACTGCCTGTGAAAGCAGGAGGGGGTCAGAGTTGGAGGCCCGTGGAGGCAGGGGAACCTGCAGTCCAGGAGAAGGAGCATGCGTGGAGCGACCCGCTGGCACAGGAGTTTCCACTCCCACCACCAGAATCACTGCCACTGCGCCACGGAGAGGGGTACTGTGGAATTATTAGTAAAATTCAGGTTTTACATCTGAAAATTAAGGTTCATATGAAAAACGTAGCAGTGTTCACCCATTGAGGGAAAGCATGAAATCCAAAGGAGCTCTGAGGATGGGACACAGCTGCAGCAGGCATGCGAGGAATCCACTCACACACCAACTCCCTGAAATGTACCACAGAGGACGGAACGGAGTGGAGACTCCGTGGCCCTGCTCTGTGATCACAAAGCAGGAAGAAATGGTCCTCTAGAACTGATCAGCAGCTCATCTGGCCCCCTGAGCCAACAGGTTTTCAAACCTTGCCAAAGTGCTACCCTCTGGTGAACTTCGCTCATTTTAATATCATTTTAATACCAAAACACACCTCCATCCCAAAGGCTACCCACCTCTGAGGTGCAACCACCCCTTTTCGAGTCTGCGCTCTCGATTTTTCGTAAACTGTACCTTTAAACGTAAAGCGAGAGAATTTTACACCAATCATGACAAAAGGTATGTATGACTACAGTCACTCAAACTCCACCTTAAAGGTAGAAAGGATATAAAAATAGCCAGGGAAATGGGGGATTTTCGGAGAAGAAGATAACACCGTAGATCTTCGGAGAAAACGAGGATAACACCGTGAGCAAGTCAAGGGAAACTCCACCTCAGAGTGCCTCCGACAACCAGGATTGTCCGACGGGCTGAGCCTTGCATCTCCTCCCCTTGGGACGCCTTGGGTGAGACTTCAACCAAGCGCTTTTCTGAGGAAGAGTTACCATAGCCAGGCTGTATTATTTATAAACTTTTCATGCGTTTTATATTTGCACGTGCTTTCTTGCAGACAGTCACTATCACCGGCAATTCAAAAAACCTCTATACCTGTTGCACAAATAAAACTGCCCTGTTTCAGTAGCCAGTTGTCACAGTTTCTCACTGAACGTGACCAAATTCGGCTGTGCCAGTTCATGAGCACGACTGGACTGAAGGTGCAGACTGCTACGAGTGTATCCAGAATCGTGGAAACGCGACTGGACTGGTAGTGGCAAATTGGACATCACTCAGAATTTAAACCTAGCCACACCCAGCCTCTCACGTTGGTGAACAGCGTTAGAAACAAGGGGGTTTATTTTCTGCCACATCAACACGACAGGCTTGGACACGAAAAATGAGGCTTTAGGAACTGAAAAGGTGGCTCTAGGCCCTACAAGAGGGGTTTGGGCCATGAAAATGTGGGTCTGGACACTCAGGATGGCAGCTTGGAACCGAAAAAAAGGCTTTTTGCCCTAACAGTGGGGGTTGAGAACCTCAAAATGAAACTGTGGGCTCTAAAAGAAGGCTATGGAGGATAAAAGAAAGTCTCGGTCCCTGAAAAGGAGGGGTTTGGCCCTCCAGATGAGCCTCTGGGGACTCGAAAGGGCTCCAAGGGTCCCAGGATATGGGGTTCCATCAGGCTGGTGGCCAGTCCCCACTGGGGTTCCCCAGGGCTGCGTTCTACAGCCAGTGCTCCATCATCTGTTTCTGAATGCTCTGGGCACAGGAACTGAACGCCCATGGAGGAAGTTTAGATGCAGATACAGGCATAGACAGAGATAAAGGCATAGGGACAGATACAGGCATACGAACAGGCAGAGGGAGAGGTGTAGGTGACGGGGTGTGTATTCTTCTTTCCTGGTTCTTTCTACCTAATGATTATGGTCATTTGGGACCAAGAGTGGGCAGAGACAGTAGCATTTGGTGCTGTTGTTTTCAAGGTCAACAACGGTGTTTTGCCTAAAAGAACAGTTTCTTCCGACAGACACACACATTTCCTCATTTCCGATGGGAACCCAGCTGGGGCTGCCTGCTGCAGCCCACAGCAACATCTCCAGTGACAAACTCGGTGGCTTTGCCTTTTTCCCTGAGAGACCACTCCAGAAATAAGCCTTCTGGGAGAGAGACCCTAAGTCCTTCTGCATTTCCAGGATGTGCACAACTTTGCTGGGGTGATTTCTCGCCAGTTTCTCAATCTCTGTCCTCCGTATGGTACCCTTTCCTTCAGTGGTATTTAGCAGAGGTTTTTTCAACTCATCTACACAAATGAGTCAGTTACTAGTTTTTCCAGAGTGTCGCAGGCAAAAATTGCTCAGTCCACGTGGCTTAAAGCAAATGACGATCCAAGCGCTTTACTGATAACGCAAACAACATGAAATTAAGGAGAAAGCTCCAAACTAGACACTTTCTAACGTCAATAAACACCATCAGATTTTCAGACACCCTTTGGAGCAAACACAAAAGAGATTTCTGAAGCTCTACAAGCCTTTCCAAAGGAAAGGTAAGCCAACTGCAAAGCCCCGGTGAGAACTCACCTGTGGTAGCATCCAACCTAAACCTCCCTGACGCAACTTCAGGCCATTGCCTCTCGTCCTATCGCTAGGATCTTTGGTGACATGGCTCTCTCCTCCACAAGGTTTTTCAGGGTAATTTCCAGCTCTGTGATGATTTCTGTGGCTCTGCCCACCAGGATAATCCACCCTATGTCCCTGAGCATATGGTGAGTTTTCTCCTCCGGTCCCAGGTGGACCAAAATCATCTGGAGAAAAGTTCTCTCTGTTTACTGGAGCTTGGCACTGAGTGCCAACAGCATAGCCCTCATAATACTTTTCGTACTGTTATACTAAGGAATAAAAAGGGGAATCAAAACGTGAAATGCTGACTCAAATAAACCAGACTGTTGCTGTTACAGGTATTTTTGTAAAGCCCTGCCCTTACTAAGTTTAAAATTAACTGTAGAGACTAAGAAACAGGGTTTTGAACAACGTTACTGTTTCATAAGAAGGATGTACCTGTCCTAAGTAAAACCAGAGAGCGATAATTCGTAGGAATAGCTAACGAGCTATGAAAAGCTGCTGAGATTGCCAAAAGAAACAGGTAACTAGGGGAAAGGCAACTCCAGCAGGGGGAGGTTGATTGTGACCACAGACTCACGGACCACCTACCCCAATTCTACCCCAGACTCAAAAGATGAAGAAACCCAGCATGCATACTAATTTACATGCTGGACGAAGAGACTTTGACCAGATGCAGACAATCCAGCAACTACACCTATTTGGTTTCTAGACTGCTCACGTTTGTCAGGAGGTGAAGGATGTCATTACAGGGAAGCTTTACTTAAAGAGACACCTGCTCCTCAAATCCTGTTACCAAATTGTAACTATCCTTTAACATTGAACACTGCCATATTTGAGCTGGTAACCTGCACAGGAAACATCAAGTTTGGACTTTCTCTTTTCCCTGATAAAAGAAGTTTGGCCTGTAGTACAATTATAGTTTGACCTGTATTACAAAAGGACATCAAGAAACAAAACATGGCCAATATGGGAAAATGTATGCTGCAGGCAAAGGCAAAAGTTGAACATCCTATTTAAGCAAACCCAGTTTAGAACTCCTACAAGTTTTAGGGAAAGTTTTAGAATTACATTTGTCTCCGTTTCGTTGGGCATGTTTACCATCTGCAATGAAAAAGTGTATGGGGAAAAAGGCTATGTCATTTTTGCTTGTGTTAGAGGCACTTTCAGAGAATGACAGAATCACAGAAGGAAGCGACCTCTGTGGGTCATCTAGTCCAAGCCCCCTGCCGAAGCAGGGTCACCTAGAACAGGCTGCATTTTGTCCAGGCGGGTCTTAAATATCTCCAGAGAAGGAGACTCCACAACCTCTCTGGACAAGTGAGAATGCACACGCACAGCCCATGCACACCAGCTCTCGGGAAGACCCTCATAGAGCCCCCCACTCACCTCACTCCTGCCAGTCCCCCAGTAAGTGGTTTTGAGGACAGGCACTGTTCCTGCCGCAGAGCCTGCTGGCCCAGACCCCCACTCGCTCCAGCAGCTGCACTGAGACCCCCCCCCTCATCGCACTAGCTGCACTGACACCCACTCCAGTAGCTGGCACCACAAGCCAGGGGTGCCTACACCCCCAGGCTGACTCCAGTAGCTGGCACCCAGCCCACCCACGCCAACCCCCACGAGCTGGCACACAGTCCTTTCAGTTCACACACACACAGCACAGAGAGCAAGATGCTACAGGGAGATAGTCAAGAAAAGATTTAATAAGAAGCTAGAAGAAGACAGGACAGATGTCATCTGTGTCCTGCAACCAGCCACTTGCCTCTGGAGACTCTGGTGTCATCGGGTGGTCATCTGAGACTTCTTCAGCAAGATTAGAGGGGACAGAGCCTCTTGTGCCATCAGGCAGCTCTCCCACATACCAACCACCTTCATCTACATCTCCAGAGGTGTAAACGCAGTTCAGGCCACTCATTGGGACCATCGAAAGGATCATAGCTCAACCGAGTGCTCGAAGCTCTGCCAGTTGTTTTCTCACCGTCTTCAGGAGGATGGAGTCCTTGTCTATGCCCAAGGCATCCTGGCATGGCCTGCAAATGATACGGTTGGATCTTTCTCCTTCCACCCGTACAAGTTCCTGAAAGAGCTGCTGGTGTTGGTTTTTTAGCTCCTTAATCCGCTCATACATTTCAGTCACCTGGACTTGAATCATCTGCAGGATTTCTTTGTGTTCCCTGTGTGCTTCTGCCCGAGCCCTCTGCAAACACGTGTGTTCCTCCTCTTTCCTCTGGAGCGCTGACATTGTCTCCTCATGTGTCTTCTCCAGCTGTTGACTTCCTCCATTTCTCGCGTGCCTTTCAGTTGGCGCTCTGTCTCTTCCAGCTGGATCTGAAGACAGACCTTTGTTCAGGTGGCAGAATCTCACTCCTCTGCCACTCGCCTTAGGTGCCCTCTCTGCCAAACCCATCTGCCCACGCAGGCGAGTGATTTCTTCAGCCAGTTGGGTGCTTTTGTTTGTCGTCTCTTAAGCTGCACCTGTAACTGCTCACAAGTTGGGCAGTGGGTGCTCACATTATGGCAGCCCTCTTCATCTGCAGCTACTTGTGCCTGAAGGTCCTCAGCTGCCCTCTGTGAGAAGTCATCCTGCTCGTCCTGTGCCAGCAAAGCTCCGGTGGGTTGTCCCATTTCTGCAGCCCTCTGCTGAGGAAATGATGGCCTGCACAGTTCCTGAGCGGAGCTTTGGATGGGCAGTGGCACTTGAGTATTGACCAGTTGCCTGGCTATTCCTTGTAGCTGCTTGCTAATGAGACCCAGCTTAGCCATCTTCTGCTTCAGCCTCTCCAGTGCTTCCCAGTCTCTAGTATTGATCAGGGAAACGATGTTCTGCAGTTGCCTGGCTCTGTCGTGCAGCTGCTTGCTAAGGAGATGCACCTTAGCAGTCTTCTTCTTGAGCCTGTCTTCCTCTTCCTGCACTTCAGGAGAGCTTGCCTTCCTCAGAAGACTGTTTTCCTCTTGAAGGACACTGCATTGCCTCTCAAGCTCCTTCAGGGCACTCTGGAGGTGGGCGTTCTGCTCCAGCAGCCTGCTGTGACTGCCACCAGGCAGACAGTCGTCCTGCTGCCCGACAGTCTGAACACCCACCTCTGCCACAGACCGCTCGCTGCCGGCCCTTCCGTGTGGCAGGGAGCCAAAGCTCTGTGGCACCAAGTCTTGCCCCACAGCTTCCAGCAAAACCTCCACGCTGTTCCCTTCCTCCTGGAGACAAGCGTATCTTAAGCTCTGGTGGGTTTTCTGCTGTGCATCTCCATCACAGGTGAGCTCACAAAACTGGTGTCACCTAATGCCATCTCCTGTAAACGTACAGTTGTGTTCATTGTCCTGTGAAGTCCTTTTAACTAGTCTGGCTTGGAACATCAGCAGATATTTTGCTTAATTTAATTGAAAATGCCATCTGCCGGGTTGTAAGAGCTGCCAGTTTCCCTCTCCATACCCTCAAACTCCACTGCCATGTCACATTACCCCGGGCCCCGACACCTCCTGGGGCTCCCTGGGTCAGGAATGGTGGTGCTGGGATACCGGTGCCCATGGGGAGCTGGTGGCCATGCCATGTTGGCCGCAATGGGGTGGGCCTTAGCCCCAGGCCTGGCTGACCCCATCCCCACAGTCCCTGGGGCCTTGCAACCCCCTCCCAGTGTCCACAGGGTCCTGACTTCCCCCTCCCACCACTGCATGGCCCCTCTGGGGACAAGCCGGGACAGGCACAGTGCACAGCCCCTGGAAGCTCCAACCCTGCCACCCCTCTGGGCTTTCCCCCAATGTCCCCACAGTGCCACGACCGCCTGCACCAGGCACGAACATGGCAGAGAACTGAGGACACTGTCATGGGTAGAGAAATGGCTCAGGGAGGTGTGGGAGGAGCATGTGGGAAGGGGACGAGTGTCCTCCCGAGGGGGGCAGGAAGAGTTGTCTGTATAAAACAACCTCAGCCAAGGCCTTGGAGAGCAGCTTCTTACCCGTGACCCTGCAATTCCCTCCTGCCGACCTGCAGGAAAGTGCTTGAGGATCAGGGGATGCTTTGGGGGTCCAAAAGCAATGTTCTCATGGGCTTGAGTTTTCAGCACAGGAACTCATCCATAAGCCACTGGAGGTACTCCTCACCACAGTACGCACAGCAGGCAGAAAGGGTTGTAGAAGGAGGCCGCATATTTTCTGAAGAAATCCACTGTCTTTGGACAAAGGATGCACAGGTAATCTTTTGTTTTGAAGCCACTGTGAAATAATGAAGGAAATTCTATTTGCTGAAAGGAGGAATTAAATAATACTTAAATCATTCCGCTATAGTATTTGCTGACTTCATATATTTCGTGAGCCCTTAGTACATAGCTTTCATTTTGGTGAGCAAGTCCTAAACACTTCACAACACTTCTTGCATCTTTATATAAAATCAAAACTAGCCACTGGCCAAATTCATCAAGATTATGAGAAGTTAGAGTCATCCTCAGTAATACACAGTGCAGTCACTGATGCCTACAGATTTGGACAACAAACATTGAAACACTACAAACTGGGAGTATTTACCAACGTGATAGCCTACGTTTTCAGCGCAGCAGGACCTGCACAGTATAAGCACACTCAGTCTCAACCTGCCATCTGGTTCACCTCCGTTTCTGTCTTGTCTCCTCTCTCTGTGCTCTTCCCTCTGCCAGGCACTCTTCCCAGTCACTCCATCAGCTGCCAGTGCCTTTCTCTGTTCTCGTGTTTCGGTGGCAGGTGGTACCTTGAAAGCACTGTCCCAGCCATGGGACCTGCACCTATTTCTCTCCTCCCGCCTCTTTGTGCTCTGGCTGCGTGACACTTTCTTTGACCTCAGAGGCCCTTTGTGCCTGGCTCTCTCCTGCTGCTAAAGCCTGTTCCTGCAAGAGAAGAAGCAATTAGTTGGTGTCTCCTCCCTGCTATCTCACCTGCATCTCCCTGGCCTGGGCAGCTGGTTTGAACTGTCACCATCAGCCCCAGCTGTCCTAGAAGTCCTCTCCTGGCTCTGGGTGTGCTTGGCATCGAACGTGGTTCCTGAAGGAGAAGAGCAAAACTCCAAGTAACTCCTGGGCACCAACCTGCTGGGAGAGCTCATTTGAAGGCAGGTTGGCAGCAAGCCCCAAGGCTGCTCCAGGGGTGCTCCCTGTCCCGAGCTCAGCCACAGGTCCCACACCCGGCTCCCTTGTTACCAAGAGGGATTTGCTTGCATTTTCCTTTTCTTGTAATTCGTGTGCGGGTGCTGGGAAAAGAGGCAGCAGAAGGACGCACTGGCTAAAACCCCTTCTTACTGCCAGCCATAAAGGTGCCTCTCGCCTGGGAGCACGAGAAGGACCCCGTGTTACCACTCTCCATTCCTTCCAGGCAGTCTGAAGACTATTCACATATTCATTTTCATACACCACCAAAGTTTTAGCCTCATGTCCCAGCAGTTTGTTTAGAAAAACGTACAATTTAAAAACGTTTTAGAATATCAAGACACCATCTGAAGTCTCCAGCGATGTCTGAAATGTTTTGAGTTGGCTTTGTACTGTTTCCTTAGATGCTGAAATATAAGTTATAACAGCACCACACTCGATCACTTCTCTTTTTTTCACATGTCACACAGTGCAATAGAGATGAGAGATCTCCCAGGGAAGTGCCAAAAAAGCGGGCCCTGAGCTGGAAGCCACGTGTAGCTGTGTCAGCATGGCACTGTGCTCAGAGCTAGAATCAGTACAATACATAGGCAACCAAGCAGCTATTTCTGCAAGGTACAATTCCATGTCATACTGACAAAAGTAGATCGTGAGAGTGCCTTGCAATTCTTAAAATGCACAATATTGCATGGCATAGACATGTCTGTTGTCTTTGCCTGTAGCAGAAGGCTGGAGTGGAAGGAAGACACAGAGGGGACTCCTCACAGAGTCAAAATGGAATGAGTAAGAAGAGGGGAAAAAAAGTCCCAGAAGCAAGGGTCAAACACATCACCAAGGCATTAAGCTTATTAGCTTGCGGTGCGGTACAGACTGCTTGTTTTCTTTAATAGCACTTGATTTTGATTGTGATAAACCACAATACAAACCAAAACACCATACAGCAGTCAATGCAATAAAAAATACAGTACGTACAATAAATGCAACGCCATGCCCTACAATACATACCATGCAACTCAACACATACGATACGTACAATACATCACATGCATTACAATAATGCCGTAGCATGACATACAACACTATATAGGATACAACACCAGCACCACAACACAACACGCACAGCACATACAATAGAAAATGCAACACACGCATCACATACAACACATGCTACAGCATACACTGTGTACTGCATACAGTCAAATGCATACAGTACAAAAGACAATACAAACCAAAATACAATGCCTACAACACAAACACAGGATATAGACAAGGCAATCTACGCCGCACCATACAACACCGTATCATCCAATACCATACAACACACAGTAGGCACCACACGATAAACAATACAATACCGACACAGCATGCAGTACATACAATGCCTGCATACAGTACAGTGCATACCCTAACCTTCATCAAATAGAATACAATAGATACAGTGCAGAACATAAAATACAATACACCATATACCATACGTGACAGACAATGCAATGCATACTAGACAATACAAATCCCAGTAGTCGAGAAAATACAGTACAAGAAACACCATTCCATATATTCTGTACAAAATAATACATACAATACCTACAATAAAATCAATGCCTTACTGTACAATACATTAAAGAGAACACGTAAAATACATTATGACACATAAAATACATAAAATGCAATACAAAATGCAGTGTAACATTATAACATACAATACCATACCATACAACAGATAACATACAGTACAATATAATACAAACTACAATACAAAGAATACAATAAAAACCAGCAGACCATACCATAGAATACAATAAACCCCATACTGTATATACCATACAGCACATGCAATACTTACGAAAAATAAATACCATGCCATGCAATAGAATACATACAAAAAATGCCATACCATAAAATAAAGCGCAAAATTCACTCAGCCATCTCTCCCTAGACTCAGGTTTGTGCCTGTGGATGGAGGCTGCCCATGCTTCACAGACTCCCATGCCCCATGGGCCAAGTGCCCACCCCTCCTCTGCCACTCCTTGGTACACTTCATGCTTCACACTTCTGCTCTTCAGAGCACTGCACCAATATTAACTAATCTTCACTCAAATTTCTTTTACCTTCTTCCACATACGCTTCCTGTGTTGTTGCCTCATGAAGATGTCTTTGGCCTGCTCTTGTCCCTGAATTGTTATTTTTTTACTTTGAATTTGATATGTTATATAATCTGTGGGGTTGATCCTGGGGTTTGATTTATCTTGAAGATCTCAAAATGCAATCCAGCCTTACAATCGATCTATAACAAATGAAGGACTATCTTGACATTGCAATAATAGATAAAACAGACTGTCTGAAAGAGGCTTGTGTGCAGCTTGGGTATTTGAGAGGACTAGACTGAAGAAATTCAGAACTGTCATAACATGACTGCACTAACTTTTCCGGTAATTGTCTGAACCAGTATCAACTAAATTTTGAAAAAAAAAAAGCATGTTGGAGGTTGATCATAGAATCACAGAATCACAGATGGTAGAGGTTGGAAGGGACCTCTGTGGGTCATCTAGTCCAACCCCCCTGCCCAAGCAGGGTCACCTACTATAGGCTGTAGAGGACCTTGTTCAGGCGGGTCTTGAATATCTCCGAGAAGGAGACTCCACCACCTCCCTGGGCAGCCTGTTCCAGTGCTCTGTCACCCTCAGAGGGAAGAAGTTCTTCCTCATGTTCAGACGGAACTTCCTGTGCTTCAGTTTGTGCCCGTTGCCCCTTGTCCTGTCACTGGGCACTACTGAAAAGAGCTTGGCCCCATCCTACTGACACCCACCCTGCAGATATTGGTAAGTATATATTAGGTCCCCTCGCAGCCTTCTCTCTTCAGGCTGAACAAGCCCAGCTCCCTCAGCCTCTCCTTATAGGAGAGATGTTCCAGTCCCCTCACCATCCTCGTAGCCCTACGCTGGACTCTCTCCAGTAGCTCTTCATCTTACTTGAACTGGGGAGCCCAGAAATGAACACAGTTCCAGATGGGGCCTCACCAGGGCAGTGTGGAGGGGAAGAAAATCCTCCCTCGACCTGCTGGCCACACTCCTCCTAATGCATCCCAGGATCCCATTAGCTTTCTTGGCAGCCATGGCATACTCCTTGCTCATGGTTAACCTGTCGTTCACCAGGACACCCAGGTCCCTCTCCGCACAGCTGCTCTGCAGCAGGTCCACTCCAAGCCTGTACTGGTGCATGGGGTTGTTCCTCCCCAGGTGCAGGACCCTGCATTTGCCTTTGTTGAACCTCATCAGGTTCCTCTCTGCCCAACTTTCCAGCCTATCCAGGTCACGCTGAATGGCAGTACAGCCTTCTGGTGTATATACCACACCTCCCAGTTTGGTGTCATCAGCAAATATGCTGAGGGTACATTCTAACTCTTCATCCAGGTCGTTGATGAAGAAGTGAAACAAGACTGGGCCTAGTACTGACCCCTGAGGGACACCAGTAGTTACCGGCCTCCAACTAGACTCAGCGCCGCTGACTACAACCCTCTGAGTTCTGCCATTCAGACAGTTCTCAATCCACTTCACCAACCACTCATCTAGCCCACACTTCCTGAGCTTCCCTAGGAGGATATTATGGAAGACTGTGTCGAAAGCCTTGCTGAAGTCGAGGTAGAAAACATCCACGGCTCTAACTTCGTCTAGCCAGCCAGTCATACCATCGTAGAAAGCTATCAGATTAGTCAGGCATGATTTCCCCTTGGTGAAGCCATGCCGACTACTCCTGATAACCTTCTTTTCCTCCACTTGCTTGATGATGGCCTCCAGGATAAGCTGCTCCATCACCTTTCCCGGGATGGAGGTGAGGCTGACCGGCCTGTAGTTCCCTGGGTCCTGCTTCTTGTCCTTTTAGAAGATTGGAGTGACATTGGCCTTTCTCCAGTCCTCGGGCACCTCTCCTGTCCTCCAGGACCTCTCAAAGATGATGGAGAGTGGCTCAGCAATGACATCTGCCAGCTCCCTCAGCACTTGTGGGTGCATTCCATTGGGGCCCATGGATTTGTGAGTATCCAGATTGTTTAATCGATCCCTCACACAGTCCTCCTCAACCAAGGGAAAGTCATCCTCTCTGTAGGCTTCTTCTCCTACCTCCAGGTCCTGGGATTCTTGAGGGCCTGCCTTGGCACTGAAGACTGAAGCAAAGAAGGCATTCAGTAGCTCTGCCTTCTCTGCATCCTCTGTCACCAGGACACCCACCTCATTCAGCAGCGGCCCCACATTGTCCCTAGCCTTTCTTTTGCTGCTGATGTACTTGAAGAAGCCCTTCTTGTTGTTTTTGACATCCCTTGCAAGCTCCAATTCCAAGTGGGTCTTGGCCTTCCTCGTCACATCCCTGCACGCTCTCACCACATTCCTGTACTCTTCCCAAGTGGCCTGTCCCTCTTTTCACATTCCACAGACCTTTCTCTTCCACCTGATCTCCACTAGAATCTCCTTATTCAACCATGCAGGTCTCCTTCCTCCTTTGTTATACTTCTTTCTCAGGGGGATGCACCGCTCCTGAGCGTGGAGGAAGTGACATTTAAACAGCGACCAGCACTCTTGAACCTTCCTGCCTTCGAGAGCCCTGGCCCATGGGATTCTTCCCAGTAGCTCCCTGAAGACGCCAAAGTTAGCCCTTCTGAGGTCCAAGGTTTTGATCCTGCTTATCGCCCTGCTTCCTCCATGCAGGATCCTGAACTCGACCATTCCATGGTCACTGCAGCTGAGTCTACCTCCGACCTTCACAGCCTCCACCAGTCCCTCCTTGTTTGTTAATACAAGGCCCAGCAGAGTGCCTTTCCTTGTGGGTTCCTTCACCACTTGCGTCAGAAAGTTATCATCGATGCTCTGTAAGAACCTCCTGGATTGTGCCTGACTAGCTGTATGGTCTTCCCAGCTGATGTCAGGGTGGTTGAAGTCCCCCATGAGAACCGGGGCCTGTGATTTTGAGGCTGCTTGTAGCTGCCTGTAGAAAGCCTCATCAATTTCCTCCTCCTGGTCAGGTGGCACTGTAATGTCACCCGTGTGACCCTGTCCCTTAATTCTTACCCACAAGCTCTCAACCCGTTCCTCATTTGCCCCCAGGCCAACCTCAATGCATTCCAGTTGCTCCCTGACATACAGAACAACTCCACCACCTCTCCTTGTTGGCCTGTCTTTCCTAAAGAGTCTGTAGCCATCCATGACAGCATGCCAGTCATGCGAGTTGTCCGACCACGTTTCTGTGATGGCGACCAAGTCATAGCCGTCCTGCTGTATAATGGCTTACAGCTCCTCCTGTTTTTTGCCCATGCTACGTGCGTTGGTATAGACACACTTGAGCTGGGCAGCAAATCTCACACCTGACCCTGGCACGCCAAACCTGGGCTCTTCCCTAGTGAGCTGGGTGATGTCCCCTTCCCCCTTTGAACCTCGTTTAAAGCCCTCTCAATGAGCCCCGCCAGCTCTGTTTAAAGCCCTATCAATAGTCCCCACAGCCTGTCCGACGTTCTTCTTGAGAGCCATTCCACATCCTTTTCTGTGTGGTCCCGCTCTGTACCTGCTAGAGGAGTGGGTCTAGCGGCCTGGCTGCTGGCGATGGCAGAAGGGACCCAGGGCTGCAGGGTCTGCAGGAGCATTGGGTGGTTCTGGAAAAGGTTCATCCCGTTCGGGGTACAATATAACACAGACAATAATAAACTGTATAGCGCAGTCCCATACCTACCATACCCACAATACCCACAATGGCTGCAAAACAATAAAAACTACACAGTACGTACTGTACAGAGCAATGCATACTCTACATACAGTAATCTACATGCAACATATTATAAAACAAAATACCTTAGAAAACTAAACACTCGAGAATGACCAAGCGCCACCCCCACCCCGTCCCTTGGCAATGACAGAGCCAGCGTGGAGCGTGCTCCATCTGTGTTTCGCTGTGCTTTGTGCAGGACAGGATGGCAGTGCTTGGCTATGCTTGGTTGATTTGGCTTGCACATCCCTGCTTGCCTGCCGCGGCTGTAAGCAGATTGGCTCTTCAGCCCCCAACCAGGTGCCTACTGCCTGTAGTAGTTCCGTTCTGCGGTGTCAGTTTCTTTGGGAAGGACCTGGTGGCAAGCGGCTGCGCAGAGCGGGGTGGCAGTGAACTTCCCAAAGAGGCTATGGTGCCACACTTGGTTTTCCCGGCTAGCTGTTAGCAGGCAGCACTGGGAGGCAGGCGCTGCTGCCTGCCACGAGGTCTGCAGAGCCTCGTCCCGCAAGCAGAGCATTCAGCGGGGTTCTGCTGGGGGTGTCCGAGCCCAGCTTCTGCCTCCCCTCCTGCTCGGAACCCTCCATGTTGCCCGCCCCCCCCTAGAATCCACCGTGCCCAGCACCCGGAACCAGCCACTCTGTGACATCAGCCACGGGGCCAAGGGTTCCCTGGGCAGCGGCACTGCTACAGGCACTACGTCGGCTGCTGCACTGCTGGCCACCAGCTCTCGCTTCTTGCAGCTGCCACGTGCCGCTGGCAGCCATGAATTTTCTCCCCGTCCTGGTCCTGCTGGCCGTGTGCTGGCCGGCGTACGGCATGTGGGACAACTGTGGGTAAGTGGCCCGAGGCTCTGGGAGGGAGCTGGGGCAGCCCTTGTGGGCTTCACTGGCGGGTGCTCGCTTTTCCCCCTGGCCACACCAAAGCTTCCCAAACGCCATGTGGGAGCCTCAGTTCCTTGCCAGCAGCCAGGCCGCTGGCACAACTCGCCTACGGGGCTCAAGCACAAACAGGGGTAGATGGACGCATGCCCCACAGGGTTCCGCGGCCCTGCTGTCCATGCAGCGCCTGGTGGGGGGGAAGGGGGCTGACCTGCAGCCTCAACAGCAGCAAGCCACCGAGCAGGACATTCATCAGTTTCTGCTTACAGAGGGACCTGCGGGCACCGGCCCATGGATTCTTACTACGGCATGTCACGCGTCGTGGGTGGCACCGATGCCCAGCTAGGGGCCTGGCCCTGGATCGTCAGCATCCAGAAGCCCATCATAGGAGGCATGGCGCATGTCTGCGGAGGGTCGCTCATCAGCCCACAGTGGGTGCTGACAGCAGCCCACTGCTTCATCACGCCCGGGTAAGGAGGACCAGGGAACAGCCCCACAGCACTAGCACGTGCCCGCTCCACAGCAGCACGTGCTAGCGCCATCCCGCTTCCTTGCAGCACGCCCAGTGCCTGGGCACTGCCAAGCCCAGCTGAGAGACTGCTCGCGAGAGGGCTGGGCTCACGCCACGGCTTCCTAGCAGCCTCCCGCCCGACACTCCTTGTGCCCAAGGCGTGCTAGGGCAGTCGCACCCTCCGTAGCGCTGCCTTCCTCTCTGCCCTGTGCAGCAGAAGGCAGGCAACTGCTGGGCTGCTTGCAGCACGCGGCTGCGCTCCCTCTGACCCCTCTCTCCACCTGCCTTGCAGGCACATCACCATGTGGCACGTGGTGATCGGGGCCAGCCACTTGACTCAGCTGGGCCCTGAGACCCAAGTGCGCACTATTAAGCGGCTACTGGTTCACGAGCACTACTACAACATCACGCAGAGGAACGACATTGCCTTGCTGGAATTGGACCAGCCTGTCCTGTGCGGCTACTACGTGCAGCTTGCCTGTGTGCCCGACGCCTGGCTGAGAGTGTCGCAGCTGAGAAGCTGCTACGTCAGTGGCTGGGGTTCCACGACTGCAAGAGGTGAGTTCCCAAAAGGGAGTGGTGTCCTGAGCGCAGGCTGGGCACACTGGGGAGGCGGGGTGGGCTTCCTGACAGCAGAGGCGAAAGCCAGAGTCGGGCTGCGGGGTGCATGCCGATGGAGAGGTGGGCCTGGCCCATTACCCCAAGCAAGACAGAAGGGAGACAGCGGTGGCACAGTGCCTCTGGAGACGCAAAGCCCAGCCCTAGGGCAGGGCTTCAGCCAGACGCCGGGGAGGGGGTGGGGGGAGGAGAGGAGAACTGGCAGCGAGCTGCTGGCTGTTAACTCCTTTCTGTGCTGACAGCTGGGGGACCAAGTTATGTCCTGCAGGAGGCCAAGGTCCGCCTCATCGATATCAAGCTCTGCAACAGCAGCCGCTGGTACGGAGGGGCCATCCACAGCCACAACTTGTGTGCTGGCTATCCGCAGGGCGGCATCGACACCTGCCAGGTAGGAGCGTGCTACAAGTCCACCCCCAACAGCACAGGCAGCCCTGTGGCAACCGCCCAAACCTGCCCCAGCGCGTGCTTTGCCTGGCAAGTCAGCCTGCCACTGCTGGGTCCCCTCCACTCTTGGGGTTCACCTCCCCTTGCCCAGATGCAGGTCCTTGCCCAGGGCCGCCCTTGTCCCAGAGGCCTGGCTCTGCCTACAAAGCCCATCTAGTGCTCTTGGCAGCCCACAGCTCCAGAGCCCAATCCTGCAACATCCCCCTTCCACACATCCAGGATCACTGTGCAAAGAGGACAGAGAGAGAGCCCTGCCTGACTGGCCCACCACCCCCTGCCAGACAAGCTTCTGTAGGCTCCAGCACCTGAGCAGAGCCTTTGTGTGCAGTCAGGACAGCTCTGGCAGCTGCTGCGGGAGAGAAGGAGCCAGCCAGAGTGCTGACCGGGGCCACCCAACACCACCTTAACCCTCTCTCCTCCGCTGCAGGGTGACAGCGGTGGTCCTCTGGTCTGCAAAGATAACACCAACGACTACTTCTGGCTTGTTGGAGTGACCAGCTGGGGGAGAGGCTGTGCCAGACCAAACCAGCCTGGAGTCTACACCTCCACGCAGCACTTCTACGACTGGATCCTGCTACAGATGGGACTGCGCTCAGCAAGAAGAGATAGTCCAACAGCACAGCCATGGAGTCATTTTCTCTCCACCTCAAGCCCCTCTCAGAGGCCAAGGCCAAGGCCAACACCAACACAGTCGGGCAGCATTAGCTCCTGTCCATTTCCACGCCAGAAGCTGGTGGAATTCTTTACTCGGCTGAAGGAGCTCCTGCAGTTCCTCAGGGGAAAAAAGTCTTGAGGAGCAGGATAACAGGAACCAGCGCAGGCTGCACTGGACCATGATCATTTCCTTCTGGGGCAATGCCTGCTGCTCCAAAGGCAGCCTCGGCATCAAAGGCCTGCTCTGTGCTGCCCGCTCTCCTCCCCGTGCACACAAATGCTGAAGCTGACTTAGTTCTTGGAATAAAGTTGCCAGGTTTCACAGTTAACCGTGCCTGAGTCCAATTCACTCTCGTGCGCAAGGCAAGCATTTCCATGCCCGGCAAAATGAGGCTGCAGGCAGTCAAAGAGGGCACAAAGGGCAAGAGTCGCTCAGCTGGGCTGACACCATGCCTGGTCAGACAGGAGCGTGCTCAGAGCCACCATGGCATGAAGAAGACTGGCACATTGAGGCTACAAAGAGTATGCAAAATAATGATGTGGCATGCAGACAACTCTGGGGATGATGATTAGGACCTGGTTGAAGCCTTTGCTAAATGTAAAAATGAAAGAAAGCTGGCAGGAGTTACAGTGCCATGAGGAAGAGCCAGATGTCACCAGAAGTTAAGGGGGAATGGTGTGAGAGGTGGCCAGACTTCAGCAATATCTGAAGGAAGAGCCGGGGTCATTCTGGGGAGAGGACTCTGGCAGGGACAGCTGTAGCCAGGAAACCACTGCAGTAATGCCACGCAAGGCCAAGATGACCTAGCTAACAGCCCCTGAAAGACCCAATCTGTTCCCAGATGTGACAGACCTGGGAGCAAGGGGGACTAGTAGGCGGGGCTAGGTCCCTTGATTGGGAGGAGACAAGGGCAGAGAAAGTGAGGAGCCAAGGAAGTCGAGGGGGATGAATAAGTGTGGAAAATGAAGAGAAGGGGGGCTCAAGAAGCTCGTCCTTGAGCATAAGCAAAGTGCCGGTTGCTTTTCTTGTTTGGCTGAACCCTGTCCCTACTCCCCACAGCCTGTCCGACCTTCTTCTTGAGAGCCATTCCACATCCTTTTCTGTGTGGCCCCGCTCTGTACCTGCTAGAGGGGTGGGTCTAGCGGCCTGGCTGCTGGCGATGGCAGAAGGGAACACAGGTCATAGGGACCCCGCAGTTGGAAAGACCGAGTGTCTCGGGCCAGCTCCTGGTGGGAGCGCTGTGTGCGTGCGCAGTGCACTAGCGAACCTGAAGCTGGCCTAGATCTCGAGCAAGAGGACAGAGACCTTTTCAGTCCCGTGGGTGGCATGTGGCTGCAGCCTACCTGACTGATCAGCCCCAGCGTTCACAGACCTTACAAGAGGACCAGGCCTGCCAACCACCGGCCACATCTCCACCTGCTGGAGTCAGGAAGGACTTGGAGGTGCTTGACCACGCATACCCCGAGCTGCTTCCCACCTAGGCACGTCCCCTCTGCACTACCTGTTTGGGGGCTGTGGTGATTAGGGACAGGGCTCAGCCAAACAAGCAAAGCTGTCTCTGCCAGAGTGCTCTCCTCAGAATGACCCCAGCTCTTCCTTCACATATTGCTGAAGTGTGCCCACCTCTCACACCATTCCCTCTTAACCACCTGCAAAAATCTGCTGCTGGCATCACAGAGTATCCACAGAAGACAAGTGACGTTCTCCAAGGCCATCTTCTGCCTGCTCTAAGCAGATATCGGGCACCACCTTCAGGTCAATTTTTGAAAACCAAAGCAGCGTGGAGTGCGGTTTGTTTGGGGACGTCTTCTAGTGCCTATGAAGCCATGCTGCTTCCAATTGCACATCTGTGGCCACGCATAGCAGGCAGTGCGACTGCCCGCACCAGTGTTGGCCCAGAAGAGCAATGTAGCTGGTAGACAGCAATGACACGGAGCCTGTCAGAGGGTGTTGCGGTGGCAGACAGAGTCAGTGTGGAGCGTGCTCCATCTGTGTTTCGCTGTGCTTTGTGCAGGACAGGATGGCAGTGCTTGGCTATGCTTGGTTGATTTGGCTTGCACATCCCTGCTTGCCTGCCGCGGCTGTAAGCAGATTGGCTCTTCAGCCCCCAACCAGGTGCCTACTGCCTGTAGTAGTTCCGTTCTGCGGTGTCAGTTTCTTTGGGAAGGACCTGGTGGCAAGCGGCTGCGCAGAGCGGGGTGGCAGTGAACTTCCCGAAGAGGCTATGGTGCCACACTTGGTTTTCCCGGCTAGCTGTTAGCAGGCAGCACTGGGAGGCAGGCGCTGCTGCCTGCCACGAGGTCTGCAGAGCCTCGTCCCGCAAGCAGAGCATTCAGCGGGGTTCTGCTGGGGGTGTCCGAGCCCAGCTTCTGCCTCCCCTCCTGCTCGGAACCCTCCATGTTGCCCGCCCCCCCCTAGAATCCACCGTGCCCAGCACCCGGAACCAGCCACTCTGTGACATCAGCCACGGGGCCAAGGGTTCCCTGGGCAGCGGCACTGCTGCAGGCACTACGTCGGCTGCTGCACTGCTGGCCACCAGCTCTCGCTTCTTGCAGCTGCCACGTGCCGCTGGCAGCCATGAATTTTCTCCCCGTCCTGGTCCTGCTGGCCGTGTGCTGGCCGGCGTACGGCATGTGGGACAACTGTGGGTAAGTGGCCCGAGGCTCTGGGAGGGAGCTGGGGCAGCCCTTGTGGGCTTCACTGGCGGGTGCTCGCTTTTCCCCCTGGCCACACCAAAGCTTCCCAAACGCCATGTGGGAGCCTCAGTTCCTTGCCAGCAGCCAGGCCGCTGGCACAACTCGCCTACGGGGCTCAAGCACAAACAGGGGTAGATGGACGCATGCCCCACAGGGTTCCGCGGCCCTGCTGTCCATGCAGCGCCTGGTGGGGGGGAAGGGGGCTGACCTGCAGCCTCAACAGCAGCAAGCCACCGAGCAGGACATTCATCAGTTTCTGCTTACAGAGGGACCTGCGGGCACCGGCCCATGGATTCTTACTACGGCATGTCACGCGTCGTGGGTGGCACCGATGCCCAGCTAGGGGCCTGGCCCTGGATCGTCAGCATCCAGAAGCCCATCATAGGAGGCATAGCGCATGTCTGCGGAGGGTCGCTCATCAGCCCACAGTGGGTGCTGACAGCAGCCCACTGCTTCATCACGCCCGGGTAAGGAGGACCAGGGAACAGCCCCACAGCACTAGCACGTGCCCGCTCCACAGCAGCACGTGCTAGCGCCATCCCGCTTCCTTGCAGCACGCCCAGTGCCTGGGCACTGCCAAGCCCAGCTGAGAGACTGCTCGCGAGAGGGCTGGGCTCACGCCACGGCTTCCTAGCAGCCTCCCGCCCGACACTCCTTGTGCCCAAGGCGTGCTAGGGCAGTCGCACCCTCCGTAGCGCTGCCTTCCTCTCTGCCCTGTGCAGCAGAAGGCAGGCAACTGCTGGGCTGCTTGCAGCACGTGGCTGCGCTCCCTCTGACCCCTCTCTCCACCTGCCTTGCAGGCACATCACCATGTGGCACGTGGTGATCGGGGCCAGCCACTTGACTCAGCTGGGCCCTGAGACCCAAGTGCGCACTATTAAGCGGCTACTGGTTCACGAGCACTACTACAACATCACGCAGAGGAACGACATTGCCTTGCTGGAACTGGACCAGCCTGTCCTGTGCGGCTACTACGTGCAGCTTGCCTGTGTGCCCGACGCCTGGCTGAGAGTGTCGCAGCTGAGAAGCTGCTACGTCAGTGGCTGGGGTTCCGTGACTGCAAGAGGTGAGTTCCCAAAAGGGAGTGGTGTCCTGAGCGCAGGCTGGGCACACTGGGGAGGCGGGGTGGGCTTCCTGACAGCAGAGGCGAAAGCCAGAGTCGGGCTGCGGGGTGCATGCCGATGGAAAGGTGGGCCTGGCTCATTACCCCAAGCAAGACAGAAGGGAGACAGCAGCGGCACAGTGCCTCTGGAGACGCAAAGCCCAGCCCTAGGGCAGGGCTTCAGCCAGACGCCGGGGAAGGCGGGGGGGGGAGGAGAGGAGAACTGGCAGCGAGCTGCTGGCAGTTAACTCCTTTCTGTGCTGACAGCTGGGGGACCAAGTTATGTCCTGCAGGAGGCCAAGGTCCGCCTCATCGATATCAAGCTCTGCAACAGCAGCCGCTGGTACGGAGGGGCCATCCACAGCCACAACTTGTGTGCTGGCTATCCGCAGGGCGGCATTGACACCTGCCAGGTAGGAGCGTGCTACAAGTCCACCCCCAACAGCACAGGCAGCCCTGTGGCAACCGCCCAAATCTGCCCCAGCGCGTGCTTTGCCTGGCAAGTCAGCCTGCCACTGCTGGGTCCCCTCCACTCTTGGGGTTCACCTCCCCTTGCCCAGATGCAGGTCCTTGCCCAGGGCCGCCCTTGTCCCAGAGGCCTGGCTCTCTGCCCACAAAGCCCATCTAGTGCTCTTGGCAGCCCACAGCTCCAGAGCCCAGTCCTGCAACATCCCCCTTCCACACAGGCAGGATCACTGTGCAAAGAGGACAGAGAGAGAGCCCTGCCTGACTGGCCCACCACCCCCTGCCAGACAAGCTTCTGTAGGCTCCAGCACCTGAGCAGAGCCTTTGTGTGCAGTCAGGACAGCTCTGGCAGCTGCTGCGGGAGAGAAGGAGCCAGCCAGAGTGCTGACCGGGGCCACCCAACACCACCTTAACCCTCTCTCCTCCGCTGCAGGGTGACAGCGGTGGTCCTCTGGTCTGCAAAGATAACACCAACGACTACTTCTGGCTTGTTGGAGTGACCAGCTGGGGGAGAGGCTGTGCCAGACCAAACCAGCCTGGAGTCTACACCTCCACGCAGCACTTCTACGACTGGATCCTGCTACAGATGGGACTGCGCTCAGCAAGAAGAGATAGTCCAACAGCACAGCCATGGAGTCATTTTCTCTCCACCTCAAGCCCCTCTCAGAGGCCAAGGCCAACACCAGCACCAACACAGTCGGGCAGCATTAGCTCCTGTCCATTTCCACGCCAGAAGCTGGTGGAATTCTTTACTCTTCTGAAGGAGCTCCTGCAGTTCCTCAGGGGAAAAAAGGCTTGAGGAGCAGGATCAACAGGAACCAGCGCAGGCTGCACTGGACCATGATCATTTCCTTCTGGGGCAATGCCTGCTGCTCCAAAGGCAGCCTCGGCATCAAAGGCCTGCTCTGTGCTGCCCGCTCTCCTCCCTGTGGAGGATGAAGCATTAAAGGACTGGGGACATGTGAGCAATCCAGCATTTCTCTAGAAGGCCATGAAGCCTTAGCCTAAGGCCGCAGAGCCTTAGCATAAGGCCGCAAGGGCATCCAGAGGACAAACTGCGGTTGGAATGAGGAAGTAAGAATGCAGAGACAAACAACTCCCAGATGCCGAAGAGGAACTTGCCACCTGCAAGAAGGCCACGAGCAGTGCGCGTGAGCTAGTGACGCACACCAATCATAATCGAGTTACTATGTGAGTTAAATTGATTATCACCAATGGGGGATCGCCGCGTATGTAGTGGGGAATATAAAAGTGAGCTATCTGAGGCTAATAAACGGCTTGTACGTGATCACATTGATCATCGTGTCGAGTCCGGTTCTTCCTCCGCAACACTTCCCAGTGCACACAAATGCTGAAGCTGACTTAGTTCTTGGAATAAAGTTGCCAGGTTTCACAGTTAACCGTGCCTGAGTCCAATTCACTCTCGTGCGCAAGGCAAGGATTTCCACGCCCGGCAAAATGAGGCTGCAGGCAGTCAAAGAGGGCACAAAGGGCAAGAGTCGCTCAGCTGGGCTGACACCATGCCTGGTCAGACAGGAGCGTGCTCAGAGCCACCATGGCATGAAGAAGACTGGCACATTGAGGCAGAAAGAGGATGCAAAATAATGATGTGACATGCAGACAACTCTGGGGATGATGATTAGGACGTGGTTGAAGCCTTTGCTAAATGGAAAGATGAAAGAAAGCTGGCAGGAGTTACAGTGCCATGAGGAAGAGCCAGATGTCACCAGAAGTTAAGGGGGAATGGTGTGAGAGGTGGCCAGACTTCAGCAATATCTGAAGGAAGAGCTGGGGTCATTCTGGGGACAACATCATGAACAGGAACGACACTGCCTTGCTGGAATTGGACCAGCCTGTCCAGTGCGGCTACTACGTGCAGCTTGCCTGTGTGCCCGACGCCTGGCTGAGAGTGTCGCAGCTGAGAAGCTGCTACGTCAGTGGCTGGGGTTCCACGACTGCAAGAGGTGAGTTCCCAAAAGGGACTTGTTTGACAGGCACAGAGTGACTTCTGCCAGCCCAAGCCCTTACCAAAAGAATGAAGTCCTTCAGCTTCACCTCAGGCAGGCCGGCGTTTCACTGCGCAGTTGGCCAACAGAGAAAGTGATGGAGGAAGGTGGGGTCATCCCAGATCACAAAACAACTCTTCTCTAGTGCTGAAACTCAGCTTCTGGAATCTCCTGGCTCCGAGTCCTAGGAAATGTGCTTGATACATCTGGGCAGAGCTCTTGAATCATGAAGCAAAAGGTTTTCTTTGTGTAGGGGTGGCGCGACCACAGGTATTTCCAACATATTGTACAACCTCTCTGCTCCAGGAGAAACCTAGACTGAGAGAAGAAATGTGGAAATATCACCAGAGGAGGAGACAGAATGAGTGTGAGCTCGGGAAGGTGTGGATGCTGACAAGATGCAGGTGCTCAAATGTTACTGCTTTGCACACACCCTGTGTGCTCACCTTCTCCCAGAATCCCACAGCTGTGTAGCACGAGGGCTTTGGTAGGGCAGTGTCAGCCTGACCTCAGCCGGGGCCTGGAGCAGAGCCTGCCCCTCCGACACCAGCATGGCTGCCTGGCAGCTGGGTGGGAAAATGGGAAATGGCAGCCCCCGGGGGAAGCAGGGTTGCCCGGGGAGCATCCCAATGCCATCCCTTCCCAGCAGCCCACGGCAGCACAGCGCACGCTGACCCCGGGTGTCCTTACAGCAGAGCCCCAGATGCCCCGCTGGAGCACAGAGACCCCGAGGGGAGGAGGAGGGGAGACGCTTTAGGCAGTCTGTTCCCTCCCCAGACACCCCCGGGCACGGAAAGCCCCCTGGGCCCTGCCAAGCCGGCGAGTCGCCACTCGTGCCACGGTGCAGAGGTGGTCACCTCCTGCGTGCTCTGGGCTGGCGCAGCCTTGCCCTGAGCCGGGGGAAGGTTCCCTGTGCCTCAGTCCAGAGTCCTCACCTGCAAAGCCTCATTTTCAGGGCAAAAATCCTCATTTGGGGGCCCCAACCTGTCTGTTCTTGCCCACAGCCGCGTATTTCCCTGTCCCACTTCACCGCTCTCCACAGCTTCCCCAGGAGGGGACGTGAGAGGGAGGTGCTGAGCTCTGCTGCTGGGGTCCAGGGACAGGACGCGTGGGAACGGCTCAGAGCTGCGTCAGGGCAGGTTCAGCTGGGCACGAGGATCCGTTTCTGCACCGAGAGTGCGGCCGGGCGCTGGGACAGGCTGCCTGAGAGGCGGTCGGTGCCCCCGGCCTGTCCGTGCCCAGGAGCCCTTTGGGCAGTGCCCTCCATGCTGTGCTGTCAGGCCGGGCCAGCCCTGCAGGGCGGGCGGTTGGACGGGGCGATGGCTGCCGCTCCCTCCCCAGCGGAAGCTCCCTGCTCTGCCGTGCCCACAGGGTCACCGGGAGCACCCAGCCCACCCTGTGGAGTTCATCACCACATCGCCTGGGAGCAGGGCAGGCACTGGCGGAGGGGAGAGCGGCCCCTCAGGCAGCCAATAGCGGAGAGCAGCACCTCAGGGGAGGGTGGGCCCCACACCATGGCAGAGCGACAGCCCAGGTAGCCAATCAGAGGTCACATTTCAAATGAAGGGCAGGCACCCAGCGGGGCAGCCTGAACGCAAAGGGGGCCAATCAGAGGCAGCGTCACCTCAGGGGAGGGTGGGCACTGCATCTGGGCAGAGTGACAGCACTGTCAGCCAATGGCAGGTCATCACTTCAGGTGAAGGGCGGGCACTGCAGCCCAGCAGCCTGACCACCTGGGGTCCAATCCGAGGCAGCAGCACCTCAGGGGCGGGTGGGCATTGCATCTGGGCAGAGTGACAGCCCTGGCAGCCAATGGCAGGTCATTCCCTCAGGTGAAGGGCAGGCACTGTAACCCAGCAGCCTGACCACAAGGGGGCCAATCAGAGGCAGCAGCACCTCAGGGGAGGAGACTGACAGCCCTCCCGACCTCTGTCGGCCAAGACTACGTGGGAAGGAGGTGGGCTCTGCTTGCAGCCAGGCCCAGCTTCACCATGGCTCCTGTGGGGCCTGCCCCGAGGCCGAGCAGCCCCTGGACCAGGCCCAGGGCCCCTCCTCCCCCCTTCCACCGCTCCTCTCTGTCTCCTCTGCACCCCCCAGTTGTCCCCGTGTTCTGGAACCCCCCGTCTCCATGATGCTGAGGCCGCCGGGGTGGCGGTGGGGTGGACAAGGCTGGGTGGGGGTGATGCTTGCCCTGGGGCCATCGGCTCCCCCACATCCCCTCCGCGCAGCCCCAGCGACCCCGCAGCAGCCTGCAGGGTGGTGAGGAGGGGCAGGACGTGGCTGCCGTCCAGCGTCTGCCCTGAGGTGGCGAAAACGGGGGGAATGTGGGGCTGGGGTCTGCCCCCCGAAGCAGGGGGGTCCCAGGGCTGATGCTCTCCCCCATCCCCACAGCTCCTGCACATCATCTCCTTCCTGACGCTGCCCGCCCTGCTGAGACGGGGCCAGAACTGCCGCTGCCTCCACGAGGGCTGCGACAGCGAGGCCGCCTGCACCTCCTCTGCACCGCTCTCTGCCCCCCCGCCGCCAGTGCCCGCTCCTGCAAGAGGGCCACCATCCTCAGCTGTGAGTCTGTCATTGCCAAGGGACGGGGTGGGGGTGGCGCTTGGTCTCCAGAACTCATCTTTAGCGTCCAAACTTTTATTGTAGGTTTTAATGCCTTCTTTTTAGGACCCAAAGCCTCCTTTTTAGGGTACAAACCCTCATTTCTAAGTTCCAAACCCAGGGCTCATAGCATCATTTTGAAGGTGCAGTGCCTCCTTTTCAGAGTCCAAAGCATTGTTTATAGGGTCCAAAGTCTCCATTTATGTACCCAACCCTCATCTTTAGCTTCAAAAGCCTGCTTTTCAGGAGCCAAAGCCTCCATGTAGAATCAAAACTGCTCCTTTAGACTTAGAAGTCTTGTTTGTTTAATGTCCCAAGCTTCATTCTGACGGTCTAAAATCCCATTTCAACAGCACAAAGCCCTGATTTTCAAACCCAAAGCATCACTTCAGGGCTTAAAAACATCAGAATTTCAGGGTTCAATGCCTCAATGTAATTTCCAAAGCCCCATTTTCAGGGCCCAGTGCTCCATCCTTAAGCCCCAAGCCATGCTTTGGTGGGTCTAAACTCTACTTTGGAGGGTCCGAAGCCCTCTTTTACACCTGAAAGCCTCCACTGGAGTGCCCAGAGCCCTCTATTTGGGACAAAATCTCCATTTCTGGAGGCCATGGAGGAACCAAGTCGTTCCCCTCCTTTTCAGGGTCTAAAGCGTTCTTTGTATCATCTAGCCCATCCTTTTGAGTGCCCAGAGCCCCATTTTCAGGGCTGAAGCCCTCATTTATGGGATCCAAACCTGTCTTTTATCACTCACAACCTTCTTTTAGGGCCCACAGTTCCATTTTGAGGGTCCTAACTCTCATTTTGGAGGCAGAAAGCCTCTTTTTAGGCTCCAGAGCTATATTTCTAGCATCCAAAGCATCATTTTGACTTTCCAAAATCTTAGCTTTGGTGGCAGAGCAGAGAGCAGCCTGGTTCCACTAAGCGCAAGGCTGCTCTCCCGCCTCGGCTGCCCTCAGCCCGCCGTTGCTCTGCACACCGCTGCCCACGCGATGACCCACAGAGGTCCCTTCCAACCCCTAACACACCGCCCTGGCAGTTTGCCTGTGGAGCGCTGGGGACAGCTGCCCAGGGGAACGGGGAGATGGCTCTGCCCCGTCCTGCTGCGAGAGCAGGGCTCAGCCCTGGTGCTGAGGGCACTGAGCGTCTGCCTTGCTGCTCTCCAGCTTCTCCGGCGTGCGTGGAGCCCTCCGTCACCAGGCATGGGTAGTGTGCGGCTCCAGCGTACGCACCCGTGGGTGTCCCAGGGCACACGTGGAGATCCCGCCTGGACCCGGGGAGTGACAGCTCTGCAGCCGCTCGTTCAGGCGAGGTGAGCACGCTTTGTTTTTGCCCTGCGTTAGTGGGGCACGAAGCACTCAGCCCAGCCCTTGAGCGAGCTGTGCATGCTTTCAGCCAGCTGGCACTTGTGCCGCTGCTCAGGAGAGCCCCTGCAGGTGAAATTGCCGCCTTGGCTTGAAAAACAGGCCAGCACTTCCCTGCTCTTGGGCTGTTGTCCTCTGCCCTCGGTGATTCCTGCCCTGGCAAGTCCAAGAGACGCCTCTGTGAATGCCCGCCTGTGCAGTGCGTGTCCTTCTGGCCTGGGGCCGTCAAAGCAGATCTCCCTGCAGCTAAGTGATGGCTGGGAAATGCGTACCCTTGCGGCCCCAGTGTCCTCCAGTGACAACCTGCTGGTCAGCTGAGTCCCCAGGGCTGGCTCAAAGCCTGCACAGTGGGACGAAACTGCTGCCTCACAAGACCTCTTTCTGTCCTACAAGAGGTCGATGGTGATAGCACCATCTGGAGGGCCCAAAGCCTTTTTTTAGGGTCCAAACCCTCCTTTGCAGGGTCAAACCCTCATTGATAAGTTGCAAGCTTCGCTTTTACAATTCACAGACTCCTTTTAAGGGACCAAAGCATTCTCTTGAAGGCCCAAAGTCTGATTTGGGTGTCAAAGGGCTCCTTTTTAGAGTCCAAAGCCTTATTTGTAGGGTCTAAAGTCTCCTTTCATGGCACCAAAGCCTCATTATCTGGATCCATAGCCTAATTTAGAGGATCCAGTCGGCAAGCTGGAGGGTCCAAAGCCTCATTTTAGCATCCAAACTGCTCATTTTGGGTACAAAGCCTCACTTGTTTAATGACCGAAGCCTCATTTGGAGGCTCCAAAGACCTGTTTTTAGCATACAGAGCCCTAGCTTTTGGCACCAAAACATCATGTGAGGGCAAAAGTCCTGATTTGAGGGTTCAGCATCTCATTTTCATTTCCAAAGCCTTATTTTCACATCCCAACGCCCCATGCTTCAGGCCCAAACTCTTTTTTGGAGAGTCCAAAGTCTCATTTCTAGGGCCAAACCCCTCTTACAGCTCTAGGCCTGCACTGGAGTGTTTCGTTTTATGGGGCAACAGAGGAACCAAGAGGTTCCCCTCCTTTGCAGGGCCCAAAGCGTCATTTGTAGACACTCTCCACCCATTTTAGGTCCCAGAGCCTTATTCGCAGGGCGAAAATCTTCATTTTTTTGGGTCCAAAGCTGTCTTTTATTAGCCATAGTCTTTCTTAGGGCACACCGTTCCCTTGTTAGGGTTTAAACTCTCACTTTCAGAGCAGAAAGCATCTTTTTAGGATCCAAAGCTCTATTGGTAGTGACCTCCCCAGGGCCAGGACTCTGCGCTTCCCCTGGCTGCACTTGTTGGGGCTCTGCTGGGGCAGGGTGCGACCCTGGGCTGGTGCAGAGAGCAGCACCACGTCGTGACTCTGTGCAGGAGCAGGGTTTTGGGTGCCACCGTCGCGAGGCTGCGCCCAGCAGTGCAGGCTGGTCGGGGAGCAGCGCCCCGAGACGTGGGGGCAGAGGGTGCGGGAAGAGGGGGACAGGCGTGGGGTGCTGAGCGATGGGGCACGGGCTGGCCCTGGAGACCCCCGGGCTGGAGACATCTGCCCCGGGACCAGTGCAGAGCTGCAGGCCTGGAGCTGGGCAGCACTTGCCTTGGGGGAGAACAACAAAATAGTGCCTGGCACGCGCAGAAGGACCCCTCAGCGTTCACATCCCACCCCTCCCTGTAAAAGAAAAGCTAAAAAGGGTGAGGACAGCAAAGCCATCTGCGCTGTTGGTAACACTGAGACTTTTTCTGTCATTTGCATGCGTTTCTTGTATTTGGCTAATGGGATCTGGGAGCCCTTGAGGGCCAGCGTGTGGCGCAGCTGGTGGCCCAGTCCTGGTTCGGCCGTCTGGCGAGGGCCCCTCCAGGGTCCCTGATGTGGTGCTGGCCTCTTGTTGGCTGGAGAGTCCTCGGAGCTGCTGGTGCTCCTCTTTGGGGGTGGCCGTGGCCCCCCGGGGGCGTTCCCTGCCCCAGCTGGTAGTGGAGGGCCTGGGCACAGCCTCCCCAGGCTCCTCCTGGGGCTCTTCTTGCTCCATGGGGATGGCAGCGGGAGCAGCGGGGCAGCTGCCAGGTGCCCACCAACAGCGGCGCATGAGGTGCAGAGGAGCTCGTCCGTGCCGGATCTTGCAGGGCTGCCGGGGGAGGCAGAGACCCTCCTCAGGAGGCAGCGGGGCTGGGGGCATCTTGGTCAACATGGCCATGATGGTGTCTTCCACCATAGCTGCCTCCAACCCCCTGTTGTCAAAGATCTGCTCCAGCTCCTGCTGGACCCAGGGCTGCAGGATCTGCAGGAGCATTGGGTGGTTCTGGAAAAGGTTCATCCCGTTCGGGATGCAATATAATACAGACAATAATAAACTGTATAGCGCAGTCCCATACCTACCATACCCACAATACCCACAATAGCTGCAAAACAATAAAAACTACACAATACGTACTGTACAGAGCAATGCATACTCTACATACAGTAATCTACATGCAACATATAATAAAACAAAATACCTTAGAAAACTAAACACTCGAGAATGACCAAGCGCCACCCCCACCCCGTCCCTTGGCAATGACAGAGCCAGCGTGGAGCGTGCTCCATCTGTGTTTCGCTGTGCTTTGTGCAGGACAGGATGGCAGTGCTTGGCTATGCTTGGTTGATTTGGCTTGCACATCCCTGCTTGCCTGCCGCGGCTGTAAGCAGATTGGCTCTTCAGCCCCCAACCAGGTGCCTACTGCCTGTAGTAGTTCCGTTCTGCGGTGTCAGTTTCTTTGGGAAGGACCTGGTGGCAAGCGGCTGCGCAGAGCGGGGTGGCAGTGAACTTCCCAAAGAGGCTATGGTGCCACACTTGGTTTTCCCGGCTAGCTGTTAGCAGGCAGCACTGGGAGGCAGGCGCTGCTGCCTGCCACGAGGTCTGCAGAGCCTCGTCCCGCAAGCAGAGCATTCAGCGGGGGTCTGCTGGGGGTGTCCGAGCCCAGCTTCTGCCTCCCCTCCTGCTCGGAACCCTCCATGTTGCCCGCCCCCCCCTAGAATCCACCGTGCCCAGCACCCGGAACCAGCCACTCTGTGACATCAGCCACGGGGCCAAGGGTTCCCTGGGCAGCGGGACTGCTGCAGGCACTACGTCGGCTGCTGCACTGCTGGCCACCAGCTCTCGCTTCTTGCAGCTGCCACGTGCCGCTGGCAGCCATGAATTTTCTCCCCGTCCTGGTCCTGCTGGCCGTGTGCTGGCCGGCGTACGGCATGTGGGACAACTGTGGGTAAGTGGCCCGAGGCTCTGGGAGGGAGCTGGGGCAGCCCTTGTGGGCTTCACTGGCGGGTGCTTGCTTTTCCCCATGGCCACACCAAAGCTTCCCAAACGCCATGTGGGAGCCTCAGTTCCTTGCCAGCAGCCAGGCCGCTGGCACAACTCGCCTACGGGGCTCAAGCACAAACAGGGGTAGATGGACGCATGCCCCACAGGGTTCCGCGGCCCTGCTGTCCATGCAGCGCCTGGTGGGGGGGAAGGGGGCTGACCTGCAGCCTCAACAGCAGCAAGCCACCGAGCAGGACATTCATCAGTTTCTGCTTACAGAGGGACCTGCGGGCACCGGCCCATGGATTCTTACTACGGCATGTCACGCGTCGTGGGTGGCACCGATGCCCAGCTAGGGGCCTGGCCTGGATCGTCAGCATCCAGAAGCCCATCATAGGAGGCATGGCGCATGTCTGCGGAGGGTCGCTCATCAGCCCACAGTGGGTGCTGACAGCAGCCCACTGCTTCATCACGCCCGGGTAAGGAGGACCAGGGAACAGCCCCACAGCACTAGCACGTGCCCGCTCCACAGCAGCACGTGCTAGCGCCATCCCGCTTCCTTGCAGCACGCCCAGTGCCTGGGCACTGCCAAGCCCAGCTGAGAGACTGCTCGCGAGAGGGCTGGGCTCACGCCACGGCTTCCTAGCAGCCTCCCGCCCGACACTCCTTGTGCCCAAGGCGTGCTAGGGCAGTCGCACCCTCCGTAGCGCTGCCTTCCTCTCTGCCCTGTGCAGCAGAAGGCAGGCAACTGCTGGGCTGCTTGCAGCACGTGGCTGCGCTCCCTCTGACCCCTCTCTCCACCTGCCTTGCAGGCACATCACCATGTGGCACGTGGTGATCGGGGCCAGCCACTTGACTCAGCTGGGCCCTGAGACCCAAGTGCGCACTATTAAGCGGCTACTGGTTCACGAGCACTACAACAACATCACGCAGAGGAACGACATTGCCTTGCTGGAACTGGACCAGCCTGTCCTGTGCGGCTACTACGTGCAGCTTGCCTGTGTGCCCGACGCCTGGCTGAGAGTGTCGCAGCTGAGAAGCTGCTACGTCAGTGGCTGGGGTTCCACGACTGCAAGAGGTGAGTTCCCAAAAGGGAGTGGTGTCCTGAGCGCAGGTTGGGCACACTGGGGAGGCGGGGTGGGCTTCCTGACAGCAGAGGCGAAAGCCAGAGTCGGGCTGCGGGGTGCATGCCGATGGAGAGGTGGGCCTGGCCCATTACCCCAAGCAAGACAGAAGGGAGACAGCGGTGGCACAGTGCCTCTGGAGACGCAAAGCCCAGCCCTAGGGCAGGGCTTCAGCCAGACGCCGGGGGGGGGTGGGGGGAGGAGAGGAGAACTGGCAGCGAGCTGCTGGCTGTTAACTTCTTTCTGTGCTGACAGCTGGGGGACCAAGTTATGTCCTGCAGGAGGCCAAGGTCCGCCTCATCGATATCAAGCTCTGCAACAGCAGCCGCTGGTACGGAGGGGCCATCCACAGCCACAACTTGTGTGCTGGCTATCCGCAGGGCGGCATCGACACCTGCCAGGTAGGAGCGTGCTACAAGTCCACCCCCAACAGCACAGGCAGCCCTGTGGCAACCGCCCAAACCTGCCCCAGCGCGTGCTTTGCCTGGCAAGTCAGCCTGCCACTGCTGGGTCCCCTCCACTCTTGGGGTTCACCTCCCCTTGCCCAGATGCAGGTCCTTGCCCAGGGCCGCCCTTGTCCCAGAGGCCTGGCTCTCTGCCCACAAAGCCCATCTAGTGCTCTTGGCAGCCCACAGCTCCAGAGCCCAGTCCTGCAACATCCCCCTTCCACACATCCAGGATCACTGTGCAAAGAGGACAGAGAGAGAGCCCTGCCTTACTGGCCCACCACCCCCTGCCAGACAAGCTTCTGTAGGCTCCAGCACCTGAGCAGAGCCTTTGTGTGCAGTCAGGACAGCTCTGGCAGCTGCTGCGGGAGAGAAGGAGCCAGCCAGAGTGCTGACCGGGGCCACCCAACACCACCTTAACCCTCTCTCCTCCGCTGCAGGGTGACAGCGGTGGTCCTCTGGTCTGCAAAGATAACACCTACGACTACTTCTGGCTTGTTGGAGTGACCAGCTGGGGGAGAGGCTGTGCCAGACCAAACCAGCCTGGAGTCTACACCTCCACGCAGCACTTCTACGACTGGATCCTGCTACAGATGGGACTGCGCTCAGCAAGAAGAGATAGTCCAACAGCACGGCCATGGAGTCATTTTCTCTCCACCTCAAGCCCCTCTCAGAGGCCAGGGCCAACACCAGCACCAACACAGTCGGGCAGCATTAGCTCCTGTCCATTTCCACGCCAGAAGCTGGTGGAATTCTTTACTCTTCTGAAGGAGCTCCTGCAGTTCCTCAGGGGAAAAAAGGCTTGAGGAGCAGGATCAACAGGAACCAGCGCAGGCTGCACTGGACCATGATCATTTCCTTCTGGGGCAATGCCTGCTGCTCCAAAGGCAGCTTCAGCATCAAAGGCCTGCTCTGTGCTGCCCGCTCTCCTCCCTGTGGAGTATGAAGCAGTAAGGGACTGGGGACGTGAGCAATCCAGCATTTCTCTAGAAGGCCATGAAGCCTTAGCCTAAGGCCGCAGAGCCTTAGCATAAGGCCGCAAGGGCATCCAGAGGACAAACTGCGGTTGGAATGAGGAAGTAAGAATGCAGAGACAAACAACTCCCAGATGCCAAAGAGGAACTTGCGGCCTACAAGAAGGCCACGAGCACTGCGCGTGAGCTAGTGACGCACACCAATCATAATCGAGTTACTATGTGAGTTAAATTGATTATCACCAATGGGGGATCGCCGCGTATGTAGTGGGGAATATAAAAGTGAGCTATCTGAGGCTAATAAACGGCTTGTACGTGATCACATTGATCATCGTGTCGAGTCCAGTTCTTCCTCCGCAACACTTCCTAGTGCACACAAATGCTGAAGCTGACTTAGTTCTTGGAATAAAGTTGCCAGGTTTCACAGTTAACCGTGCCTGAGTCCAATTCACTCTCGTGCGCAAGGCAAGGATTTCCACGCCCGGCAAAATGAGGCTGCAGGCAGTCAAGGAGGGCACAAAGGGCAAGAGTCGCTCAGCAGGGCTGACACCATGCCTGGTCAGACAGGAGCGTGCTCAGAGCCACCATGGCATGAAGAAGACTGGCACATTGAGGCTAGAAAGAGGATGCAAAATAATGATGTGACGTGCAGACAACTCTGGGGATGATGATTAGGACGTGGTTGAAGCCTTTGCTAAACAGAAAGATGAAAGAAAGCTGGCAGGAGTTACAGTGCCATGAGGAAGAGCCAGATGTCACCAGAAGTTAAGGGGGAATGGTGTGAGAGGTGGCCAGACTTCAGCAATATCTGAAGGAAGAGCTGGGGTCATTCTGGGGACAACATCACGCAGAGGAACGACATTGCCTTGCTGGAATTGGACCAGCCTGTCCAGTGCGGCTACTACGTGCAGCTTGCCTGTGTGCCCGACGCCTGGTTGAGAGTGTCGCAGCTGAGAATCTGCTACATCAGTGGCTGGGGTTCCACGACTGCAAGAGGTGAGTTCCCAAAAGGGACTTGTTTGGCAGGCACAGAGTGACTTCTGCCAGCCCAAGCCCTTACCAAGAGAAACAAGTCCTTCAGCTTCACCTCAGGCAGGCCGGCGTTTCACTGCGCATTTGGCCAACAGAGAAAGTGATGGAGGAAGGTGGGGTCATCCCAGATCACAAAACAACTCTTCTCTAGAGCTGAAACTCAGCTTCTGGAATCTCCTGGCTCCGAGTCCTAGGAAATGTGCTTGATACGTCTGGGCTAGGCTCCTGAATCGTGAAGAAAAAGTTTTTCTTTGTGTAGGGGTGGCGCGACCACAGGTATTTCCAACATATTGTACAACCTCTCTTCTCCAGGAGAAACCTAGACTGAGAGAAGAAATGTGGAAATATCACCAGAGGAGGAGAGAGAAGGAGTGTGAGCTCGGGAAGGTGTGGATGCTGACAAGAAGCAGGTGCTCAAATGTTACTGCTTTGCACACACCCTGTGTGCTCACCTTCTCCCAGAATCCCACAGCTGTGTAGCAGGAGGCTTTGGTAGGGCAGTGTCAGCCTGACCTCAGCCGGGGCCTGGAGCAGAGCCTGCCCCTCCGACACCAGCATGGCTGCCTGGCAGCTGGGTGGGAAAATGGGAAATGGCAGCCCCCGGGGGAAGCAGGGTTGCCCGGGGAGTATCCCAATGCCATCCCTTCCTAGCAGCCCAAGGCAGCACAGCGCATGCTGACCCCGGGTGTCCTTACAGCAGAGCCCCAGCTGCCCCGCTGGAGCACAGAGACCCCGAGGGGAGGAGGAGGGGAGACGCTTTAGGCAGTCTGTTCCCTCCCCAGACACCCCCGGGCATGGAAAGGCCCCGCGCCCTGCCAAGCCGGCGAGTCGCCACTCATGCCGCGGTGCAGAGGTGGCCACCTCCTGCGTGCTCTGGGCTGGCGCAGCCTTGCCCTGAGCCGGGGGAAGGTTCCCTGTGCCTCAGTCCAGAGTCCTCACCTGCAAAGCCTCATTTTCAGGGCCAAAATCCTCATTTTTGGGGCCCCAACCTGTCTGTTCTTGCCCACAGCCGCGTATTTCCCTGTCCCACTTCACCGCTCTCCACAGCTTCCCCGGGAGGGGACGTGATAGGGAGGTGCTGAGCTCTGCTGCTGGGGTCCAGGGACAGGACGCATGGGAACGGCTCAGAGCTGCGTCAGGGCGGGTTCAGCTGGGCTCAAGGATCCGTTTCTGCACCGAGAGGGCGGCCGGGCGCTGGGACAGGCTGCCTGAGAGGCGGTCGGTTCCCCCGGCCTGTCCGTGCCCAGGAGCCCTTTGGGCAGTGCCCTCCATGCTGTGCTGTCAGGCCAGGCCAGCCCTGCAGGGCGGGCGATTGGATGGGGCGATGGCTGCCGCTCCCTCCCCAGCGGAAGCTCCCTGCTCTGCCGTGCCCACAGGGTCACCGGGAGCACCCAGCCCACCCTGTGGAGTTCATCACCACATCGCCTGGGAGCAGGGCAGGCACTGGCGGAGGGGAGAGCGGCCCCTCAGGCAGCCAATAGCGGAGAGCAGCACCTCAGGGGAGGGTGGGCCCCACACCATGGCAGAGCGACAGCCCAGGTAGCCAATCAGAGGTCACATTTCAAATGAAGGGCAGGCACCCAGCGGGGCAGCCTGAACGCAAAGGGGGCCAATCAGAGGCAGCGTCACCTCAGGGGAAGGTGGGCACTGCATTTGGGCAGAGTGACAGCACTGTCAGCCAATGGCAGGTCATCACTTCAGGTGAAGGGCGGGCACTGCAGCCCAGCAGCCTGACCACCCGGGGTCCAATCAGAGGCAGCAGAACCTCAGGGGAGGGTGGGCATTGCATCTGGGCAGAGTGACAGCCCTGGCAGCCAATGGCAGGTCATTCCCTCAGGTGAAGGGCAGGCACTGTAACCCAGCAGCCTGACCACAAGGGGGCCAATCAGAGGCAGCAGCACCTCAGGGGAGGAGACTGACAGCCCTCCCGACCTCTGCCGGCCAAGACTACATGGGAAGGAGGCGGGCCCTGCTTGCAGCCAGGCCCAGCTTCACCATGGCTCCTGTGGGGCCTGCCCCGAGGCCGCGCAGCCCCTGGACCAGGCCCAGGGCCCCTCCTCCCCCCTTCCACCGCTCCTCTCTGTCTCCTCTGCACCCCCCAGCTGTCCCCGTGTTCTGGAACCCCCCGTCTCCGTGATGCTGAGGCCGCCGGGGTGGCGGTGGGGTGGACAAGGCTGGGTGGGGGTGATGCTTGCCCTGGGGCCATCGGCTCCCCCACATCCCCTCCGCGCAGCCCCAGCGACCCCGCAGCAGCCTGCAGGGTCGTGAGGAGGGGCAGGACGTGGCTGCCGTCCAGTGTCTGCCCTGAGGTGGCGAGGACGGGGGGGATGTGGGGCTGGGGTCTGCCCCCCGAAGCAGGGGGGTCCCAGGGCTGATGCTCTCCCCCATCCCCACAGCTCCTGCACATCATCTCCTTCCTGACGCTGCCCGCCCTGCTGAGACGGGGCCAGACCTGCCCTTGCCTCCACGAGGGCTGCGACAGCGAGGCCGCCTGCACCTCCTCTGCACCGCTCTCTGCCTGCCGCCGCTAGCGCCCGCCCCTGCAAGAGGGCCACCATCCTCAGCTGTGAGTCTGTCTTTGCCAAGGGACGGGGTGGGGGTGGCGCTTGGTCTCCAGGACTCATCTTTAGCGTCCAAACTTTTATTGTAGGTTTTAATGCCTTCTTTTTAGGACCCAAAGCCTCCTTTTTAGGGTACAAACCCTCATTTCTAAGTTCCAAACCCACCTTTTAAGGTTCAAATGCTCATATTAAGGGCTCAAAGCAACATTTTGACGGTGCAGAGCCTCCTTTTCAGAGTCCAAAGCATTGTTTATAGGGTCCAAAGTCTCCATTTATGTACCCAACCCTCATCTTTAGCTTCAAAAGCCTGCTTTTCAGGAGCCAAAGCCTCCATGTAGAATCAAAACTGCTCCTTTAGACTTAGAAGTCTTGTTTGTTTAATGTCCCAAGCTTCATTCTGACGGTCTAAAATCCCATTTCAACAGCACAAAGCCCTGATTTTCAAACCCAAAGCATCACTTCAGGGCTTAAAATCATCAGAATTTCAGGGTTCAATGCCTCAATGTAATTTCCAAAGCCCCATTTTCAGGGCCCGGTGCTCCATTCTTAAGCCCCAAGCCATGCTTTGGCGGGTCTAAACTCTACTTTGGAGGGTCCGAAGCCCTCTTTTACACCTGAAAGCCTCCACTGGAGTGCCCAGAGCCCTCTATTTGGAACGAAATCTCCATTTGTGGAGGCCATGGAGGAACCAAGTCGTTCCCCTCCTTTTCAGGGTCTAAAGCGTTCTTTGTATCATCTAGCCCATCCTTTTGAGTGCCCAGAGCCCCATTTTCAGGGCTGAAGCCCTCATTTATGGGATCCAAACCTGTCTTTTATCACTCACAACCTTCTTTTAGGGCCCACAGTTCCATTTTGAGGGTCCTAACTCTCATTTTGGAGGCAGAAAGCCTCTTTTTAGGCTCCAGAGCTATATTTCTAGCATCCAAAGCATCATTTTGACTTTCCAAAATCTTAGCTTTGGTGGCAGAGCAGAGAGCAGCCTGGTTCCACTAAGCGCAAGGCTGCTCTCCCGCCTCGGCTGCCCTCAGCCCACCGTTGCTCTGCACACCGCTGCCCACGCGATGACCCACAGAGGTCCCTTCCAACCCCTAACACACCGCCCTGGCAGTTTGCCTGTGGAGCGCTGGGGACAGCTGCCCAGGGGAACGGGGAGATGGCTCTGCCCCGTCCTGCTGCGAGAGCAGGGCTCAGCCCTGGTGCTGAGGGCACTGAGCGTCTGCCTTGCTGCTCTCCAGCTCCTCCGGCGTGCGTGGAGCCCTCCGTCACCAGGCATGGGAAGTGTGCGGCTCCAGCGTACGCACCCGTGGGTGTCCCAGGGCACACGTGGAGATCCCGCCTGGACCCGGGGAGTGACAGCTCTGCAGCCGCTCGTTCAGGCGAGGTGAGCACGCTTTGTTTTTGCCCTGCGTTAGTGGGGCACGAAGCACTCAGCCCAGCCCTTGAGCGGAGCTGTGCATGCTTTCAGCCAGCTGGCACTTGTGCCGCTGCTCAAGAGAGCCCCTGCAGGTGAAATTGCCGCCTTGGCTTGAAAAACAGGCCAGCACTTCCCTGCTCTTGGGCTGTTGTCCTCTGCCCTAGGTGATTCCTGCCCTGGCAAGTCCAAGAGACGCCTCTGTGAATGCCCGCCTGTGCAGTGCGTGTCCTTCTGGCCTGGGGCCGTCAAAGCAGATCTCCCTGCAGCTAAGTGATGGCTGGGAAATGCGTACCCTTGCGGCCCCAGTGTCCTCCAGTGACAACCTGCTGGTCAGCTGAGTCCCCAGGGCTGGCTCAAAGCCTGCACAGTGGGACGCAACTGCTGCCTCACAAGACCTCTTTCTGTCCTACAAGAGGTCGATGGTGATAGCACCATCTGGAGGGCCCAAAGCCTTTTTTTAGGGTGCAAACCCTCCTTTGCAGGGTCAAACCCTCATTGATAAGTTGCAAGCTTCGCTTTTACAATTCACAGACTCCTTTTAAGGGACCAAAGCATTCTCTTGAAGGCCCAAAGTCTGATTTGGGTGTCAAAGGGCTCCTTTTTAGAGTCCAAAGCCTTATTTGTAGGGTCTAAAGTCTCCTTTCATGGCACCAAAGCCTCATTATCTGGATCCATAGCCTAATTTAGAGGATCCAGTCGGCAAGCTGGAGGGCCCAAAGCCTCATTTTAGCATCCAAACTGCTCATTTTGGGTACAAAGCCTCACTTGTTTAATGACCGAAGCCTCATTTGGAGGCTCCAAAGACCTGTTTTTAGCATACAGAGCCCTAGCTTTTGGCACCAAAACATCATGTGAGGGCAAAAGTCCTGATTTGAGGGTTCAGCATCTCATTTTCATTTCCAAAGCCTTATTTTCACATCCCAACGCCCCATGCTTCAGGCCCAAACTCTTTTTTGGAGAGTCCAAAGTCTCACTTCTAGGGCCAAACCCCTCTTACAGCTCTAGGCCTGCACTGGAGTGTTTCGTTTTATGGGGCAACAGAGGAACCAAGAGGTTCCCCTCCTTTGCAGGGCCCAAAGCGTCATTTGTAGACACTCTCCACCCATTTTAGGTCCCAGAGCCTTATTCGCAGGGCGAAAATCTTCATTTTTTTGGGTCCAAAGCTGTCTTTTATTAGCCATAGTCTTTCTTAGGGCACACCGTTCCCTTGTTAGGGTTTAAACTCTCACTTTCAGAGCAGAAAGCATCTTTTTAGGATCCAAAGCTCTATTGGTAGTGACCTCCCCAGGGCCAGGACTCTGCGCTTCCCCTGGCTGCACTTGTTGGGGCTCTGCTGGGGCAGGGTGCGACCCTGGGCTGGTGCAGAGAGCAGCACCACGTCGTGACTCTGTGCAGGAGCAGGGTTTTGGGTGCCACCGTCGCGAGGCTGCGCCCAGCAGTGCAGGCTGGTCGGGGAGCAGCGCCCCGAGACGTGGGGGCAGAGGGTGCGGGAAGAGGGGGACAGGCGTGGGGTGCTGAGCGATGGGGCACGGGCTGGCCCTGGAGACCCCCGGGCTGGAGACATCTGCCCCGGGACCAGTGCAGAGCTGCAGGCCTGGAGCTGGGCAGCACTTGCCTTGGGGGAGAACAACAAAATAGTGCCTGGCACGCGCAGAAGGACCCCTCAGCGTTCACATCCCACCCCTCCCTGTAAAAGAAAAGCTAAAAAGGGTGAGGACAGCAAAGCCATCTGCGCTGTTGGTAACACTGAGACTTTTTCTGTCATTTGCATGCGTTTCTTGTATTTGGCTAATGGGATCTGGGAGCCCTTGAGGGCCAGCGTGTGGCGCAGCTGGTGGCCCAGTCCTGGTTCGGCCGTCTGGCGAGGGCCCCTCCAGGGTCCCTGGTGTGGTGCTGGCCTCTTGTTGGCTGCAGAGTCCTCGGAGCTGCTGGTGCTCCTCTTTGGGGGTGGCCGTGGCCCCCCGGGGGCGTTCCCTGCCCCAGCTGGTAGTGGAGGGCCTGGGCACAGCCTCCCCAGGCTCCTCCTGGGGCTCTTCTTGCTCCGTGGGGATGGCAGCGGGAGCAGCGGGGCAGCTGCCAGGTGCCCACCAACAGCGGCGCATGAGGTGCCGAGGAGCTCGTCCGTGCCGGATCTTGCAGGGCTGCCGGGGGAGGCAGAGACCCTCCTCAGGAGGCAGCGGGGCCGGGGGCATCTTGGTCAACATGGCCATGATGGTGTCTTCCACCATAGCTGCCTCCAACCCCCTGTTGTCAAAGATCTGCTCCAGCTCCTGCTGGACCCAGGGCTGCAGGGTCTGCAGGAGCATTGGGTGGTTCTGGAAAAGGTTCATCCCGTTCGGGATACAATATAATACAGACAATAATAAACTGTATAGCGCAGTCCCATACCTACCATACCCACAATACCCACAATAGCTGCAAAACAATAAAAACTACACAATACGTACTGTACAGAGCAATGCATACTCTACATACAGTAATCTACATGCAACATATTATAAAACAAAATACCTTAGAAAACTAAACACTCGAGAATGACCAAGCGCCACCCCCACCCCGTCCCTTGGCAATGACAGAGCCAGCGTGGAGCGTGCTCCATCTGTGTTTCGCTGTGCTTTGTGCAGGACAGGATGGCAGTGCTTGGCTATGCTTGGTTGATTTGGCTTGCACATCCCTGCTTGCCTGCCGCGGCTGTAAGCAGATTGGCTCTTCAGCCCCCAACCAGGTGCCTACTGCCTGTAGTAGTTCCGTTCTGCGGTGTCAGTTTCTTTGGGAAGGACCTGGTGGCAAGCGGCTGCGCAGAGCGGGGTGGCAGTGAACTTCCCAAAGAGGCTATGGTGCCACACTTGGTTTTCCCGGCTAGCTGTTAGCAGGCAGCACTGGGAGGCAGGCGCTGCTGCCTGCCACGAGGTCTGCAGAGCCTCGTCCCGCAAGCAGAGCATTCAGCGGGGGTCTGCTGGGGGTGTCCGAGCCCAGCTTCTGCCTCCCCTCCTGCTCGGAACCCTCCATGTTGCCCGCCCCCCCCTAGAATCCACCGTGCCCAGCACCCGGAACCAGCCACTCTGTGACATCAGCCACGGGGCCAAGGGTTCCCTGGGCAGCGGGACTGCTGCAGGCACTACGTCGGCTGCTGCACTGCTGGCCACCAGCTCTCGCTTCTTGCAGCTGCCACGTGCCGCTGACAGCCATGAATTTTCTCCCCGTCCTGGTCCTGCTGGCCGTGTGCTGGCCGGCGTACGGCATGTGGGACAACTGTGGGTAAGTGGCCCGAGGCTCTGGGAGGGAGCTGGGGCAGCCCTTGTGGGCTTCACTGGCGGGTGCTCGCTTTTCCCCCTGGCCACACCAAAGCTTCCCAAACGCCATGTGGGAGCCTCAGTTCCTTGCCAGCAGCCAGGCCGCTGGCACAACTCGCCTACGGGGCTCAAGCACAAACAGGGGTAGATGGACGCATGCCCCACAGGGTTCCGCGGCCCTGCTGTCCATGCAGCGCCTGGTGGGGGGGAAGGGGGCTGACCTGCAACCTCAACAGCAGCAAGCCACCGAGCAGGACATTCATCAGTTTCTGCTTACAGAGGGACCTGCGGGCACCGGCCCATGGATTCTTACTACGGCATGTCACGCGTCGTGGGTGGCACCGATGCCCAGCTAGGGGCCTGGCCCTGGATCGTCAGCATCCAGAAGCCCATCATAGGAGGCATAGCGCATGTCTGCGGAGGGTCGCTCATCAGCCCACAGTGGGTGCTGACAGCAGCCCACTGCTTCATCACGCCCGGGTAAGGAGGACCAGGGAACAGCCCCACAGCACTAGCACGTGCCCGCTCCACAGCAGCACGTGCTAGCGCCATCCCGCTTCCTTGCAGCACGCCCAGTGCCTGGGCACTGCCAAGCCCAGCTGAGAGACTGCTCGCGAGAGGGCTGGGCTCACGCCACGGCTTCCTAGCAGCCTCCCGCCCGACACTCCTTGTGCCCAAGGCGTGCTAGGGCAGTCGCACCCTCCGTAGCGCTGCCTTCCTCTCTGCCCTGTGCAGCAGAAGGCAGGCAACTGCTGGGCTGCTTGCAGCACGTGGCTGCGCTCCCTCTGACCCCTCTCTCCACCTGCCTTGCAGGCACATCACCATGTGGCACGTGGTGATCGGGGCCAGCCACTTGACTCAGCTGGGCCCTGAGACCCAAGTGCGCACTATTAAGCGGCTACTGGTTCACGAGCACTACAACAACATCACGCAGAGGAACGACATTGCCTTGCTGGAACTGGACCAGCCTGTCCTGTGCGGCTACTACGTGCAGCTTGCCTGTGTGCCCGACGCCTGGCTGAGAGTGTCGCAGCTGAGAAGCTGCTACGTCAGTGGCTGGGGTTCCACGACTGCAAGAGGTGAGTTCCCAAAAGGGAGTGGTGTCCTGAGCGCAGGTTGGGCACACTGGGGAGGCGGGGTGGGCTTCCTGACAGCAGAGGCGAAAGCCAGAGTCGGGCTGCGGGGTGCATGCCGATGGAGAGGTGGGCCTGGCCCATTACCCCAAGCAAGACAGAAGGGAGACAGCGGTGGCACAGTGCCTCTGGAGACGCAAAGCCCAGCCCTAGGGCAGGGCTTCAGCCAGACGCCGGGGGGGGGTGGGGGGAGGAGAGGAGAACTGGCAGCGAGCTGCTGGCTGTTAACTTCTTTCTGTGCTGACAGCTGGGGGACCAAGTTATGTCCTGCAGGAGGCCAAGGTCCGCCTCATCGATATCAAGCTCTGCAACAGCAGCCGCTGGTACGGAGGGGCCATCCACAGCCACAACTTGTGTGCTGGCTATCCGCAGGGCGGCATCGACACCTGCCAGGTAGGAGCGTGCTACAAGTCCACCCCCAACAGCACAGGCAGCCCTGTGGCAACCGCCCAAACCTGCCCCAGCGCGTGCTTTGCCTGGCAAGTCAGCCTGCCACTGCTGGGTCCCCTCCACTCTTGGGGTTCACCTCCCCTTGCCCAGATGCAGGTCCTTGCCCAGGGCCGCCCTTGTCCCAGAGGCCTGGCTCTCTGCCCACAAAGCCCATCTAGTGCTCTTGGCAGCCCACAGCTCCAGAGCCCAGTCCTGCAACATCCCCCTTCCACACATCCAGGATCACTGTGCAAAGAGGACAGAGAGAGAGCCCTGCCTTACTGGCCCACCACCCCCTGCCAGACAAGCTTCTGTAGGCTCCAGCACCTGAGCAGAGCCTTTGTGTGCAGTCAGGACAGCTCTGGCAGCTGCTGCGGGAGAGAAGGAGCCAGCCAGAGTGCTGACCGGGGCCACCCAACACCACCTTAACCCTCTCTCCTCCGCTGCAGGGTGACAGCGGTGGTCCTCTGGTCTGCAAAGATAACACCTACGACTACTTCTGGCTTGTTGGAGTGACCAGCTGGGGGAGAGGCTGTGCCAGACCAAACCAGCCTGGAGTCTACACCTCCACGCAGCACTTCTACGACTGGATCCTGCTACAGATGGGACTGCGCTCAGCAAGAAGAGATAGTCCAACAGCACGGCCATGGAGTCATTTTCTCTCCACCTCAAGCCCCTCTCAGAGGCCAGGGCCAACACCAGCACCAACACAGTCGGGCAGCATTAGCTCCTGTCCATTTCCACGCCAGAAGCTGGTGGAATACTTTACTCTTCTGAAGGAGCTCCTGCAGTTCCTCAGGGGAAAAAAGGCTTGAGGAGCAGGATCAACAGGAACCAGCGCAGGCTGCACTGGACCATGATCATTTCCTTCTGGGGCAATGCCTGCTGCTCCAAAGGCAGCTTCAGCATCAAAGGCCTGCTCTGTGCTGCCCGCTCTCCTCCCTGTGGAGTATGAAGCAGTAAGGGACTGGGGACGTGAGCAATCCAGCATTTCTCTAGAAGGCCATGAAGCCTTAGCCTAAGGCCGCAGAGCCTTAGCATAAGGCCGCAAGGGCATCCAGAGGACAAACTGCGGTTGGAATGAGGAAGTAAGAATGCAGAGACAAACAACTCCCAGATGCCAAAGAGGAACTTGCGGCCTACAAGAAGGCCACGAGCACTGCGCGTGAGCTAGTGACGCACACCAATCATAATCGAGTTACTATGTGAGTTAAATTGATTATCACCAATGGGGGATCGCCGCGTATGTAGTGGGGAATATAAAAGTGAGCTATCTGAGGCTAATAAACGGCTTGTACGTGATCACATTGATCATCGTGTCGAGTCCAGTTCTTCCTCCGCAACACTTCCTAGTGCACACAAATGCTGAAGCTGACTTAGTTCTTGGAATAAAGTTGCCAGGTTTCACAGTTAACCGTGCCTGAGTCCAATTCACTCTCGTGCGCAAGGCAAGGATTTCCACGCCCGGCAAAATGAGGCTGCAGGCAGTCAAGGAGGGCACAAAGGGCAAGAGTCGCTCAGCAGGGCTGACACCATGCCTGGTCAGACAGGAGCGTGCTCAGAGCCACCATGGCATGAAGAAGACTGGCACATTGAGGCTAGAAAGAGGATGCAAAATAATGATGTGACGTGCAGACAACTCTGGGGATGATGATTAGGACGTGGTTGAAGCCTTTGCTAAACAGAAAGATGAAAGAAAGCTGGCAGGAGTTACAGTGCCATGAGGAAGAGCCAGATGTCACCAGAAGTTAAGGGGGAATGGTGTGAGAGGTGGCCAGACTTCAGCAATATCTGAAGGAAGAGCTGGGGTCATTCTGGGGACAACATCACGCAGAGGAACGACATTGCCTTGCTGGAATTGGACCAGCCTGTCCAGTGCGGCTACTACGTGCAGCTTGCCTGTGTGCCCGACGCCTGGTTGAGAGTGTCGCAGCTGAGAATCTGCTACATCAGTGGCTGGGGTTCCACGACTGCAAGAGGTGAGTTCCCAAAAGGGACTTGTTTGGCAGGCACAGAGTGACTTCTGCCAGCCCAAGCCCTTACCAAGAGAAACAAGTCCTTCAGCTTCACCTCAGGCAGGCCGGCGTTTCACTGCGCATTTGGCCAACAGAGAAAGTGATGGAGGAAGGTGGGGTCATCCCAGATCACAAAACAACTCTTCTCTAGAGCTGAAACTCAGCTTCTGGAATCTCCTGGCTCCGAGTCCTAGGAAATGTGCTTGATACGTCTGGGCTAGGCTCCTGAATCGTGAAGAAAAAGTTTTTCTTTGTGTAGGGGTGGCGCGACCACAGGTATTTCCAACATATTGTACAACCTCTCTTCTCCAGGAGAAACCTAGACTGAGAGAAGAAATGTGGAAATATCACCAGAGGAGGAGAGAGAAGGAGTGTGAGCTCGGGAAGGTGTGGATGCTGACAAGAAGCAGGTGCTCAAATGTTACTGCTTTGCACACACCCTGTGTGCTCACCTTCTCCCAGAATCCCACAGCTGTGTAGCAGGAGGCTTTGGTAGGGCAGTGTCAGCCTGACCTCAGCCGGGGCCTGGAGCAGAGCCTGCCCCTCCGACACCAGCATGGCTGCCTGGCAGCTGGGTGGGAAAATGGGAAATGGCAGCCCCCGGGGGAAGCAGGGTTGCCCGGGGAGTATCCCAATGCCATCCCTTCCTAGCAGCCCAAGGCAGCACAGCGCATGCTGACCCCGGGTGTCCTTACAGCAGAGCCCCAGCTGCCCCGCTGGAGCACAGAGACCCCGAGGGGAGGAGGAGGGGAGACGCTTTAGGCAGTCTGTTCCCTCCCCAGACACCCCCGGGCATGGAAAGGCCCCGCGCCCTGCCAAGCCGGCGAGTCGCCACTCATGCCGCGGTGCAGAGGTGGCCACCTCCTGCGTGCTCTGGGCTGGCGCAGCCTTGCCCTGAGCCGGGGGAAGGTTCCCTGTGCCTCAGTCCAGAGTCCTCACCTGCAAAGCCTCATTTTCAGGGCCAAAATCCTCATTTTTGGGGCCCCAACCTGTCTGTTCTTGCCCACAGCCGCGTATTTCCCTGTCCCACTTCACCGCTCTCCACAGCTTCCCCGGGAGGGGACGTGATAGGGAGGTGCTGAGCTCTGCTGCTGGGGTCCAGGGACAGGACGCATGGGAACGGCTCAGAGCTGCGTCAGGGCGGGTTCAGCTGGGCTCAAGGATCCGTTTCTGCACCGAGAGGGCGGCCGGGCGCTGGGACAGGCTGCCTGAGAGGCGGTCGGTTCCCCCGGCCTGTCCGTGCCCAGGAGCCCTTTGGGCAGTGCCCTCCATGCTGTGCTGTCAGGCCAGGCCAGCCCTGCAGGGCGGGCGATTGGATGGGGCGATGGCTGCCGCTCCCTCCCCAGCGGAAGCTCCCTGCTCTGCCGTGCCCACAGGGTCACCGGGAGCACCCAGCCCACCCTGTGGAGTTCATCACCACATCGCCTGGGAGCAGGGCAGGCACTGGCGGAGGGGAGAGCGGCCCCTCAGGCAGCCAATAGCGGAGAGCAGCACCTCAGGGGAGGGTGGGCCCCACACCATGGCAGAGCGACAGCCCAGGTAGCCAATCAGAGGTCACATTTCAAATGAAGGGCAGGCACCCAGCGGGGCAGCCTGAACGCAAAGGGGGCCAATCAGAGGCAGCGTCACCTCAGGGGAAGGTGGGCACTGCATTTGGGCAGAGTGACAGCACTGTCAGCCAATGGCAGGTCATCACTTCAGGTGAAGGGCGGGCACTGCAGCCCAGCAGCCTGACCACCCGGGGTCCAATCAGAGGCAGCAGAACCTCAGGGGAGGGTGGGCATTGCATCTGGGCAGAGTGACAGCCCTGGCAGCCAATGGCAGGTCATTCCCTCAGGTGAAGGGCAGGCACTGTAACCCAGCAGCCTGACCACAAGGGGGCCAATCAGAGGCAGCAGCACCTCAGGGGAGGAGACTGACAGCCCTCCCGACCTCTGCCGGCCAAGACTACATGGGAAGGAGGCGGGCCCTGCTTGCAGCCAGGCCCAGCTTCACCATGGCTCCTGTGGGGCCTGCCCCGAGGCCGCGCAGCCCCTGGACCAGGCCCAGGGCCCCTCCTCCCCCCTTCCACCGCTCCTCTCTGTCTCCTCTGCACCCCCCAGCTGTCCCCGTGTTCTGGAACCCCCCGTCTCCGTGATGCTGAGGCCGCCGGGGTGGCGGTGGGGTGGACAAGGCTGGGTGGGGGTGATGCTTGCCCTGGGGCCATCGGCTCCCCCACATCCCCTCCGCGCAGCCCCAGCGACCCCGCAGCAGCCTGCAGGGTCGTGAGGAGGGGCAGGACGTGGCTGCCGTCCAGTGTCTGCCCTGAGGTGGCGAGGATGGGGGGGATGTGGGGCTGGGGTCTGCCCCCCGAAGCAGGGGGGTCCCAGGGCTGATGCTCTCCCCCATCCCCACAGCTCCTGCACATCATCTCCTTCCTGACGCTGCCCGCCCTGCTGAGACGGGGCCAGACCTGCCCTTGCCTCCACGAGGGCTGCGACAGCGAGGCCGCCTGCACCTCCTCTGCACCGCTCTCTGCCTGCCGCCGCTAGCGCCCGCCCCTGCAAGAGGGCCACCATCCTCAGCTGTGAGTCTGTCTTTGCCAAGGGACGGGGTGGGGGTGGCGCTTGGTCTCCAGGACTCATCTTTAGCGTCCAAACTTTTATTGTAGGTTTTAATGCCTTCTTTTTAGGACCCAAAGCCTCCTTTTTAGGGTACAAACCCTCATTTCTAAGTTCCAAACCCACCTTTTAAGGTTCAAATGCTCATATTAAGGGCTCAAAGCAACATTTTGACGGTGCAGAGCCTCCTTTTCAGAGTCCAAAGCATTGTTTATAGGGTCCAAAGTCTCCATTTATGTACCCAACCCTCATCTTTAGCTTCAAAAGCCTGCTTTTCAGGAGCCAAAGCCTCCATGTAGAATCAAAACTGCTCCTTTAGACTTAGAAGTCTTGTTTGTTTAATGTCCCAAGCTTCATTCTGACGGTCTAAAATCCCATTTCAACAGCACAAAGCCCTGATTTTCAAACCCAAAGCATCACTTCAGGGCTTAAAATCATCAGAATTTCAGGGTTCAATGCCTCAATGTAATTTCCAAAGCCCCATTTTCAGGGCCCGGTGCTCCATTCTTAAGCCCCAAGCCATGCTTTGGCGGGTCTAAACTCTACTTTGGAGGGTCCGAAGCCCTCTTTTACACCTGAAAGCCTCCACTGGAGTGCCCAGAGCCCTCTATTTGGAACGAAATCTCCATTTGTGGAGGCCATGGAGGAACCAAGTCGTTCCCCTCCTTTTCAGGGTCTAAAGCGTTCTTTGTATCATCTAGCCCATCCTTTTGAGTGCCCAGAGCCCCATTTTCAGGGCTGAAGCCCTCATTTATGGGATCCAAACCTGTCTTTTATCACTCACAACCTTCTTTTAGGGCCCACAGTTCCATTTTGAGGGTCCTAACTCTCATTTTGGAGGCAGAAAGCCTCTTTTTAGGCTCCAGAGCTATATTTCTAGCATCCAAAGCATCATTTTGACTTTCCAAAATCTTAGCTTTGGTGGCAGAGCAGAGAGCAGCCTGGTTCCACTAAGCGCAAGGCTGCTCTCCCGCCTCGGCTGCCCTCAGCCCACCGTTGCTCTGCACACCGCTGCCCACGCGATGACCCACAGAGGTCCCTTCCAACCCCTAACACACCGCCCTGGCAGTTTGCCTGTGGAGCGCTGGGGACAGCTGCCCAGGGGAACGGGGAGATGGCTCTGCCCCGTCCTGCTGCGAGAGCAGGGCTCAGCCCTGGTGCTGAGGGCACTGAGCGTCTGCCTTGCTGCTCTCCAGCTCCTCCGGCGTGCGTGGAGCCCTCCGTCACCAGGCATGGGAAGTGTGCGGCTCCAGCGTACGCACCCGTGGGTGTCCCAGGGCACACGTGGAGATCCCGCCTGGACCCGGGGAGTGACAGCTCTGCAGCCGCTCGTTCAGGCGAGGTGAGCACGCTTTGTTTTTGCCCTGCGTTAGTGGGGCACGAAGCACTCAGCCCAGCCCTTGAGCGGAGCTGTGCATGCTTTCAGCCAGCTGGCACTTGTGCCGCTGCTCAGGAGAGCCCCTGCAGGTGAAATTGCCGCCTTGGCTTGAAAAACAGGCCAGCACTTCCCTGCTCTTGGGCTGTTGTCCTCTGCCCTAGGTGATTCCTGCCCTGGCAAGTCCAAGAGACGCCTCTGTGAATGCCCGCCTGTGCAGTGCGTGTCCTTCTGGCCTGGGGCCGTCAAAGCAGATCTCCCTGCAGCTAAGTGATGGCTGGGAAATGCGTACCCTTGCGGCCCCAGTGTCCTCCAGTGACAACCTGCTGGTCAGCTGAGTCCCCAGGGCTGGCTCAAAGCCTGCACAGTGGGACGCAACTGCTGCCTCACAAGACCTCTTTCTGTCCTACAAGAGGTCGATGGTGATAGCACCATCTGGAGGGCCCAAAGCCTTTTTTTAGGGTGCAAACCCTCCTTTGCAGGGTCAAACCCTCATTGATAAGTTGCAAGCTTCGCTTTTACAATTCACAGACTCCTTTTAAGGGACCAAAGCATTCTCTTGAAGGCCCAAAGTCTGATTTGGGTGTCAAAGGGCTCCTTTTTAGAGTCCAAAGCCTTATTTGTAGGGTCTAAAGTCTCCTTTCATGGCACCAAAGCCTCATTATCTGGATCCATAGCCTAATTTAGAGGATCCAGTTGGCAAGCTGGAGGGCCCAAAGCCTCATTTTAGCATCCAAACTGCTCATTTTGGGTACAAAGCCTCACTTGTTTAATGACCGAAGCCTCATTTGGAGGCTCCAAAGACCTGTTTTTAGCATACAGAGCCCTAGCTTTTGGCACCAAAACATCATGTGAGGGCAAAAGTCCTGATTTGAGGGTTCAGCATCTCATTTTCATTTCCAAAGCCTTATTTTCACATCCCAATGCCCCATGCTTCAGGCCCAAACTCTTTTTTGGAGAGTCCAAAGTCTCATTTCTAGGGCCAAACCCCTCTTACAGCTCTAGGCCTGCACTGGAGTGTTTCGTTTTATGGGGCAACAGAGGAACCAAGAGGTTCCCCTCCTTTGCAGGGCCCAAAGCGTCATTTGTAGACACTCTCCACCCATTTTAGGTCCCAGAGCCTTATTCGCAGGGCGAAAATCTTCATTTTTTTGGGTCCAAAGCTGTCTTTTATTAGCCATAGTCTTTCTTAGGGCACACCGTTCCCTTGTTAGGGTTTAAACTCTCACTTTCAGAGCAGAAAGCATCTTTTTAGGATCCAAAGCTCTATTGGTAGTGACCTCCCCAGGGCCAGGACTCTGCGCTTCCCCTGGCTGCACTTGTTGGGGCTCTGCTGGGGCAGGGTGCGACCCTGGGCTGGTGCAGAGAGCAGCACCACGTCGTGACTCTGTGCAGGAGCAGGGTTTTGGGTGCCACCGTCGCGAGGCTGCGCCCAGCAGTGCAGGCTGGTCGGGGAGCAGCGCCCCGAGACGTGGGGGCAGAGGGTGCGGGAAGAGGGGGACAGGCGTGGGGTGCTGAGCGATGGGGCACGGGCTGGACCTGGAGACCCCCGGGCTGGAGACATCTGCCCCGGGACCAGTGCAGAGCTGCAGGCCTGGAGCTGGGCAGCACTTGCCTTGGGGGAGAACAACAAAATAGTGCCTGGCACGCGCAGAAGGACCCCTCAGCGTTCACATCCCACCCCTCCCTGTAAAAGAAAAGCTAAAAAGGGTGAGGACAGCAAAGCCATCTGCGCTGTTGGTAACACTGAGACTTTTTCTGTCATTTTCATGCGTTTCTTGTATTTGGCTAATGGGATCTGGGAGCCCTTGAGGGCCAGCGTGTGGCGCAGCTGGTGGCCCAGTCCTGGTTCGGCCGTCTGGCGAGGGCCCCTCCAGGGTCCCTGGTGTGGTGCTGGCCTCTTGTTGGCTGCAGAGTCCTCGGAGCTGCTGGTGCTCCTCTTTGGGGGTGGCCGTGGCCCCCCGGGGGCGTTCCCTGCCCCAGCTGGTAGTGGAGGGCCTGGGCACAGCCTCCCCACGCTCCTCCTGGGGCTCTTCTTGCTCCGTGGGGATGGCAGCGGGAGCAGCGGGGCAGCTGCCAGGTGCCCACCAACAGCGGCGCATGAGGTGCCGAGGAGCTCGTCCGTGCCGGATCTTGCAGGGCTGCCGGGGGAGGCAGAGACCCTCCTCAGGAGGCAGCGGGGCCGGGGGCATCTTGGTCAACATGGCCATGATGGTGTCTTCCACCATAGCTGCCTCCAACCCCCTGTTGTCAAAGATCTGCTCCAGCTTCTGCTGGACCCAGGGCTGCAGGGTCTGCAGGAGCATTGGGTGGTTCTGGAAAAGGTTCATCCCGTTCGGGATACAATATAATACAGACAATAATAAACTGTATAGCGCAGTCCCATACCTACCATACCCACGATACCCACAATGGCTGCAAAACAATAAAAACTACATAATACGTACTGTACAGAGCAATGCATACTCTACATACAGTAATCTACATGCAACATATTATAAAACAAAATACCTTAGAAAACTAAACACTCGAGAATGACCAAGCGCCACCCCCACCCCGTCCCTTGGCAATGACAGAGCCAGCGTGGAGCGTGCTCCATCTGTGTTTCGCTGTGCTTTGTGCAGGACAGGATGGCAGTGCTTGGCTATGCTTGGTTGATTTGGCTTGCACATCCCTGCTTGCCTGCCGCGGCTGTAAGCAGATTGGCTCTTCAGCCCCCAACCAGGTGCCTACTGCCTGTAGTAGTTCCGTTCTGCGGTGTCAGTTTCTTTGGGAAGGACCTGGTGGCAAGCGGCTGCGCAGAGCGGGGTGGCAGTGAACTTCCCAAAGAGGCTATGGTGCCACACTTGGTTTTCCCGGCTAGCTGTTAGCAGGCAGCAGTGGGAGGCAGGCGCTGCTGCCTGCCACGAGGTCTGCAGAGCCTCGTCCCGCAAGCAGAGCATTCAGCGGGGGTCTGCTGGGGGTGTCCGAGCCCAGCTTCTGCCTCCCCTCCTGCTCGGAACCCTCCATGTTGCCCGCCCCCCCCTAGAATCCACCGTGCCCAGCACCCGGAACCAGCCACTCTGTGACATCAGCCACGGGGCCAAGGGTTCCCTGGGCAGCGGGACTGCTGCAGGCACTACGTCGGCTGCTGCACTGCTGGCCACCAGCTCTCGCTTCTTGCAGCTGCCACGTGCCGCTGACAGCCATGAATTTTCTCCCCGTCCTGGTCCTGCTGGCCGTGTGCTGGCCGGCGTACGGCATGTGGGACAACTGTGGGTAAGTGGCCCGAGGCTCTGGGAGGGAGCTGGGGCAGCCCTTGTGGGCTTCACTGGCGGGTGCTCGCTTTTCCCCCTGGCCACACCAAAGCTTCCCAAACGCCATGTGGGAGCCTCAGTTCCTTGCCAGCAGCCAGGCCGCTGGCACAACTCGCCTACGGGGCTCAAGCACAAACAGGGGTAGATGGACGCATGCCCCACAGGGTTCCGCGGCCCTGCTGTCCATGCAGCGCCTGGTGGGGGGGAAGGGGGCTGGCCTGCAACCTCAACAGCAGCAAGCCACCGAGCAGGACATTCATCAGTTTCTGCTTACAGAGGGACCTGCGGGCACCGGCCCATGGATTCTTACTACGGCATGTCACGCGTCGTGGGTGGCACCGATGCCCAGCTAGGGGCCTGGCCCTGGATCGTCAGCATCCAGAAGCCCATCATAGGAGGCATAGCGCATGTCTGCGGAGGGTCGCTCATCAGCCCACAGTGGGTGCTGACAGCAGCCCACTGCTTCATCACGCCCGGGTAAGGAGGACCAGGGAACAGCCCCACAGCACTAGCACGTGCCCGCTCCACAGCAGCACGTGCTAGCGCCATCCCGCTTCCTTGCAGCACGCCCAGTGCCTGGGCACTGCCAAGCCCAGCTGAGAGACTGCTCGCGAGAGGGCTGGGCTCACGCCACGGCTTCCTAGCAGCCTCCCGCCCGACACTCCTTGTGCCCAAGGCGTGCTAGGGCAGTCGCACCCTCCGTAGCGCTGCCTTCCTCTCTGCCCTGTGCAGCAGAAGGCAGGCAACTGCTGGGCTGCTTGCAGCACGTGGCTGCGCTCCCTCTGACCCCTCTCTCCACCTGCCTTGCAGGCACATCACCATGTGGCACGTGGTGATCGGGGCCAGCCTCTTGACTCAGCTGGGCCCTGAGACCCAAGTGCGCACTATTAAGCGGCTACTGGTTCACGAGCACTACAACAACATCACGCAGAGGAACGACATTGCCTTGCTGGAACTGGACCAGCCTGTCCTGTGCGGCTACTACGTGCAGCTTGCCTGTGTGCCCGACGCCTGGCTGAGAGTGTCGCAGCTGAGAAGCTGCTACGTCAGTGGCTGGGGTTCCACGACTGCAAGAGGTGAGTTCCCAAAAGGGAGTGGTGTCCTGAGCGCAGTTTGGGCACACTGGGGAGGCGGGGTGGGCTTCCTGACAGCAGAGGCGAAAGCCAGAGTCGGGCTGCGGGGTGCATGCCGATGGAGAGGTGGGCCTGGCCCATTACCCCAAGCAAGACAGAAGGGAGACAGCGGTGGCACAGTGCCTCTGGAGACGCAAAGCCCAGCCCTAGGGCAGGGCTTCAGCCAGACGCCGGGGGGGGGTGGGGGGAGGAGAGGAGAACTGGCAGCGAGCTGCTGGCTGTTAACTTCTTTCTGTGCTGACAGCTGGGGGACCAAGTTATGTCCTGCAGGAGGCCAAGGTCCGCCTCATCGATATCAAGCTCTGCAACAGCAGCCGCTGGTACGGAGGGGCCATCCACAGCCACAACTTGTGTGCTGGCTATCCGCAGGGCGGCATCGACACCTGCCAGGTAGGAGCGTGCTACAAGTCCACCCCCAACAGCACAGGCAGCCCTGTGGCAACCGCCCAAACCTGCCCCAGCGCGTGCTTTGCCTGGCAAGTCAGCCTGCCACTGCTGGGTCCCCTCCACTCTTGGGGTTCACCTCCCCTTGCCCAGATGCAGGTCCTTGCCCAGGGCCGCCCTTGTCCCAGAGGCCTGGCTCTCTGCCCACAAAGCCCATCTAGTGCTCTTGGCAGCCCACAGCTCCAGAGCCCAGTCCTGCAACATCCCCCTTCCACACAGCCAGGATCACTGTGCAAAGAGGACAGAGAGAGAGCCCTGCCTTACTGGCCCACCACCCCCTGCCAGACAAGCTTCTGTAGGCTCCAGCACCTGAGCAGAGCCTTTGTGTGCAGTCAGGACAGCTCTGGCAGCTGCTGCGGGAGAGAAGGAGCCAGCCAGAGTGCTGACCGGGGCCACCCAACACCACCTTAACCCTCTCTCCTCCGCTGCAGGGTGACAGCGGTGGTCCTCTGGTCTGCAAAGATAACACCTACGACTACTTCTGGCTTGTTGGAGTGACCAGCTGGGGGAGAGGCTGTGCCAGACCAAACCAGCCTGGAGTCTACACCTCCACGCAGCACTTCTACGACTGGATCCTGCTACAGATGGGACTGCGCTCAGCAAGAAGAGATAGTCCAACAGCACGGCCATGGAGTCATTTTCTCTCCACCTCAAGCCCCTCTCAGAGGCCAGGGCCAACACCAGCACCAACACAGTCGGGCAGCATTAGCTCCTGTCCATTTCCACGCCAGAAGCTGGTGGAATACTTTACTCTTCTGAAGGAGCTCCTGCAGTTCCTCAGGGGAAAAAAGGCTTGAGGAGCAGGATCAACAGGAACCAGCGCAGGCTGCACTGGACCATGATCATTTCCTTCTGGGGCAATGCCTGCTGCTCCAAAGGCAGCTTCAGCATCAAAGGCCTGCTCTGTGCTGCCCGCTCTCCTCCCTGTGGAGTATGAAGCAGTAAGGGACTGGGGACGTGAGCAATCCAGCATTTCTCTAGAAGGCCATGAAGCCTTAGCCTAAGGCCGCAGAGCCTTAGCATAAGGCCGCAAGGGCATCCAGAGGACAAACTGCGGTTGGAATGAGGAAGTAAGAATGCAGAGACAAACAACTCCCAGATGCCAAAGAGGAACTTGCGGCCTACAAGAAGGCCACGAGCACTGCGCGTGAGCTAGTGACGCACACCAATCATAATCGAGTTACTATGTGAGTTAAATTGATTATCACCAATGGGGGATCGCCGCGTATGTAGTGGGGAATATAAAAGTGAGCTATCTGAGGCTAATAAACGGCTTGTACGTGATCACATTGATCATCGTGTCGAGTCCAGTTCTTCCTCCGCAACACTTCCTAGTGCACACAAATGCTGAAGCTGACTTAGTTCTTGGAATAAAGTTGCCAGGTTTCACAGTTAACCGTGCCTGAGTCCAATTCACTCTCGTGCGCAAGGCAAGGATTTCCACGCCCGGCAAAATGAGGCTGCAGGCAGTCAAGGAGGGCACAAAGGGCAAGAGTCGCTCAGCAGGGCTGACACCATGCCTGGTCAGACAGGAGCGTGCTCAGAGCCACCATGGCATGAAGAAGACTGGCACATTGAGGCTAGAAAGAGGATGCAAAATAATGATGTGACGTGCAGACAACTCTGGGGATGATGATTAGGACGTGGTTGAAGCCTTTGCTAAACAGAAAGATGAAAGAAAGCTGGCAGGAGTTACAGTGCCATGAGGAAGAGCCAGATGTCACCAGAAGTTAAGGGGGAATGGTGTGAGAGGTGGCCAGACTTCAGCAATATCTGAAGGAAGAGCTGGGGTCATTCTGGGGACAACATCACGCAGAGGAACGACATTGCCTTGCTGGAATTGGACCAGCCTGTCCAGTGCGGCTACTACGTGCAGCTTGCCTGTGTGCCCGACGCCTGGTTGAGAGTGTCGCAGCTGAGAATCTGCTACATCAGTGGCTGGGGTTCCACGACTGCAAGAGGTGAGTTCCCAAAAGGGACTTGTTTGGCAGGCACAGAGTGACTTCTGCCAGCCCAAGCCCTTACCAAGAGAAACAAGTCCTTCAGCTTCACCTCAGGCAGGCCGGCGTTTCACTGCGCATTTGGCCAACAGAGAAAGTGATGGAGGAAGGTGGGGTCATCCCAGATCACAAAACAACTCTTCTCTAGAGCTGAAACTCAGCTTCTGGAATCTCCTGGCTCCGAGTCCTAGGAAATGTGCTTGATACGTCTGGGCTAGGCTCCTGAATCGTGAAGAAAAAGTTTTTCTTTGTGTAGGGGTGGCGCGACCACAGGTATTTCCAACATATTGTACAACCTCTCTTCTCCAGGAGAAACCTAGACTGAGAGAAGAAATGTGGAAATATCACCAGAGGAGGAGAGAGAAGGAGTGTGAGCTCGGGAAGGTGTGGATGCTGACAAGAAGCAGGTGCTCAAATGTTACTGCTTTGCACACACCCTGTGTGCTCACCTTCTCCCAGAATCCCACAGCTGTGTAGCAGGAGGCTTTGGTAGGGCAGTGTCAGCCTGACCTCAGCCGGGGCCTGGAGCAGAGCCTGCCCCTCCGACACCAGCATGGCTGCCTGGCAGCTGGGTGGGAAAATGGGAAATGGCAGCCCCCGGGGGAAGCAGGGTTGCCCGGGGAGTATCCCAATGCCATCCCTTCCTAGCAGCCCAAGGCAGCACAGCGCATGCTGACCCCGGGTGTCCTTACAGCAGAGCCCCAGCTGCCCCGCTGGAGCACAGAGACCCCGAGGGGAGGAGGAGGGGAGACGCTTTAGGCAGTCTGTTCCCTCCCCAGACACCCCCGGGCATGGAAAGGCCCCGCGCCCTGCCAAGCCGGCGAGTCGCCACTCATGCCGCGGTGCAGAGGTGGCCACCTCCTGCGTGCTCTGGGCTGGCGCAGCCTTGCCCTGAGCCGGGGGAAGGTTCCCTGTGCCTCAGTCCAGAGTCCTCACCTGCAAAGCCTCATTTTCAGGGCCAAAATCCTCATTTTTGGGGCCCCAACCTGTCTGTTCTTGCCCACAGCCGCGTATTTCCCTGTCCCACTTCACCGCTCTCCACAGCTTCCCCGGGAGGGGACGTGATAGGGAGGTGCTGAGCTCTGCTGCTGGGGTCCAGGGACAGGACGCATGGGAACGGCTCAGAGCTGCGTCAGGGCGGGTTCAGCTGGGCTCAAGGATCCGTTTCTGCACCGAGAGGGCGGCCGGGCGCTGGGACAGGCTGCCTGAGAGGCGGTCGGTTCCCCCGGCCTGTCCGTGCCCAGGAGCCCTTTGGGCAGTGCCCTCCATGCTGTGCTGTCAGGCCAGGCCAGCCCTGCAGGGCGGGCGATTGGATGGGGCGATGGCTGCCGCTCCCTCCCCAGCGGAAGCTCCCTGCTCTGCCGTGCCCACAGGGTCACCGGGAGCACCCAGCCCACCCTGTGGAGTTCATCACCACATCGCCTGGGAGCAGGGCAGGCACCGGCGGAGGGGAGAGCGGCCCCTCAGGCAGCCAATAGCGGAGAGCAGCACCTCAGGGGAGGGTGGGCCCCACACCATGGCAGAGCGACAGCCCAGGTAGCCAATCAGAGGTCACATTTCAAATGAAGGGCAGGCACCCAGCGGGGCAGCCTGAACGCAAAGGGGGCCAATCAGAGGCAGCGTCACCTCAGGGGAAGGTGGGCACTGCATTTGGGCAGAGTGACAGCACTGTCAGCCAATGGCAGGTCATCACTTCAGGTGAAGGGCGGGCACTGCAGCCCAGCAGCCTGACCACCCGGGGTCCAATCAGAGGCAGCAGAACCTCAGGGGAGGGTGGGCATTGCATCTGGGCAGAGTGACAGCCCTGGCAGCCAATGGCAGGTCATTCCCTCAGGTGAAGGGCAGGCACTGTAACCCAGCAGCCTGACCACAAGGGGGCCAATCAGAGGCAGCAGCACCTCAGGGGAGGAGACTGACAGCCCTCCCGACCTCTGCCGGCCAAGACTACATGGGAAGGAGGCGGGCCCTGCTTGCAGCCAGGCCCAGCTTCACCATGGCTCCTGTGGGGCCTGCCCCGAGGCCGCGCAGCCCCTGGACCAGGCCCAGGGCCCCTCCTCCCCCCTTCCACCGCTCCTCTCTGTCTCCTCTGCACCCCCCAGCTGTCCCCGTGTTCTGGAACCCCCCGTCTCCGTGATGCTGAGGCCGCCGGGGTGGCGGTGGGGTGGACAAGGCTGGGTGGGGGTGATGCTTGCCCTGGGGCCATCGGCTCCCCCACATCCCCTCCGCGCAGCCCCAGCGACCCCGCAGCAGCCTGCAGGGTCGTGAGGAGGGGCAGGACGTGGCTGCCGTCCAGTGTCTGCCCTGAGGTGGCGAGGACGGGGGGGATGTGGGGCTGGGGTCTGCCCCCCGAAGCAGGGGGGTCCCAGGGCTGATGCTCTCCCCCATCCCCACAGCTCCTGCACATCATCTCCTTCCTGACGCTGCCCGCCCTGCTGAGACGGGGCCAGACCTGCCCTTGCCTCCACGAGGGCTGCGACAGCGAGGCCGCCTGCACCTCCTCTGCACCGCTCTCTGCCTGCCGCCGCTAGCGCCCGCCCCTGCAAGAGGGCCACCATCCTCAGCTGTGAGTCTGTCTTTGCCAAGGGACGGGGTGGGGGTGGCGCTTGGTCTCCAGGACTCATCTTTAGCGTCCAAACTTTTATTGTAGGTTTTAATGCCTTCTTTTTAGGACCCAAAGCCTCCTTTTTAGGGTACAAACCCTCATTTCTAAGTTCCAAACCCACCTTTTAAGGTTCAAATGCTCATATTAAGGGCTCAAAGCAACATTTTGACGGTGCAGAGCCTCCTTTTCAGAGTCCAAAGCATTGTTTATAGGGTCCAAAGTCTCCATTTATGTACCCAACCCTCATCTTTAGCTTCAAAAGCCTGCTTTTCAGGAGCCAAAGCCTCCATGTAGAATCAAAACTGCTCCTTTAGACTTAGAAGTCTTGTTTGTTTAATGTCCCAAGCTTCATTCTGACGGTCTAAAATCCCATTTCAACAGCACAAAGCCCTGATTTTCAAACCCAAAGCATCACTTCAGGGCTTAAAATCATCAGAATTTCAGGGTTCAATGCCTCAATGTAATTTCCAAAGCCCCATTTTCAGGGCCCGGTGCTCCATTCTTAAGCCCCAAGCCATGCTTTGGTGGGTCTAAACTCTACTTTGGAGGGTCCGAAGCCCTCTTTTACACCTGAAAGCCTCCACTGGAGTGCCCAGAGCCCTCTATTTGGAACGAAATCTCCATTTGTGGAGGCCATGGAGGAACCAAGTCGTTCCCCTCCTTTTCAGGGTCTAAAGCGTTCTTTGTATCATCTAGCCCATCCTTTTGAGTGCCCAGAGCCCCATTTTCAGGGCTGAAGCCCTCATTTATGGGATCCAAACCTGTCTTTTATCACTCACAACCTTCTTTTAGGGCCCACAGTTCCATTTTGAGGGTCCTAACTCTCATTTTGGAGGCAGAAAGCCTCTTTTTAGGCTCCAGAGCTATATTTCTAGCATCCAAAGCATCATTTTGACTTTCCAAAATCTTAGCTTTGGTGGCAGAGCAGAGAGCAGCCTGGTTCCACTAAGCGCAAGGCTGCTCTCCCGCCTCGGCTGCCCTCAGCCCACCGTTGCTCTGCACACCGCTGCCCACGCGATGACCCACAGAGGTCCCTTCCAACCCCTAACACACCGCCCTGGCAGTTTGCCTGTGGAGCACTGGGGACAGCTGCCCAGGGGAACGGGGAGATGGCTCTGCCCCGTCCTGCTGCGAGAGCAGGGCTCAGCCCTGGTGCTGAGGGCACTGAGCGTCTGCCTTGCTGCTCTCCAGCTCCTCCGGCGTGCGTGGAGCCCTCCGTCACCAGGCATGGGAAGTGTGCGGCTCCAGCGTACGCACCCGTGGGTGTCCCAGGGCACACGTGGAGATCCCGCCTGGACCCGGGGAGTGACAGCTCTGCAGCCGCTCGTTCAGGCGAGGTGAGCACGCTTTGTTTTTGCCCTGCGTTAGTGGGGCACGAAGCACTCAGCCCAGCCCTTGAGCGGAGCTGTGCATGCTTTCAGCCAGCTGGCACTTGTGCCGCTGCTCAGGAGAGCCCCTGCAGGTGAAATTGCCGCCTTGGCTTGAAAAACAGGCCAGCACTTCCCTGCTCTTGGGCTGTTGTCCTCTGCCCTAGGTGATTCCTGCCCTGGCAAGTCCAAGAGACGCCTCTGTGAATGCCCGCCTGTGCAGTGCGTGTCCTTCTGGCCTGGGGCCGTCAAAGCAGATCTCCCTGCAGCTAAGTGATGGCTGGGAAATGCGTACCCTTGCGGCCCCAGTGTCCTCCAGTGACAACCTGCTGGTCAGCTGAGTCCCCAGGGCTGGCTCAAAGCCTGCACAGTGGGACGAAACTGCTGCCTCACAAGACCTCTTTCTGTCCTACAAGAGGTCGATGGTGATAGCACCATCTGGAGGGCCCAAAGCCTTTTTTTAGGGTCCAAACCCTCCTTTGCAGGGTCAAACCCTCATTGATAAGTTGCAAGCTTCGCTTTTACAATTCACAGACTCCTTTTAAGGGACCAAAGCATTCTCTTGAAGGCCCAAAGTCTGATTTGGGTGTCAAAGGGCTCCTTTTTAGAGTCCAAAGCCTTATTTGTAGGGTCTAAAGTCTCCTTTCATGGCACCAAAGCCTCATTATCTGGATCCATAGCCTAATTTAGAGGATCCAGTTGGCAAGCTGGAGGGCCCAAAGCCTCATTTTAGCATCCAAACTGCTCATTTTGGGTACAAAGCCTCACTTGTTTAATGACCGAAGCCTCATTTGGAGGCTCCAAAGACCTGTTTTTAGCATACAGAGCCCTAGCTTTTGGCACCAAAACATCATGTGAGGGCAAAAGTCCTGATTTGAGGGTTCAGCATCTCATTTTCATTTCCAAAGCCTTATTTTCACATCCCAATGCCCCATGCTTCAGGCCCAAACTCTTTTTTGGAGAGTCCAAAGTCTCATTTCTAGGGCCAAAACCCTCTTACAGCTCTAGGCCTGCACTGGAGTGTTTCGTTTTATGGGGCAACAGAGGAACCAAGAGGTTCCCCTCCTTTGCAGGGCCCAAAGCGTCATTTGTAGACACTCTCCACCCATTTTAGGTCCCACAGCCTTATTCGCAGGGCGAAAATCTTCATTTTTTTGGGTCCAAAGCTGTCTTTTATTAGCCATAGTCTTTCTTAGGGCACACCGTTCCCTTGTTAGGGTTTAAACTCTCACTTTCAGAGCAGAAAGCATCTTTTTAGGATCCAAAGCTCTATTGGTAGTGACCTCCCCAGGGCCAGGACTCTGCGCTTCCCCTGGCTGCACTTGTTGGGGCTCTGCTGGGGCAGGGTGCGACCCTGGGCTGGTGCAGAGAGCAGCACCACGTCGTGACTCTGTGCAGGAGCAGGGTTTTGGGTGCCACCGTCGCGAGGCTGCGCCCAGCAGTGCAGGCTGGTCGGGGAGCAGCGCCCCGAGACGTGGGGGCAGAGGGTGCGGGAAGAGGGGGACAGGCCTGGGGTGCTGAGCGATGGGGCACGGGCTGGCTCTGGAGACCCCCGGGCTGGAGACATCTGCCCCGGGACCAGTGCAGAGCTGCAGGCCTGGAGCTGGGCAGCACTTGCCTTGGGGGAGAACAACAAAATAGTGCCTGGCACGCGCAGAAGGACCCCTCAGCGTTCACATCCCACCCCTCCCTGTAAAAGAAAAGCTAAAAAGGGTGAGGACAGCAAAGCCATCTGCGCTGTTGGTAACACTGAGACTTTTTCTGTCATTTTCATGCGTTTCTTGTATTTGGCTAATGGGATCTGGGAGCCCTTGAGGGCCAGCGTGTGGCGCAGCTGGTGGCCCAGTCCTGGTTCGGCCGTCTGGCGAGGGCCCCTCCAGGGTCCCTGGTGTGGTGCTGGCCTCTTGTTGGCTGGAGAGTCCTCGGAGCTGCTGGTGCTCCTCTTTGGGGGTGGCCGTGGCCCCCCGGGGGCGTTCCCTGCCCCAGCTGGTAGTGGAGAGCCTGGGCACAGCCTCCCCAGGCTCCTCCTGGGACTCTTCTTGCTCCGTGGGGATGGCAGCGGGAGCAGCGGGGCAGCTGCCAGGTGCCCACCAAAAGCGGCGCATGAGGTGCCGAGGAGCTCGTCCGTGCCGGATCTTGCAGGGCTGCCGGGGGAGGCAGAGACCCTCCTCAGGAGGCAGCGGGGCCGGGGGCATCTTGGTCAACATGGCCATGATGGTGTCTTCCACCATAGCTGCCTCCAACCCCCTGTTGTCAAAGATCTGCTCCAGCTTCTGCTGGACCCAGGGCTGCAGGGTCTGCAGGAGCATTGGGTGGTTCTGGAAAAGGTTCATCCCGTTCGGGATACAATATAATACAGACAATAATAAACTGTATAGCGCAGTCCCATACCTACCATACCCACAATACCCACAATAGCTGCAAAACAATAAAAACTACACAATACGTACTGTACAGAGCAATGCATACTCTACATACAGTAATCTACATGCAACATATTATAAAACAAAATACCTTAGAAAACTAAACACTCGAGAATGACCAAGCGCCACCCCCACCCCGTCCCTTGGCAATGACAGAGCCAGCGTGGAGCGTGCTCCATCTGTGTTTCGCTGTGCTTTGTGCAGGACAGGATGGCAGTGCTTGGCTATGCTTGGTTGATTTGGCTTGCACATCCCTGCTTGCCTGCCGCGGCTGTAAGCAGATTGGCTCTTCAGCCCCCAACCAGGTGCCTACTGCCTGTAGTAGTTCCGTTCTGCGGTGTCAGTTTCTTTGGGAAGGACCTGGTGGCAAGCGGCTGCGCAGAGCGGGGTGGCAGTGAACTTCCCAAAGAGGCTATGGTGCCACACTTGGTTTTCCCGGCTAGCTGTTAGCAGGCAGCACTGGGAGGCAGGCGCTGCTGCCTGCCACGAGGTCTGCAGAGCCTCGTCCCGCAAGCAGAGCATTCAGCGGGGGTCTGCTGGGGGTGTCCGAGCCCAGCTTCTGCCTCCCCTCCTGCTCGGAACCCTCCATGTTGCCCGCCCCCCCCTAGAATCCACCGTGCCCAGCACCCGGAACCAGCCACTCTGTGACATCAGCCACGGGGCCAAGGGTTCCCTGGGCAGCGGGACTGCTGCAGGCACTACGTCGGCTGCTGCACTGCTGGCCACCAGCTCTCGCTTCTTGCAGCTGCCACGTGCCGCTGACAGCCATGAATTTTCTCCCCGTCCTGGTCCTGCTGGCCGTGTGCTGGCCGGCGTACGGCATGTGGGACAACTGTGGGTAAGTGGCCCGAGGCTCTGGGAGGGAGCTGGGGCAGCCCTTGTGGGCTTCACTGGCGGGTGCTCGCTTTTCCCCCTGGCCACACCAAAGCTTCCCAAACGCCATGTGGGAGCCTCAGTTCCTTGCCAGCAGCCAGGCCGCTGGCACAACTCGCCTACGGGGCTCAAGCACAAACAGGGGTAGATGGACGCATGCCCCACAGGGTTCCGCGGCCCTGCTGTCCATGCAGCGCCTGGTGGGGGGGAAGGGGGCTGACCTGCAACCTCAACAGCAGCAAGCCACCGAGCAGGACATTCATCAGTTTCTGCTTACAGAGGGACCTGCGGGCACCGGCCCATGGATTCTTACTACGGCATGTCACGCGTCGTGGGTGGCACCGATGCCCAGCTAGGGGCCTGGCCCTGGATCGTCAGCATCCAGAAGCCCATCATAGGAGGCATAGCGCATGTCTGCGGAGGGTCGCTCATCAGCCCACAGTGGGTGCTGACAGCAGCCCACTGCTTCATCACGCCCGGGTAAGGAGGACCAGGGAACAGCCCCACAGCACTAGCACGTGCCCGCTCCACAGCAGCACGTGCTAGCGCCATCCCGCTTCCTTGCAGCACGCCCAGTGCCTGGGCACTGCCAAGCCCAGCTGAGAGACTGCTCGCGAGAGGGCTGGGCTCACGCCACGGCTTCCTAGCAGCCTCCCGCCCGACACTCCTTGTGCCCAAGGCGTGCTAGGGCAGTCGCACCCTCCGTAGCGCTGCCTTCCTCTCTGCCCTGTGCAGCAGAAGGCAGGCAACTGCTGGGCTGCTTGCAGCACGTGGCTGCGCTCCCTCTGACCCCTCTCTCCACCTGCCTTGCAGGCACATCACCATGTGGCACGTGGTGATCGGGGCCAGCCTCTTGACTCAGCTGGGCCCTGAGACCCAAGTGCGCACTATTAAGCGGCTACTGGTTCACGAGCACTACAACAACATCACGCAGAGGAACGACATTGCCTTGCTGGAACTGGACCAGCCTGTCCTGTGCGGCTACTACGTGCAGCTTGCCTGTGTGCCCGACGCCTGGCTGAGAGTGTCGCAGCTGAGAAGCTGCTACGTCAGTGGCTGGGGTTCCACGACTGCAAGAGGTGAGTTCCCAAAAGGGAGTGGTGTCCTGAGCGCAGGTGGGGCACACTGGGGAGGCGGGGTGGGCTTCCTGACAGCAGAGGCGAAAGCCAGAGTCAGGCTGCGGGGTGCATGCCGATGGAGAGGTGGGCCTGGCCCATTACCCCAAGCAAGACAGAAGGGAGACAGCGGTGGCACAGTGCCTCTGGAGACGCAAAGCCCAGCCCTAGGGCAGGGCTTCAGCCAGACGCCGGGGGGGGTGTGGGGAGGAGAGGAGAACTGGCAGCGAGCTGCTGGCTGTTAACTTCTTTCTGTGCTGACAGCTGGGGGACCAAGTTATGTCCTGCAGGAGGCCAAGGTCCGCCTCATCGATATCAAGCTCTGCAACAGCAGCCGCTGGTACGGAGGGGCCATCCACAGCCACAACTTGTGTGCTGGCTATCCGCAGGGCGGCATCGACACCTGCCAGGTAGGAGCGTGCTACAAGTCCACCCCCAACAGCACAGGCAGCCCTGTGGCAACCGCCCAAACCTGCCCCAGCGCGTGCTTTGCCTGGCAAGTCAGCCTGCCACTGCTGGGTCCCCTCCACTCTTGGGGTTCACCTCCCCTTGCCCAGATGCAGGTCCTTGCCCAGGGCCGCCCTTGTCCCAGAGGCCTGGCTCTCTGCCCACAAAGCCCATCTAGTGCTCTTGGCAGCCCACAGCTCCAGAGCCCAGTCCTGCAACATCCCCCTTCCACACAGCCAGGATCACTGTGCAAAGAGGACAGAGAGAGAGCCCTGCCTTACTGGCCCACCACCCCCTGCCAGACAAGCTTCTGTAGGCTCCAGCACCTGAGCAGAGCCTTTGTGTGCAGTCAGGACAGCTCTGGCAGCTGCTGCGGGAGAGAAGGAGCCAGCCAGAGTGCTGACCGGGGCCACCCAACACCACCTTAACCCTCTCTCCTCCGCTGCAGGGTGACAGCGGTGGTCCTCTGGTCTGCAAAGATAACACCTACGACTACTTCTGGCTTGTTGGAGTGACCAGCTGGGGGAGAGGCTGTGCCAGACCAAACCAGCCTGGAGTCTACACCTCCACGCAGCACTTCTACGACTGGATCCTGCTACAGATGGGACTGCGCTCAGCAAGAAGAGATAGTCCAACAGCACGGCCATGGAGTCATTTTCTCTCCACCTCAAGCCCCTCTCAGAGGCCAGGGCCAACACCAGCACCAACACAGTCGGGCAGCATTAGCTCCTGTCCATTTCCACGCCAGAAGCTGGTGGAATTCTTTACTCTTCTGAAGGAGCTCCTGCAGTTCCTCAGGGGAAAAAAGGCTTGAGGAGCAGGATCAACAGGAACCAGCGCAGGCTGCACTGGACCATGATCATTTCCTTCTGGGGCAATGCCTGCTGCTCCAAAGGCAGCTTCAGCATCAAAGGCCTGCTCTGTGCTGCCCGCTCTCCTCCCTGTGGAGTATGAAGCAGTAAGGGACTGGGGACGTGAGCAATCCAGCATTTCTCTAGAAGGCCATGAAGCCTTAGCCTAAGGCCGCAGAGCCTTAGCATAAGGCCGCAAGGGCATCCAGAGGACAAACTGCGGTTGGAATGAGGAAGTAAGAATGCAGAGACAAACAACTCCCAGATGCCAAAGAGGAACTTGCGGCCTACAAGAAGGCCACGAGCACTGCGCGTGAGCTAGTGACGCACACCAATCATAATCGAGTTACTGTGTGAGTTAAATTGATTATCACCAATGGGGGATCGCCGCGTATGTAGTGGGGAATATAAAAGTGAGCTATCTGAGGCTAATAAACGGCTTGTACGTGATCACATTGATCATCGTGTCGAGTCCAGTTCTTCCTCCGCAACACTTCCTAGTGCACACAAATGCTGAAGCTGACTTAGTTCTTGGAATAAAGTTGCCAGGTTTCACAGTTAACCGTGCCTGAGTCCAATTCACTCTCGTGCGCAAGGCAAGGATTTCCACGCCCGGCAAAATGAGGCTGCAGGCAGTCAAGGAGGGCACAAAGGGCAAGAGTCGCTCAGCAGGGCTGACACCATGCCTGGTCAGACAGGAGCGTGCTCAGAGCCACCATGGCATGAAGAAGACTGGCACATTGAGGCTAGAAAGAGGATGCAAAATAATGATGTGACGTGCAGACAACTCTGGGGATGATGATTAGGACGTGGTTGAAGCCTTTGCTAAACAGAAAGATGAAAGAAAGCTGGCAGGAGTTACAGTGCCATGAGGAAGAGCCAGATGTCACCAGAAGTTAAGGGGGAATGGTGTGAGAGGTGGCCAGACTTCAGCAATATCTGAAGGAAGAGCTGGGGTCATTCTGGGGACAACATCACGCAGAGGAACGACATTGCCTTGCTGGAATTGGACCAGCCTGTCCAGTGCGGCTACTACGTGCAGCTTGCCTGTGTGCCCGACGCCTGGTTGAGAGTGTCGCAGCTGAGAATCTGCTACATCAGTGGCTGGGGTTCCACGACTGCAAGAGGTGAGTTCCCAAAAGGGACTTGTTTGGCAGGCACAGAGTGACTTCTGCCAGCCCAAGCCCTTACCAAGAGAAACAAGTCCTTCAGCTTCACCTCAGGCAGGCCGGCGTTTCACTGCGCATTTGGCCAACAGAGAAAGTGATGGAGGAAGGTGGGGTCATCCCAGATCACAAAACAACTCTTCTCTAGAGCTGAAACTCAGCTTCTGGAATCTCCTGGCTCCTAGTCCTGGGTAATGTGCTTGATACGTCTGGGCTAAGCTCCTGAATCGTGAAGAAAAAGTTTTTCTTTGTGTAGGGGTGGCGCGACCACAGGTATTTCCAACATATTGTACAACCTCTCTTCTCCAGGAGAAACCTAGACTGAGAGAAGAAATGTGGAAATATCACCAGAGGAGGAGAGAGAAGGAGTGTGAGCTCGGGAAGGTGTGGATGCTGACAAGAAGCAGGTGCTCAAATGTTACTGCTTTGCACACACCCTGTGTGCTCACCTTCTCCCAGAATCCCACAGCTGTGTAGCAGGAGGCTTTGGTAGGGCAGTGTCAGCCTCACCTCAGCCGGGGCCTGGAGCAGAGCCTGCCCCTCCGACACCAGCATGGCTGCCTGGCAGCTGGGTGGGAAAATGGGAAATGGCAGCCCCCGGGGGAAGCAGGGTTGCCCGGGGAGTATCCCAATGCCATCCCTTCCCAGCAGCCCACGGCAGCACAGCGCATGCTGACCCCGGGTGTCCTTACAGCAGAGCCCCAGCTGCCCCGCTGGAGCACAGAGACCTGGAGGGGAGGAGGAGGGGAGACGCTTTAGGCAGCCTGCCCCCTCCCCAGACACCCCCGGGCATGGAAAGGCCCCGCGCCCTGCCAAGCCGGCGAGTCGCCACTCGTGCCGCGGTGCAGAGGTGGCCACCTCCTGCGTGCTCTGGGATGGCGCAGCCTTGCCCTGAGCCAGGGGAAGGTTCCCTGTGCCTCAGTCCAGAGTCCTCACCTGCAAAGCCTCCTTTTCCGGGCCAAAATCCTCATTTTTGGGGCCCCAACCTGTCTGTTCTTGCCCACAGCCGCGTATTTCCCTGTCCCACTTCGCTCTCCACAGCTTCCCCAGCAGGGGACGTGAGAGGGAGGTGCTGAGCTCTGCTGCTGGGGTCCAGGGACAGGACGCATGGGAACGGCTCAGAGGTGCGTCAGGGCGGGTTCAGCTGGGCTCAAGGATCCGTTTCTGCACCGAGAGTGCGGCCGGGCGCTGGGACAGGCTGCCTGAGAGGTGGTCGGTGCCCCCGGCCTGTCCGTGCCCAGGAGCCCTTTGGGCAGTGCCCTCCATGCTCTGCTGTCAGGCCGGGCCAGCCCTGCAGGGCGGGCGATTGGACGGGGCGATGGCTGCCGCTCCCTCCCCAGCGGAAGCTCCCTGCTCTGCCGTGCCCACAGGGTCACCGCGAGCACCCAGCCCACCCTGTGGAGTTCATCACCACATCGCCTGGGAGCAGGGCAGGCACCGGCGGAGGGGAGAGTGGCCCCTCAGGCAGCCAATAGCGGAGAGCAGCACCTCAGGGGAGGGTGGGCCCCACACCATGGCAGAGCGACAGCCCAGGTAGCCAATCAGAGGTCACATTTCAAATGAAGGGCAGGCACCCAGCAGGGCAGCCTGAACGCAAAGGGGGCCAATCAGAGGCAGCGTCACCTCAGGGGAGGGTGGGCACTGCATCTGGGCAGAGTGACAGCACTGTCAGCCAATGGCAGGTCATCACTTCAGGTGAAGGGCGGGCACTGCAGCCCAGCAGCCTGACCACCTGGGTTCGAATCAGAGGCAGCAGCACCTCAGGGGCGGGTGGGCATTGCATCTGGGCAGAGTGACAGCCCTGGCAGCCAATGGCAGGTCATTCCCTCAGGTGAAGGGCAGGCACTGTAACCCAGCAGCCTGACCACCCGGGGGCCAATCAGAGGCAGCAGCACCTCAGGGGAGGAGACTGACAGCCCTCCCGACCTCTGCCGGCCAAGACTACATGGGAAGGAGGCGGGCCCTGCTTGCAGCCAGGCCCAGCTTCACCATGGCTCCTGTGGGGCCTGCCCCGAGGCCGCGCAGCCCCTGGACCAGGCCCAGGGCCCCTCCTCCCCCCTTCCACCGCTCCTCTCTGTCTCCTCTGCACCCCCCAGCTGTCCCCGTGTTCTGGAACCCCCCGTCTCCGTGATGCTGAGGCCGCCGGGGTGGCGGTGGGGTGGACAAGGCTGGGTGGGGGTGATGCTTGCCCTGGGGCCATCGGCTCCCCCACATCCCCTCCGCGCAGCCCCAGCGACCCCGCAGCAGCCTGCAGGGTCGTGAGGAGGGGCAGGACGTGGCTGCCGTCCAGTGTCTGCCCTGAGGTGGCGAGGACGGGGGGGATGTGGGGCTGGGGTCTGCCCCCCGAAGCAGGGGGGTCCCAGGGCTGATGCTCTCCCCCATCCCCACAGCTCCTGCACATCATCTCCTTCCTGACACTGCCCGCCCTGCTGAGACGGGGCCAGACCTGCCCTTGCCTCCACGAGGGCTGCGACAGCGAGGCCGCCTGCACCTCCTCTGCACCGCTCTCTGCCCCGCCGCCGCCAGTGCCTGCCCCTGCAAGAGGGCCACCATCCTCAGCTGTGAGTCTGTCATTGCCAAGGGACGGGGTGGGGGTGGCGCTTGGTCTCCAGGACTCATCTTTAGCGTCCAAACTTTTATTGTAGGTTTTAATGCCTTCTTTTTAGGACCCAAAGCCTCCTTTTTAGGGTACAAACCCTCATTTCTAAGTTCCAAACCCACCTTTTAAGGTTCAAATGCTCATATTAAGGGCTCAAAGCAACATTTTGACGGTGCAGAGCCTCCTTTTCAGAGTCCAAAGCATTGTTTATAGGGTCCAAAGTCTCCATTTATGTACCCAACCCTCATCTTTAGCTTCAAAAGCCTGCTTTTCAGGAGCCAAAGCCTCCATGTAGAATCAAAACTGCTCCTTTAGACTTAGAAGTCTTGTTTGTTTAATGTCCCAAGCTTCATTCTGACGGTCTAAAATCCCATTTCAACAGCACAAAGCCCTGATTTTCAAACCCAAAGCATCACTTCAGGGCTTAAAATCATCAGAATTTCAGGGTTCAATGCCTCAATGTAATTTCCAAAGCCCCATTTTCAGGGCCCAGTGCTCCATTCTTACGCCCCAAGCCATCCTTTGGCGGGTCTAAACTCTACTTTGGAGGGTCCGAAGCCCTCTTTTACACCTGAAAGCCTCCACTGGAGTGCCCAGAGCCCTCTATTTGGAACGAAATCTCCATTTGTGGAGGCCATGGAGGAACCAAGTCGTTCCCCTCCTTTTCAGGGTCTAAAGCGTTCTTTGTATCATCTAGCCCATCCTTTTGAGTGCCCAGAGCCCCATTTTCAGGGCTGAAGCCCTCATTTATGGGATCCAAACCTGTCTTTTATCACTCACAACCTTCTTTTAGGGCCCACAGTTCCATTTTGAGGGTCCTAACTCTCATTTTGGAGGCAGAAAGCCTCTTTTTAGGCTCCAGAGCTATATTTCTAGCATCCAAAGCATCATTTTGACTTTCCAAAATCTTAGCTTTGGTGGCAGAGCAGAGAGCAGCCTGGTTCCACTAAGCGCAAGGCTGCTCTCCCGCCTCGGCTGCCCTCAGCCCACCGTTGCTCTGCACACCGCTGCCCACGCGATGACCCACAGAGGTCCCTTCCAACCCCTAACACACCGCCCTGGCAGTTTGCCTGTGGAGCGCTGGGGACAGCTGCCCAGGGGAACGGGGAGATGGCTCTGCCCCGTCCTGCTGCGAGAGCAGGGCTCAGCCCTGGTGCTGAGGGCACTGAGCGTCTGCCTTGCTGCTCTCCAGCTCCTCCGGCGTGCGTGGAGCCCTCCGTCACCAGGCATGGGAAGTGTGCGGCTCCAGCGTACGCACCCGTGGGTGTCCCAGGGCACACGTGGAGATCCCGCCTGGACCCGGGGAGTGACAGCTTTGCAGCCGCTCGTTCAGGCAAGGTGAGCACGCTTTGTTTTTGCCCTGCGTTAGTGGGGCACGAAGCACTCAGCCCAGCCCTTGAGCGGAGCTGTGCATGCTTTCAGCCAGCTGGCACTTGTGCCGCTGCTCAGGAGAGCCCCTGCAGGTGAAATTGCCGCCTTGGCTTGAAAAACAGGCCAGCACTTCCCTGCTCTTGGGCTGTTGTCCTCTGCCCTAGGTGATTCCTGCCCTGGCAAGTCCAAGAGACGCCTCTGTGAATGCCCGCCTGTGCAGTGCGTGTCCTTCTGGCCTGGGGCCGTCAAAGCAGATCTCCCTGCAGCTAAGTGATGGCTGGGAAATGCATACCCTTGCGGCCCCAGTGTCCTCCAGTGACAACCTGCTGGTCAGCTGAGTCCCCAGGGCTGGCTCAAAGCCTGCACAGCGGGACGAAACTGCTGCCTCACAAGACCTCTTTCTGTCCTACAAGAGGTCGATGGTGATAGCACCATCTGGAGGGCCCAAAGCCTTTTTTTAGGGTCCAAACCCTCCTTTGCAGGGTCAAACCCTCATTGATAAGTTGCAAGCTTCGCTTTTACAATTCACAGACTCCTTTTAAGGGACCAAAGCATTCTCTTGAAGGCCCAAAGTCTGATTTGGGTGTCAAAGGGCTCCTTTTTAGAGTCCAAAGCCTTATTTGTAGGGTCTAAAGTCTCCTTTCATGGCACCAAAGCCTCATTATCTGGATCCATAGCCTAATTTAGAGGATCCAGTCGGCAAGCTGGAGGGTCCAAAGCCTCATTTTAGCATCCAAACTGCTCATTTTGGGTACAAAGCCTCACTTGTTTAATGACCGAAGCCTCATTTGGAGGCTCCAAAGACCTGTTTTTAGCATACAGAGCCCTAGCTTTTGCCACCAAAACATCATGTGAGGGCAAAAGTCCTGATTTGAGGGTTCAGCATCTCATTTTCATTTCCAAAGCCTTATTTTCACATCCCAACGCCCCATGCTTCAGGCCCAAACTCTTTTTTGGAGAGTCCAAAGTCTCATTTCTAGGGCCAAACCCCTCTTACAGCTCTAGGCCTGCACTGGAGTGTTTCGTTTTATGGGGCAACAGAGGAACCAAGAGGTTCCCCTCCTTTGCAGGGCCCAAAGCGTCATTTGTAGACACTCTCCACCCATTTTAGGTCCCACAGCCTTATTCGCAGGGCGAAAATCCTCATTTTTTTGGGTCCAAAGCTGTCTTTTATTAGCCATAGTCTTTCTTAGGGCACACCGTTCCCTTGTTAGGGTTTAAACCCTCACTTTCAGAGCAGAAAGCATCTTTTTAGGATCCAAAGCTCTATTGGTAGTGACCTCCCCAGGGCCAGGACTCTGCGCTTCCCCTGGCTGCACTTGTTGGGGCTCTGCTGGGGCAGGGTGCGACCCTGGGCTGGTGCAGAGAGCAGCACCACGTCGTGACTCTGTGCAGGAGCAGGGTTTTGGGTGCCACCGTCGCGAGGCTGCGCCCAGCAGTGCAGGCTGGTCGGGGAGCAGCGCCCCGAGACGTGGGGGCAGAGGGTGAGGGAAGAGGGGGACAGGCGTGGGGTGCTGAGCGATGGGGCACGGGCTGGCCCTGGAGACCCCCGGGCTGGAGACATCTGCCCCGGGACCAGTGCAGAGCTGCAGGCCTGGAGCTGGGCAGCACTTGCCTTGGGGGAGAACAACAAAATAGTGCCTGGCACGCGCAGAAGGACCCCTCAGCATTCACATCCCACCCCTCCCTGTAAAAGAAAAGCTAAAAAGGGTGAGGACAGCAAAGCCATCTGCACTGTTGGTAACACTGAGACTTTTTCTGTCATTTGCATGCGTTTCTTGTATTTGGCTAATGGGATCTGGGAGCCCTTGAGGGCCAGCGTGTGCCGCAGCTGGTGGCCCAGTCCTGGTTCGGCCGTCTGGCGAGGGCCCCTCCAGGGTCCCTGGTGTGGTGCTGGCCTCTTGTTGGCTGGAAAGTCCTCGGAGCTGCTGGTGCTCCTCTTTGGGGGTGGCCGTGGCCCCCCGGGGGCGTTCCCTGCCCCAGCTGGTAGTGGAGGGCCTGGGCACAGCCTCCCCAGGCTCCTCCTGGGACTCTTCTTGCTCCGTGGGGATGGCAGCGGGAGCAGGGGGGCAGCTGCCAGGTGCCCACCAACAGCGGCGCAGGAGGTGCCGAGGAGCGCGTCCGTGCCGGATCTTGCAGGGCTGCTGGGGGAGGCAGAGACCCTCCTCAGGAGGCAGCGGGGCCGGGGGCATCTTGGTCAACATGGCCATGATGGTGTCTTCCACCATGGCTGCCTCCAACACCCTGTTGTCAAAGATCTGCTCCAGCTTCTGCTGGACCCAGGGCTGCAGGATCTGCAGGAGCATTGGGTGGTTCTGGAAAAGGTCCATCCCGTTCGGGATACAATATAATACAGACAATAATAAACTGTATAGCGCAGTCCCATACCTACCATACCCACAATACCCACAATAGCTGCAAAACAATAAAAACTACACAATACGTACTGTACAGAGCAATGCATACTCTACATACAGTAATCTACATGCAACATATTATAAAACAAAATACCTTAGAAAACTAAACACTCGAGAATGACCAAGCGCCACCCCCACCCCGTCCCTTGGCAATGACAGAGCCAGCGTGGAGCGTGCTCCATCTGTGTTTCGCTGTGCTTTGTGCAGGACAGGATGGCAGTGCTTGGCTATGCTTGGTTGATTTGGCTTGCACATCCCTGCTTGCCTGCCGCGGCTGTAAGCAGATTGGCTCTTCAGCCCCCAATCAGGTGCCTACTGCCTGTAGTAGTTCCGTTCTGCGGTGTCAGTTTCTTTGGGAAGGACCTGGTGGCAAGCGGCTGCGCAGAGCGGGGTGGCAGTGAACTTCCCAAAGAGGCTATGGTGCCACACTTGGTTTTCCCGGCTAGCTGTTAGCAGGCAGCACTGGGAGGCAGGCGCTGCTGCCTGCCACGAGGTCTGCAGAGCCTCGTCCCGCAAGCAGAGCATTCAGCGGGGGTCTGCTGGGGGTGTCCGAGCCCAGCTTCTGCCTCCCCTCCTGCTCGGAACCCTCCATGTTGCCCGCCCCCCCCTAGAATCCACCGTGCCCAGCACCCGGAAACAGCCACTCTGTGACATCAGCCACGGGGCCAAGGGTTCCCTGGGCAGCGGGACTGCTGCAGGCACTACGTCGGCTGCTGCACTGCTGGCCACCAGCTCTCGCTTCTTGCAGCTGCCACGTGCCGCTGGCAGCCATGAATTTTCTCCCCGTCCTGGTCCTGCTGGCCGTGTGCTGGCCGGCGTACGGCATGTGGGACAACTGTGGGTAAGTGGCCCGAGGCTCTGGGAGGCAGCTGGGGCAGCCCTTGTGGGCTTCACTGGCGGGTGCTCGCTTTTCCCCCTGGCCACACCAAAGCTTCCCAAACGCCATGTGGGAGCCTCAGTTCCTTGCCAGCAGCCAGGCCGCTGGCACAACTCGCCTACGGGGCTCAAGCACAAACAGGGGTAGATGGACGCATGCCCCACAGGGTTCCGCGGCCCTGCTGTCCATGCAGCGCCTGGTGGGGGGGAAGGGGGCTGACCTGCAGCCTCAACAGCAGCAAGCCACCGAGCAGGACATTCATCAGTTTCTGCTTACAGAGGGACCTGCGGGCACCGGCCCATGGATTCTTACTACGGCATGTCACGCGTCGTGGGTGGCACCGATGCCCAGCTAGGGGCCTGGCCCTGGATCGTCAGCATCCAGAAGCCCATCATAGGAGGCATAGCGCATGTCTGCGGAGGGTCGCTCATCAGCCCACAGTGGGTGCTGACAGCAGCCCACTGCTTCATCACGCCCGGGTAAGGAGGACCAGGGAACAGCCCCACAGCACTAGCACGTGCCCGCTCCACAGCAGCACGTGCTAGCGCCATCCCGCTTCCCTGCAGCACGCCCAGTGCCTGGGCACTGCCAAGCCCAGCTGAGAGACTGCTCGCGAGAGGGCTGGGCTCACGCCACGGCTTCCTAGCAGCCTCCCGCCCGACACTCCTTGTGCCCAAGGCGTGCTAGGGCAGTCGCACCCTCCGTAGCGCTGCCTTCCTCTCTGCCCTGTGCAGCAGAAGGCAGGCAACTGCTGGGCTGCTTGCAGCACGTGGCTGCGCTCCCTCTGACCCCTCTCTCCACCTGCCTTGCAGGCACATCACCATGTGGCACGTGGTGATCGGGGCCAGCCACTTGACTCAGCTGGGCCCTGAGACCCAAGTGCGCACTATTAAGCGGCTACTGGTTCACGAGCACTACTACAACATCACGCAGAGGAACGACATTGCCTTGCTGGAACTGGACCAGCCTGTCCTGTGCGGCTACTACGTGCAGCTTGCCTGTGTGCCCGACGCCTGGCTGAGAGTGTCGCAGCTGAGAAGCTGCTACGTCAGTGGCTGGGGTTCCGTGACTGCAAGAGGTGAGTTCCCAAAAGGGAGTGGTGTCCTGAGCGCAGGCTGGGCACACTGGGGAGGCGGGGTGGGCTTCCTGACAGCAGAGGCGAAAGCCAGAGTCGGGCTGCGGGGTGCATGCCGATGGAGAGGTGGGCCTGGCCCATTACCCCAAGCAAGACAGAAGGGAGACAGCAGCGGCACAGTGCCTCTGGAGACGCAAAGCCCAGCCCTAGGGCAGGGCTTCAGCCAGACGCCGGGGAGGCGGGGGGGGGGAGGAGAGGAGAACTGGCAGCGAGCTGCTGGCTGTTAACTCCTTTCTGTGCTGACAGCTGGGGGACCAAGTTATGTCCTGCAGGAGGCCAAGGTCCGCCTCATCGATATCAAGCTCTGCAACAGCAGCCGCTGGTACGGAGGGGCCATCCACAGCCACAACTTGTGTGCTGGCTATCCGCAGGGCGGCATCGACACCTGCCAGGTAGGAGCGTGCTACAAGTCCACCCCCAACAGCACAGGCAGCCCTGTGGCAACCGCCCAAACCTGCCCCAGCGCGTGCTTTGCCTGGCAAGTCAGCCTGCCACTGCTGGGTCCCCTCCACTCTTGGGGTTCACCTCCCCTTGCCCAGATGCAGGTCCTTGCCCAGGGCCGCCCTTGTCCCAGAGGCCTGGCTCTGCCTACAAAGCCCATCTAGTGCTCTTGGCAGCCCACAGCTCCAGAGCCCAATCCTGCAACATCCCCCTTCCACACATCCAGGATCACTGTGCAAAGAGGACAGAGAGAGAGCCCTGCCTGACTGGCCCACCACCCCCTGCCAGACAAGCTTCTGTAGGCTCCAGCACCTGAGCAGAGCCTTTGTGTGCAGTCAGGACAGCTCTGGCAGCTGCTGCGGGAGAGAAGGAGCCAGCCAGAGTGCTGACCGGGGCCACCCAACACCACCTTAACCCTCTCTCCTCCGCTGCAGGGTGACAGCGGTGGTCCTCTGGTCTGCAAAGATAACACCAACGACTACTTCTGGCTTGTTGGAGTGACCAGCTGGGGGAGAGGCTGTGCCAGACCAAACCAGCCTGGAGTCTACACCTCCACGCAGCACTTCTACGACTGGATCCTGCTACAGATGGGACTGCGCTCAGCAAGAAGAGATAGTCCAACAGCACAGCCATGGAGTCATTTTCTCTCCACCTCAAGCCCCTCTCAGAGGCCAAGGCCAACACCAGCACCAACACAGTCGGGCAGCATTAGCTCCTGTCCATTTCCACGCCAGAAGCTGGTGGAATTCTTTACTCTTCTGAAGGAGCTCCTGCAGTTCCTCAGGGGAAAAAAGGCTTGAGGAGCAGGATCAACAGGAACCAGCGCAGGCTGCACTGGACCATGATCATTTCCTTCTGGGGCAATGCCTGCTGCTCCAAAGGCAGCCTCGGCATCAAAGGCCTGCTCTGTGCTGCCCGCTCTCCTCCCTGTGGAGGATGAAGCATTAAAGGACTGGGGACATGTGAGCAATCCAGCATTTCTCTAGAAGGCCATGAAGCCTTAGCCTAAGGCCACAGAGCCTTAGCATAAGGCCGCAAGGGCATCCAGAGGACAAACTGCGGTTGGAATGAGGAAGTAAGAATGCAGAGACAAACAACTCCCAGATGCCGAAGAGGAACTTGCCGCCTGCAAGAAGGCCACGAGCACTGCGCGTGAGCTAGTGACGCACACCAATCATAATCGAGTTACTATGTGAGTTAAATTGATTATCACCAATGGGGAATCGCCGCATATGTAGTGGGGAATATAAAAGTGAGCTATCTGAGGCTAATAAACGGCTTGTACGTGATCACATTGATCATCGTGTCGAGTCCGGTTCTTCCTCCGCAACATTTCCCAGTGCACACAAATGCTGAAGCTGACTTAGTTCTTGGAATAAAGTTGCCAGGTTTCACAGTTAACCGTGCCTGAGTCCAATTCACTCTCGTGCGCAAGGCAAGGATTTCCACGCCCGGCAAAATGAGGCTGCAGGCAGTCAAGGAGGGCACAAAGGGCAAGAGTCGCTCAGCAGGGCTGACACCATGCCTGGTCAGACAGGAGCGTGCTCAGAGCCACCATGGCATGAAGAAGACTGGCACATTGAGGCTAGAAAGAGGATGCAAAATAATGATGTGACATGCAGACAACTCTGGGGATGATGATTAGGACCTGGTTGAAGCCTTTGCTAAATGGAAAGATGAAAGAAAGCTGGCAGGAGTTACAGTGCCATGAGGAAGAGCCAGATGTCACCAGAAGTTAAGGGGGAATGATGTGAGAGGTGGCCAGACTTCAGCGATATCTGAAGGAAGAGCCGGGGTCATTCTGGGGAGAGGACTCTGGCAGGGACAGCTGTAGCCAGGAAACCACTGCAGTAATGCCACGCAAGGCCAAGATGACCTAGCTAACAGCCCCTGAAAGACCCAATTTGTTCCCAGATGTGACAGACCTGGGAGCAAGGGGGACTAGTAGGCGGGGCTAGGTCCCTTGATTGGGAGGAGACAAGGGCAGAGAAAGTGAGGAGCCAAGGAAGTCGAGGGGGATGAATAAGTGTGGAAAATGGAGAGAAGGGGGGCTCAAGAAGCTCGTCCTTGAGCATAAGCAAAGTGCCGGTTGCTTAGCTTGTTTGGCTGAACCCTGTCCCTACTCCCCAAAGCCTGTCCGACCTTCTTCTTGAGAGCCATTCCACATCCTTTTCTGTGTGGCCCCGCTCTGTACCTGCTAGAGGGGTGGGTCTAGCGGCCTGGCTGCTGGCGATGGCAGAAGGGAACACAGGTCATAGGGACCCCGCAGTTGGAAAGACCGAGTGTCTCGGGCCAGCTCCTGGTGGGAGCGCTGTGTGCGTGCGCAGTGCACTAGCGAACCTGAAGCTGGCCTAGCTCTCGAGCAAGAGGACAGAGACCTTTTCAGTCCCGTGGGTGGCATGTGGCTGCAGCCTACCTGACTGATCAGCCCCAGCATTCACAGACCTTACAAGAGGACCAGGCCTGCCAACCACCGGCCACATCTCCACCTGCTGGAGTCAGGAAGGACTTGGAGGTGCTTGACCACGCATACCCCGAACTGCTTCCCACCTAGGCACGTCCCCTCTGCACTACCTGTTTGGGGGCTGTGGTGATTAGGGACAGGGCTCAGCCAAACAAGCAAAGCTGTCTCTGCCAGAGTGCTCTCCCCAGAATGACCCCAGCTCTTCCTTCACATATTGCTGAAGTGTGCCCACCTCTCACACCATTCCCTCTTAACCACCTGCAAAAATCTGCTGCTGGCATCACAGAGTATCCACAGAAGACAAGTGACGTTCTCCAAGGCCACCTTCCGCCTGCTCTAAGCAGATATCGGGCACCACCTTCAGGTCAATTTTTGAAAACCAAAGCAGCGTGGAGTGCGGTTTGTTTGGGGACGTCTTCTAGTGCCTATGAAGCCATGCTGCTTCCAATTGCACGTCTGTGGCCACGCATAGCAGGCAGTGCGACTGCCCGCACCAGTGTTGGCCCAGAAGAGCAATGTAGCTGGTAGACCCTCAGTCTTAACCTGCCATCTGGTTCACCTCCGTTTCTGTCTTGTCTCCTGTCTCTCAGTGCTCTTCCCTCTGCCAGGCACTCTTCCCAGTCACTCCATCACCTGCCAGTGCTTTTCGCTGTTCTCGTGTTTCGATGGCAGGTGGTACCTTGAAAGCAGTGTCCCAGCCATGGGACCTGCACCTATTTCTCTCCTTTCGCCTCTTTGTGCTCTGGCTGCGAGACACTTTCTTTGACCTCAGAGGCCCTTTGTGCCTGGCTCTCTCCTGCTGCTAAAGCCTGTTCCTGCAAGAGAAGAGGCAATTAGTTGGTGTCTTCTCCCTGCTATCTCACCTGCATCTCCCTGGCCTGGGCAGCTGGTGGGAACTGTCACCATCAGCCCCAGCTGTCTTAGAAGTCCTCTCCTGGCTCTGGGTGTGCTTGGCATCGAACGTGGTTCCTGAAGGAGAAGAGCAAAACTCCAAGTAACTCCTGGGCACCAACCTGCTGGGAGAGCTCATTTGAAGGCAGGTTGGCAGCAAGCCCCAAGGCTGCTCCAGGGGTGCTCCCTGTCCCGAGCTCAGCCACAGGTCCCACACCCGGCTCTCTTGTTACCAAGAGGGATTTGCTTGCATTTTCCTTTTCTTGTAATTCGTGCGTGGGTGCTGGGAAAAGAGGCAGCAGAAGGACGCACTGGCTAAAACCCGTTCTTACTGCCAGTCATAAAGGTGCCTCTCGCCTGGGAGCACGAGAAGGACCCCGTGTTACCACTCTCCATTCCTTACAGGCAGTCTGAAGACTATTCACATATTCATTTTCATACACCACCAAAGTTTTAGCCTCATGTCCCAGCAGTTTTTTTAGAAAAACGTACAATTTAAAAACGTTTTAGAATATGAAGACACCATCTGAAGTCTCCAGCGATGTCTGAAATGTTTTGAGTTGGCTTTGTCCTGTTTCCTTAGATGCTGAAATATAAGTTATAACAGCACCACACTCGATCACTTCTCTTTTTTTCACATGTCACACAGTGGAATAGAGATGAGAGATCTCCCAGGGAAGTGACAAAAAAGCGGGCCCTGAGCTGGAAGCCACGTGTAGCTGTGTCAGCATGGCACTGTGCTCAGAGCTAAAATCAGTACAATACATAGGCAACCAAGCAGCTCTTTCTGCAAGGTACAATTCCATGTCATACTGACAGAAGTAGATCGTGAGAGTGCCTTGCAATTCTTAAAATGCACAATATTGCATGGCATAGACATGTCTGTTGTCTTTGCCTGCAGCAGAAGGCTGGAGTGGAAGGAAGACACAGAGGGGACTCCTCACAGAGTCAACATGGAATGAGTAAGAAGAGGGGAAAAAGTCCCAGAAGCAAAGGTCAAACACATCACCAAGGCATTAAGCTTATTAGCTTGCGGTGCGGTACAGACTGCTTGTTTTCTTTAATAACACTTGATTTTGATTGTGATAAACCACAATACAAACCAAAACACCATACAGCAGTCAATGCAATAAAAAATACAGTACGTACAATAAACGCAACGCCAGGCCCTGCAATACATACCATGCAACTCAACACATACGATACGTACAATACAACACATGCATTACAATAATGCCGTAGCATGACATACAACACAATATAGGATACAACACCAGCACCACAACACAACACGCACAGCACATACAATAGAAAATACAACACACGCATCACATACAACACATGCTACAGCATACACTGTGTACTGCATACAGTCAAATGCATACAGTACTAAAGACAGTACAAACCAAAATACAATGCCTACAACACAAACACAGGATATAGACAAGGCAATCTACGCCGCACCATACAACACCGTATCATCCAATACCATACAACACACAGTAGGCACCACACGATAAACAATACAATACCGACACAGCATGCAGTACATACAATGCCTGCATACAGTACAGTGCATACCCTAACCTTCATCAAATAGAATACAATAGATACAGTGCAGAACATAAAATACAATACACCATATACCATACGTGACAGACAATGCAATGCATACTAGACAATACAAATCCCAGTAGTCGAGAAAATACAGTACAAGAAACACCATTCCATATATTCTGTACAAAATAATACATACAATACCTACAATAAAATCAATGCCTTACTGTACAATACATTAAAGAGAACACGTAAAATACATTATGACACATAAAATACATAAAATGCAATACAAAATGCAGTGTAACATTATACCATACAATACCATACCATACAATAGATAACATACAGTACAATATAATACAAACTACAATACAAAGAATACAATAAAAACCAGCAGACCATACCATAGAATACAATAAACCCCATACTGTATATACCATACAGCACATGCAATACTTACGAAAAATAAATACCATGCCATGCAATAGAATACATACAGAAAATGCCATACCATAAAATAAAGCGCAAAATTCACTCAGCCTTCTCTCCCTAGACTCAGGTTTGTGCCTGTGGATGGAGGCTGCCCATGCTTCACAGACTCCCATGCCCCATGGGCCAAGTGCCCACCCCTCCTCTGCCACTCCTTGGTACACTTCATGCTTCACACTTCTGATCTTCAGAGCACTGCACCAATATTAACTAATCTTCTCTCAAATTTCTTTTACCTTCTTCCACATACGCTTCCTGTGTTGTTGCCTCATGAAGATGTCTTTGGCCTGCTCTTGTCCCTGAATTGTTATTTTTTTACTTTGAATTTGATATGTTATATAATCTGTGGGGTTGATCCTGGGGTTTGATTTACCTTGAAGATCTCAAAATGCAATCCACCCTTACAATCGATCTATAACAAATGAAGGACTATCTTGACATTGCAATAATAGATAAAACAGACTGTCTGAAAGAGGCTTGTGTGCAGCTTGGGTATTTGAGAGGACTAGACTGAAGAAATTCAGAACTGTCATAACATGACTGCACTAACTTTTCCGGTAATTGTCTGAACCAGTATCAACTAAATTTTGAAAAAAAAAAGCATGTTGGAGGTTGATCATAGAATCACAGAATCACAGATGGTAGAGGTTGGAAGGGACCTCTGTGGGTCATCTAGTCCAACCCCCCTGCCCAAGCAGGGTCACCTACTATAGGCTGTAGAGGACCTTGTTCAGGCGGGTCTTGAATATCTCCGAGAAGGAGACTCCACAACCTCCCTGGGCAGCCTGTTCCAGTGCTCTGTCACCCTCAGAGGGAAGAAGTTCTTCCTCATGTTCAGACGGAACTTCCTGTGCTTCAGTTTGTGCCCGTTGCCCCTTGTCCTGTCACTGGGCACTACTGAAAAGAGCTTGGCCCCATCCTACTGACACCCACCCTGCAGATATTTGTAAGTATATATTAGGTGCCCTCGCAGCCTTCTCTCTTCAAGCTGAACAAGCCCAGCTCCCTTAGCCTCTCCTTATAGGAGAGATGTTCCAGTCCCTTCACCATCCTCGTAGCCCTTCGCTGGACTCTCTCCAGTAGCTCTTCATCTTACTTGAACTGGGGAGCCCAGAACTGAACACAGTTCCAGATGGGGCCTCACCAGGGCAGTGTGAAGGGGAAGAAAATCCTCCCTCGACCTGCTGGCCACACTCCTCCTAATGCATCCCAGGATCCCATTAGCTTTCTTGGCAGCCATGGCATACTGCTTGCTCATGGTTAACCTGTCGTTCACCAGGACAACCAGATCCCTCTCCGCACAGCTGCTCTCCAGCAGATCCACTCCAAGCCTGTACTGATGCATGGGGTTGTTCCTCCCCAGGAGCAGGACTCTGCATTTGCCTTTGTTGAACCGCATCAGGTTCCTCTCTGCCCAACTTTCCAGTCTATCTAGGTCACGCTGAATGGCAGCACAGCCTTCTGGTGTATATACCACACCTCCCAGTTTGGTGTCATCAGCAAATATGCTGAGGGTACATTCTAACTCTTCATCCAGGTCGTTGATGAAGAAGTGAAACAAGACTGGGCCTAGTACTGACCCCTGAGGGACACCACTAGTTACCGGTCTCCAACTAGACTCAGCGCCGCTGACTACAACCCTCTGAGTTCTGCCATTCAGACAGTTCTCAATCCACTTCACCAACCACTCATCTAGCCCACACTTCCTGAGCTTCCCTAGAAGGATATTATGGGAGACTGTGTCGAAAGCCTTGCTGAAGTCAAGGTAGAAAACATCCACGGCTCTAACTTCATCTAGCCAGCCAGTCATGCCATCGTAGAAAGCTATCAGATTAGTCAGGCATGATTTCCCCTTGGTGAAGTCATGCTGACTACTCCTGATAACCTTCTTTTCCTCCACTTGCTTGATGATGGCCTCCAGGATAAGCTGCTCCATCACCTTTCCCGGGATGGAGGTGAGGCTGACCGGCCTGTAGTTCCCTGGGTCCTCCTTCTTGTCCTTTTAGAAGATTGGAGTGACATTGGCCTTTCTCCAGTCCTCGGGCACCTCTCCTGTCCTCCAGGACCTCTCAAAGATGATGGAGAGTGGCTCAGCAATGACATCTGCCAGCTCCCTCAGCACTTGTGGGTGCATTCCATTGGGGCCCATGGATTTGTGGGTATCCAGATTGTTTAATCGATCCCTCACACAGTCCTCCTCAACCAAGGGAAAGTCGTCCTCTCTCTAGGTTTCTTCTCTTACCTCCAGGGCCTGGGATTCTTGAGGGCCTGCCTTGGCACTGAAGACTGAAGCAAAGAAGGCATTCAGTAGCTCTGCCTTCTCTGCATCCTCTGTCACCAGGACACCCACCTCATTCAGCAGCGGCCCCACATTGTCCCTAGCCTTTCTTTTGCTGCTGATGTACTTGAAGAAGCCCTTCTTGTTGTTTTTGACATCCCTTGCCAGCTCCAATTCCAAGTGGGTCTTGGCCTTCCTCGTCACATCCCTGCACGCTCTCACCACGTTTTTGTACTCTTCCCAAGTGGCCTGCCCCTCTTTCCACATTCCACGGACCTTTCTCTTCCACCTGATCTCCACTAGAATCTCCTTGTTCAACCATGCAGGTCTCCTTCCTCCTTTGTTATACTTCTTTCTCAGGGGGATGCACCGCTCCTGAGCGTGGAGGAAGTGACATTTAAACAGCGACCAGCACTCTTGGACCTTCCTGCCTTCGAAAGCCCTGACCCATGGGATTCTTCCCAGTAGCTCCCTGAAGACGCCAAAGTTAGCCCTTCTGAGGTCCAAGGTTTTGATCCTGCTTATCGCCCTGCTTCCTCCATGCAGGATTCTGAACTCGACCATTCCATGGTCACTGCAGCTGAGTCTACCTCCGACCTTCACAGCCTCCACCAGTCCCTCCTTGTTTCTTAATACAAGGTCCAGTAGAGTGCCTTTCCTTGTGGGTTCCTTCACCACTTGCGTCAGAAAGTTATCATCGATGCTCTGTAAGAACCTCCTGGATTGTGCCTGACTAGCTGTATGGTCTTCCCAGCTGATGTCAGGGTGGTTGAAGTCCCCATGAGAACCAGGGCCTGTGATTTTGAGGCTGCTTGTAGCTGCCTGTAGAAAGCCTCATCAATTTCCTCCTCCTGGTCAGGTGGCACTGTAATGTCACCCGTGTGAGACTGTCCCTTAATTCTTATCCACAAGCTCTCAACTCGTTCCTCATTTGCCCCCAGGCCAACCTCAATGCATTCCAGTTGCTCCCTCACATATAGAGCAACTCCACCACCTCTCCTTGTTGGCCTGTCTTTCCTAAAGAGTCTGTAGCCATCCATGACAGCATGCCAGTCATGCGAGTTGTCCGACTGCGTTTCTGTGATGGCGACCAAGTCATAGCCGTCCTGCTGTATAATGGCTTCCAGCTCCTCCTGTTTTTGCTCATGCTACGTGCGTTGGTATAGACACACTTGAGCTGGACAGCAAATCTCACCCCTGACCCTGGCACGCCAAACCTGGGCTCTTCCCTAGTGAGCTGGGTGATGTCCCCTTCCCCCTTTGAACCTCGTTTAAAGCCCTCTCAATGAGCCCCGCCAGCTCTGTTTAAAGCCCTCTCAATAATCCCCACAGCCTGTCCGACCTTCTTCTTGAGAGCCATTCCACATCCTTTTCTGTGTGGCCCCGCTCTGTACCTGCTAGAGGGGTGGGTCTAGCGGCCTGGCTGCTGGCGATGGCAGAAGGGAACACAGGTCATAGGGACCCCGCAGTTGGAAAGACCGAGTGTCTCGGGCCAGCTCCTGGTGGGAGCGCTGTGTGCGTGCGCAGTGCACTAGCGAACCTGAAGCTGGCCTAGCTCTCGAGCAAGAGGACAGAGACCTCTTCAGTCCCGTGGGTGGCCTGTGGCTGCAGCCTACCTGACAGATCAGCCCCAGCATTCACAGACCTTACAAGAGGACCAGGCCTGCCAACCACCGGCCACATCTCCACCTGCTGGAGTCAGGAAGGACTTGGAGGTGCTTGACCACGCATACCCCGAGCTGCTTCCCACCTAGGCACGTCCCCTCTGCACTACCTGTTTGGGGGCTGTGGTGATTAGGGACAGGGCTCAGCCAAACAAGCAAAGCTGTCTCTGCCAGAGTGCTCTCCCCAGAATGACCCCAGCTCTTCCTTCACATATTGCTGAAGTGTGCCCACCTCTCACACCATTCCCTCTTAACCACCTGCAAAAATCTGCTGCTGGCATCACAGAGTATCCACAGAAGACAAGTTACATTCTCCAAGGCCACCTTCCGCCTGCTCTAAGCAGATATCGGGCACCACCTTCAGGTCAATTTTTGAAAACCAAAGCAGCGTGGAGTGCGGTTTGTTTGGGGACGTCTTCTAGGGCCTATGAAGCCATGCTGCTTCCAATTGCACGTCTGAGGCCACGCATAGCAGGCAGTGCGACTGCCCGCACCAGTGTTGGCCCAGAAGAGCAGTGTAGCTGGTAGACAGCAAGGACACGGAGCCTGTCAGAGGGTGTTGCGGTGGCAGACAGAGCCAGCGTGGAGCGTGCTCCATCTGTGTTTCGCTGTGCTTTGTGCAGGACAGGATGGCAGTGCTTGGCTATGCTTGGTTGATTTGGCTTGCACATCCCTGCTTGCCTGCCGCGGCTGTAAGCAGATTGGCTCTTCAGCCCCCAACCAGGTGCCTACTGCCTGTAGTAGTTCCGTTCTGCGGTGTCAGTTTCTTTGGGAAGGACCTGGTGGCAAGCGGCTGCGCAGAGCGGGGTGGCAGTGAACTTCCCAAAGAGGCTATGGTGCCACACTTGGTTTTCCCGGCTAGCTGTTAGCAGGCAGCACTGGGAGGCAGGCGCTGCTGCCTGCCACGAGGTCTGCAGAGCCTCGTCCCGCAAGCAGAGCATTCAGCGGGGGTCTGCTGGGGGTGTCCGAGCCCAGCTTCTGCCTCCCCTCCTGCTCGGAACCCTCCATGTTGCCCGCCCCCCCCTAGAATCCACCGTGCCCAGCACCCGGAACCAGCCACTCTGTGACATCAGCCACGGGGCCAAGGGTTCCCTGGGCAGCGGGACTGCTGCAGGCACTACGTCGGCTGCTGCACTGCTGGCCACCAGCTCTCGCTTGTTGCAGCTGCCACGTGCCGCTGGCAGCCATGAATTTTCTCCCCGTCCTGGTCCTGCTGGCCGTGTGCTGGCCGGCGTACGGCATGTGGGACAACTGTGGGTAAGTGGCCTGAGGCTCTGGGAGGGAGCTGGGGCAGCCCTTGAGGGCTTCACTGGCGGGTGCTCGCTTTTCCCCCTGGCCACACCAAAGCTTCCCAAACGCCATGTGGGAGCCTCAGTTCCTTGCCAGCAGCCAGGCCGCTGGCACAACTCGCCTACGGGGCTCAAGCACAAACAGGGGTAGATGGACGCATGCCCCACAGGGTTCCGCGGCCCTGCTGTCCATGCAGCGCCTGGTGGGGGGGAAGGGGGCTGACCTGCAGCCTCAACAGCAGCAAGCCACCGAGCAGGACATTCATCAGTTTCTGCTTACAGAGGGACCTGCGGGCACCGGCCCATGGATTCTTACTACGGCATGTCACGCGTCGTGGGTGGCACCGATGCCCAGCTAGGGGCCTGGCCCTGGATCGTCAGCATCCAGAAGCCCATCATAGGAGGCATAGCGCATGTCTGCAGAGGGTCGCTCATCAGCCCACAGTGGGTGCTGACAGCAGCCCACTGCTTCATCACGCCCGGGTAAGGAGGACCAGGGAACAGCCCCACAGCACTAGCACGTGCCCGCTCCACAGCAGCACGTGCTAGCGCCATCCCGCTTCCCTGCAGCACGCCCAGTGCTTGGGCACTGCCAAGCCCAGCTGAGAGACTGCTCGCGAGAGGGCTGGGCTCACGCCACGGCTTCCTAGCAGCCTCCCGCCCGACACTCCTTGTGCCCAAGGCGTGCTAGGGCAGTCGCACCCTCCGTAGCGCTGCCTTCCTCTCTGCCCTGTGCAGCAGAAGGCAGGCAACTGCTGGGCTGCTTGCAGCACGTGGCTGCGCTCCCTCTGACCCCTCTCTCCACCTGCCTTGCAGGCACATCACCATGTGGCACGTGGTGATCGGGGCCAGCCACTTGACTCAGCTGGGCCCTGAGACCCAAGTGCGCACTATTAAGCGGCTACTGGTTCACGAACACTACTACAACATCATGCAGAGGAACGACATTGCCTTGCTGGAATTGGACCAGCCTGTCCTGTGCGGCTACTACGTGCAGCTTGCCTGTGTGCCCGACGCCTGGCTGAGAGTGTCGCAGCTGAGAAGCTGCTACGTCAGTGGCTGGGGTTCCGTGACTGCAAGAGGTGAGTTCCCAAAAGGGAGTGGTGTCCTGAGCGCAGGCTGGGCACACTGGGGAGGCGGGGTGGGCTTCCTGACAGCAGAGGCGAAAGCCAGAGTCGGGCTGCGGGGTGCATGCCGATGGAGAGGTGGGCCTGGCCCATTACCCCAAGCAAGACAGAAGGGAGACAGCAGCGGCACAGTGCCTCTGGAGACGCAAAGCCCAGCCCTAGGGCAGGGCTTCAGCCAGACGCCGGGGAGGCGGGGGGGGGGAGGAGAGGAGAACTGGCAGCGAGCTGCTGGCTGTTAACTCCTTTCTGTGCTGACAGCTGGGGGACCAAGTTATGTCCTGCAGGAGGCCAAGGTCCGCCTCATCGATATCAAGCTCTGCAACAGCAGCCGCTGGTACGGAGGGGCCATCCACAGCCACAACTTGTGTGCTGGCTATCCGCAGGGCGGCATCGACACCTGCCAGGTAGGAGCGTGCTACAAGTCCACCCCCAACAGCACAGGCAGCCCTGTGGCAACCGCCCAAACCTGCCCCAGCGCGTGCTTTGCCTGGCAAGTCAGCCTGCCACTGCTGGGTCCCCTCCACTCTTGGGGTTCACCTCCCCTTGCCCAGATGCAGGTCCTTGCCCAGGGCCGCCCTTGTCCCAGAGGCCTGGCTCTCTGCCCACAAAGCCCATCTAGTGCTCTTGGCAGCCCACAGCTCCAGAGCCCAGTCCTGCAACATCCCCCTTCCACACATCCAGGATCACTGTGCAAAGAGGACAGAGAGAGAGCCCTGCCTGACTGGCCCACCACCCCCTGCCAGACAAGCTTCTGTAGGCTCCAGCACCTGAGCAGAGCCTTTGTGTGCAGTCAGGACAGCTCTGGCAGCTGCTGCGGGAGAGAAGGAGCCAGCCAGAGTGCTGACCGGGGCCACCCAACACCACCTTAACCCTCTCTCCTCCGCTGCAGGGTGACAGCGGTGGTCCTCTGGTCTGCAAAGATAACACCTACGACTATTTCTGGCTTGTTGGAGTGACCAGCTGGGGGAGAGGCTGTGCCAGACCAAACCAGCCTGGAGTCTACACCTCCACGCAGCACTTCTACGACTGGATCCTGCTACAGATGGGACTGCGCTCAGCAAGAAGAGATAGTCCAACAGCACAGCCATGGAGTCATTTTCTCTCCACCTCAAGCCCCTCTCAGAGGCCAAGGCCAACACCAGCACCAACACAGTCGGGCAGCATTAGCTCCTGTCCATTTCCACGCCAGAAGCTGGTGGAATTCTTTACTCGGCTGAAGGAGCTCCTGCAGTTCCTCAGGGGAAAATAGGCTTGAGGAGCAGGATCAACAGGAACAAGCGCAGGCTGCACTGGACCATGATCATTTCCTTCTGGGGCAATGCCTGCTGCTCCAAAGGCAGCCTCAGCATCAAAGGCCTGCTCTGTGCTGCCCGCTCTCCTCCCCGTGCACACAAATGCTGAAGCTGACTTAGTTCTTGGAATAAAGTTGCCAGGTTTCACAGTTAACCGTGCCTGAGTCCAATTCACTCTCGTGCGCAAGGCAAGCTTTTCCATGCCCGGCAAAATGAGGCTGCAGGCAGTCAAGGAGGGCACAAAGGGCAAGAGTCGCTCAGCAGGGCTGACACCATGCCTGGTCAGACAGGAGCGTGCTCAGAGCCACCATGGCATGAAGAAGACTGGCACATTGAGGTTAGAAAGAGGACGCAAAATAATGATGTGGCATGCAGACAACTCTGGGGATGATGATTAGGACCTGGTTGAAGCCTTTGCTAAATGGAAAGATGAAAGAAAGCTGGCAGGAGTTACAGTGCCATGAGGAAGAGCCAGATGTCACCAGAAGTTAAGGGGGAATGGTGTGAGACGTGGCCAGACTTCAGCAATATCTGAAGGAAGAGCCGGGGTCATTCTGGGGACAACATCACGCAGAGGAACGACATTGCCTTGCTGGAATTGGACCAGCCTGTCCAGTGCGGCTACTACGTGCAGCTTGCTTGTGTGCCCGACGCCTGGCTGAGAGTGTCGCAGCTGAGAAGCTGCTACATCAGTGGCTGGGGTTCCACGACTGCAAGAGGTGAGTTCCCAAAAGGGACTTGTTTGGCAGGCACAGAGTGACTTCTGCCAGCCCAAGCCCTTACCAAGAGAAACAAGTCCTTCAGCTTCACCTCAGGCAGGCCGGCGTTTCACTGCGCATTTGGCCAACAGAGAAAGTGATGGAGGAAGGTGGGGTCATCCCAGATCACAAAACAACTCTTCTCCAGAGCTGACACTCAGCTTCTGGAATCTTCTGGCTCCTAGTCCTGGGTAATGTGCTTGATACGTCTGGGCTAAGCTCCTGAATCGTGAAGAAAAAGTTTTTCTTTGTGTAGGGGTGGCGCGACCACAGGTATTTCCAACATATTGTACAACCTCTCTTCTCCAGGAGAAACCTAGACTGAGAGAAGAAATGTGGAAATATCACCAGAGGAGGAGAGAGAAGGAGTGTGAGCTCGGGAAGGTGTGGATGCTGACAAGAAGCAGGTGCTCAAATGTTACTGCTTTGCACACACCCTGTGTGCTCACCTTCTCCCAGAATCCCACAGCTGTGTAGCAGGAGGGCTTTGGTAGGGCAGTGTCAGCCTGACCTCAGCCGGGGCCTGGAGCAGAGCCTGCCCCTCCGACACCAGCATGGCTGCCTGGCAGCTGGGTGGGAAAATGGGAAATGGCAGCCCCCGGGGGAAGCAGGGATGCCCGGGGAGCATCCCAATGCCATCCCTTCCCAGCAGCCCAAGGCAGCACAGCGCACGCTGACCCCGGGTGTCCTTACAGCAGAGCCCCAGCTGCCCCGCTGGAGCACAGAGACCCCGAGGGGAGGAGGAGGGGAGACGCTTTAGGCAGCCTGCCCCCTCCCCAGACACCCCCGGGCATGGAAAGGCCCCGCGCCCTGCCAAGCCGGCGAGTCGCCACTCGTGCCACGGTGCAGAGGCGGCCACCTCCGGTGTGCTCTGGGCTGGCGCAGCCTTGTCCTGAGCCGGGGGAAGGTTCCCTGTGCCTCAGTCCAGAGTCCTCACCTGCAAAGCCTCATTTTCAGGGCCAAAATCCTCATTTTGGGGGCCCCAACCTGTCTGTTCTTGCCCACAGCCGCGTATTTCCCTGTCCCACTTCACCGCTCTCCACAGCTTCCCCAGGAGGGGACGTGAGAGGAAGGTGCTGAGCTCTGCTGCTGGGGTCCAGGGACAGGACGCATGGGAACGGCTCAGAGATGCGTCAGGGCAGGTTCAGCTGGGCACGAGGATCCGTTTCTGCACCGAGAGGGCGGCCGGGCGCTGGGACAGGCTGCCTGAGAGGCGGTCGGTGCCCCCGGCCTGTCCGTGCCCAGGAGCCCTTTGGGCAGTGCCCTCCATGCTCTGCTGTCAGGCCGGGCCAGCCCTGCAGGGCGGGCGGTTGGACGGGGCGATGGCTGCCGCTCCCTCCCCAGCGGAAGCTCCCTGCTCTGCCGTGCCCACAGGGTCACCGCGAGCACCCAGCCCACCCTGTGGAGTTCATCACCACATCGCCTGGGAGCAGGGCAGGCACCGGCGGAGGGGAGAGCGGCCCCTCAGGCAGCCAATAGCGGAGAGCAGCACCTCAGGGGAGGGTGGGCCCCACACCATGGCAGAGCGACAGCCCAGGTAGCCAATCAGAGGTCACATTTCAAATGAAGGGCAGGCACCCAGCAGGGCAGCCTGAACGCAAAGGGGGCCAATCAGAGGCAGCGTCACCTCAGGGGAGGGTGGGCACTGCATCTGGGCAGAGTGACAGCCCTGTCAGCCAATGGCAGGTCATTCCCTCAGGTGAAGGGCAGGCACTGTAACCCAGCAGCCTGACCACCCGGGGGCCAATCAGAGGCAGCAGCACCTCAGGGGAGGAAACTGACAGCCCTCCCGACCTCTGCCGGCCAAGACTACATGGGAAGGAGGCGGGCCCCGATTGCAGCCAGGCCCAGCTTCACCATGGCTCCTGTGGGGCCCGCCCCGAGGCCGAGCAGCCCCTGGACCAGGCCCAGGGCCCCTCCTCCCCCCTTCCACCGCTCCTCTCTGTCTCCTCTGCACCCCCCAGTTGTCCCCGTGTTCTGGAACCCCCCGTCTCCGTGATGCTGAGGCCGCCGGGGTGGCGGTGGGGTGGACAAGGCTGGGTGGGGGTGATGCTTGCCCTGGGTCCATCGGCTCCCCCACATCCCCTCCGCGCAGCCCCAGTGACCCCGCAGCAGCCTGCAGGGTGGTGAGGAGGGGCAGGACGTGGCTGCCGTCCAGCGTCTGCCCTGAGGTGGCGAGGACGGGGGGGATGTGGGGCTGGAGTCTGCCCCCCGAAGCAGGGAGGTCCCAGGGCTGATGCTCTCCCCCATCCCCACAGCTCCTGCACATCATCTCCTTCCTGACGCTGCCCGCCCTGCTGAGACGGGGCCAGACCTGCCCTTGCCTCCACGAGGGCTGCGACAGCGAGGCCACCTGCACCTCCTCTGCACCGCTCTCTGCCTGCTGCCGCCAGTGCCTGCCCCTGCAAGAGGGCCACCACCCTCAGCTGTGAGTCTGTCATTGCCAAGGGACGGTGTGGGTGTAGCGCTTGGTCTCCAGGACTCATCTTTAGTGTCCAAACTTTTATTGTAGGTTTTAATGCCATCTTTTTAGGACCCAAAGCCTCCTTTTTAGGGTACAAACCCTCATTTCTAAGTTCCAAACCCAACTTTTAAGGTTCAAACACTCATCTTAAGGGCTCAAAGCATCATTTTGAAGGTGCAGAGCCTCCTTTTCAGAGTCCAAAGCATTGTTTATAGGGTCCAAAGTCTCCATTTGTGGACCCAACCCTCAACTTTAGCTTCAAAAGCCTGCTTTTCAGGATCCAAAGCCTCCATGTAGAATTGAAACTGCTCCTTTAGAGTTAAAAGTCTTGTTTGTTTAATATCCCAAGCTTCATTCTGAGGGTCTAAAATCCCATTTTAACAGCACAAAGCCCTGATTTTCTAACCCAAAGCATCACTTCAGGGCTTAAAACCATCAGAATTTCAGGGTTCAATGCCTCAGTGTAATTTCCAAAGCCCCATTTTCAGGGCCCAGTGCTCCATTCTTAAGCCCCAAGCCATTCTTTGGCGGGTCTAAACTCTGCTTTGGAGTTTTACACCTGAAAGCCTCCACTGAAGTGCCCAGAGCCCTCTATTTGGGACGAAATCTCCATTTGTGGAGGCCATGGAGGAACCAAGTCATTCCCCTCCTTTTCTGGGTCTAAAGCATCCTTTGTATCGTCTAGCCCATCCTTTTGAGTGCCCAGAGCCCCATTTTCATGGCTGAAACCCTCATTTATGGGATCCAAACCTGTCTTTTATCACTCACAACCTTCTTTTAGGGCCCACAGTTCCATTTTGAGGGTCCTAACTCTCATTTTGGAGGCAGAAAGCCTCTTTTTAGGCTCCAGAGCTATATTTCTAGCATCCAAAGCATCACTTTGACTTTCCAAAGTCTTAGCTTTGGTGGCAGAGCAGAGAGCAGCCTGGTCCCACTGAGCGCAAGGCTGCTCTCCCGCCTCGGCTGTCCTCAGCCCGCCGTTGCTCTGCACACCGCTGCCCACGCGATGACCCACAGAGGTCCCTTCCAACTCCTAACACACCGCCCTGGCAGTTTGCCTGTGGAGCGCTGGGGACAGCTGCCCAGGGGAACGGGGAGATGGCTCTGCCCCGTCCTGCTGCGAGAGCAGGGCTCGGCCCTGGTGCTGAGGGCACTGAGCGTCTGCCTTGCTGCTCTCCAGCTCCTCCGGCGTGCGTGGAGCCCTCCGTCACCAGGCATGGGAAGTGTGCGGCTCCAGCGTACACACCCGTGGGTGTCCCAGGGCACACGTGGAGATCCCGCCTGGACCCGGGGAGTGACAGCTCTGCAGCCGCTCGTTCAGGCGAGGTGAGCACGCTTTGTTTTTGCCCTGCGTTAGTGGGGCACGAAGCACTCAGCCCAGCCCTTGAGCGAGTTGTGCATGCTTTCAGCCAGCTGGCACTTGTGCCGCTGCTCAGGAGAGCCCCTGCAGGTGAAATTGCCGCCTTGGCTTGAAGAACAGGCCAGCACTTCCCTGCTCTTGGGCTGTTGTCCTCTGCCCTAGGTGATTCCTGCCCTGGCAAGTCCAAGAGACGCCTCTGTGAATGCCCGCCTGTGCAGTGCGTGTCCTTCTGGCCTGGGGCCGTCAAAGCAGATCTCCCTGCAGCTAAGTGATGGCTGGGAAATGCGTACCCTTGCAGCCCCAGTGTCCTCCAGTGACAACCTGCTGGTCAGCTGAGTCCCCAGGGCTGGCTCAAAGCCTGCACAGTGGGACGAAACTGCTGCCTCACAAGACCTCTTTCTGTCCTACAAGAGGTCGATGGTGATAGCACCATCTGGAGCGCCCAAAGCCTTTTTTTAGGGTGCAAACCCTCCTTTGCAGGGTCAAACCCTCATTGATAAGTTGCAAGCTTCGCTTTTACAATTCACAGACTCCTTTTAAGGGACCAAAGCATTCTCTTGAAGGCCCAAAGTCTGATTTGAGTGTCAAAGGGCTCCTTTTTAGAGTCCAAAGCCTTATTTGTAGGGTCTAAAGTCTCCTTTCATGGCACCAAAGCCTCATTATCTGGATCCATAGCCTAATTTAGAGGATCCAGTCGGCAAGCTGGAGGGTCCAAAGCCTCATTTTAGCATCCAAACTGCTCATTTTGGGTACAAAGCCTCACTTGTTTAATGACCGAAGCCTCATTTGGAGGCTCCAAAGACCTGTTTTTAGCATACAGAGCCCTAGCTTTTGGCACCAAAACATCATGTGAGGGCAAAAGTCCTGATTTGAGGGTTCAGCATCTCATTTTCATTTCCAAAGCCTTATTTTCACATCCCAACGCCCCATGCTTCAGGCCCAAACTCTTTTTTGGAGAGTCCAAAGTCTCACTTCTAGGGCCAAACCCCTCTTACAGCTCTAGGCCTGCACTGGAGTGTTTCGTTTTATGGGGCAACAGAGGAACCAAGAGGTTCCCCTCCTTTGCAGGGCCCAAAGCGTCATTTGTAGACACTCTCCACCCATTTTAGGTCCCACAGCCTTATTCGCAGGGCGAAAATCCTCATTTTTTTGGGACCAAAGCTGTCTTTTATTAGCCATAGTCTTTCTTAGGGCACACCGTTCCCTTGTTAGGGTTTAAACCCTCACTTTCAGAGCAGAAAGCATCTTTTTAGGATCCAAAGCTCTATTGGTAGTGACCTCCCCAGGGCCAGGACTCTGCGCTTCCCCTGGCTGCACTTGTTGGGGCTCTGCTGGGGCAGGGTGCGACCCTGGGCTGGTGCAGAGAGCAGCACCACGTCGTGACTCTGTGCAGGAGCAGGGTTTTGGGTGCCACCGTCGCGAGGTTGCGCCCAGCAGTGCAGGCTGGTTGGGGAGCAGCGCCCTGAGACGTGGGGGCAGAGGGTGAGGGAAGAGGGGGACAGGCGTGGGGTGCTGAGCGATGGGGCACGGGCTGGCCCTGGAGCCCCCCGGGCTGGAGACATCTGCCCCGGGACCAGTGCAGAGCTGCAGGCCTGGAGCTGGGCAGCACTTGCCTTGGGGAAGAACAACAAAATAGTGCCTGGCACACGCAGAAGGACCCCTCAGCGTTCACATCCCACCCCTCCCTGTAAAAGAAAAGCTAAAAAGGGTGAGGACAGCAAAGCCATCTGCACTGTTGGTAACACTGAGACTTTTTCTGTCATTTTCATGCGTTTCTTGTATTTGGCTAATGGGATCTGGGAGCCCTTGAGGGCCAGCGTGTGGCGCAGCTGGTGGCCCAGTCCTGGTTCGGCCGTCTGGCGAGGGCCCCTCCAGGGTCCCTGGTGTGGTGCTGGCCTCTTGTTGGCTGGAGAGTCCTCGGAGCTGCTGGTGCTCCTCTTTGGGGGTGGCCGTGGCCCCCCGGGGGCGTTCCCTGCCCCAGCTGGTAGTGGAGGGCCTGGGCACAGCCTCCCCACGCTCCTCCTGGGGCTCTTCTTGCTCCGTGTGGATGGCAGCGGGAGCAGCGGCGCAGCTGCCAGGTGCCCACCAACAGCGGCGCATGAGGTGCCGAGGAGCTCGTCCGTGCCAGATCTCGCAGGGCTGCCGGGGGACGCAGAGACCCTCCTCAGGAGGCAGCGGGTTCGGGGGCATCTTAGTCAACATGGCCATGATGGTGTCTTCCACCATGGCTGCCTCCAACCCCCTGTTGTCAAAGATCTGCTCCAGCTCCTGCTGGACCCAGGGCTGCAGGGTCTGCAGGAGCATTGGGTGGTTCTGGAAAAGGTCCATCCCATTCGGGGTACAATATAATACAGACAATAATAAACTGTATAGCGCAGTCCCATACCTACCATACCCACAATACCCACAATGGCTGCAAAACAATAAAAACTACACAATACGTACTGTACAGAGCAATGCATACTCTACATACAGTAAACGACATGCAACATATTATAAAACAAAATACCTTAGAAAACTAAACACTCGAGAATGACCAAGCGCCAGCCCACCCCGTCCCTTGGCAATGACAGAGCCAGCGTGGAGCGTGCTCCATCTGTGTTTCGCTGTGCTTTGTGCAGGACAGGATGGCAGTGCTTGGCTATGCTTGGTTGATTTGGCTTGCACATCCCTGCTTGCCTGCCGCGGCTGTAAGCAGATTGGCTCTTCAGCCCCCAACCAGGTGCCTACTGCCTGTAGTAGTTCCGTTCTGCGGTGTCAGTTTCTTTGGGAAGGACCTGGTGGCAAGCGGCTGCGCAGAGCGGGGTGGCAGTGAACTTCCCAAAGAGGCTATGGTGCCACACTTGGTTTTCCCGGCTAGCTGTTAGCAGGCAGCACTGGGAGGCAGGCGCTGCTGCCTGCCACGAGGTCTGCAGAGCCTCGTCCCGCAAGCAGAGCATTCAGCGGGGGTCTGCTGGGGGTGTCCGAGCCCAGTTTCTCCCTCCCCTCCTGCTCGGAACCCTCCATGTTGCCCGCCCCCCCCTAGAATCCACCGTGCCCAGCACCCGGAACCAGCCACTCTGTGACATCAGCCACGGGGCCAAGGGTTCCCTGGGCAGCGGGACTGCTGCAGGCACTACGTCGGCTGCTGCACTGCTGGCCACCAGCTCTCGCTTCTTGCAGCTGCCACGTGCCGCTGGCAGCCATGAATTTTCTCCCCGTCCTGGTCCTGCTGGCCGTGTGCTGGCCGGCGTACGGCATGTGGGACAACTGTGGGTAAGTGGCCCGAGGCTCTGGGAGGGAGCTGGGGCAGCCCTTGTGGGCTTCACTGGCGGGTGCTCGCTTTTCCCCCTGGCCACACCAAAGCTTCCCAAACGCCATGTGGGAGCCTCAGTTCCTTGCCAGCAGCCAGGCCGCTGGCACAACTCGCCTACGGGGCTCAAGCACAAACAGGGGTAGATGGACGCATGCCCCACAGGGTTCCGCGGCCCTGCTGTCCATGCAGCGCCTGGTGGGGGGGAAGGGGGCTGACCTGCAACCTCAACAGCAGCAAGCCACCGAGCAGGACATTCATCAGTTTCTGCTTACAGAGGGACCTGCGGGCACCGGCCCATGGATTCTTACTACGGCATGTCACGCGTCGTGGGTGGCACCGATGCCCAGCTAGGGGCCTGGCCCTGGATCGTCAGCATCCAGAAGCCCATCATAGGAGGCATAGCGCATGTCTGCGGAGGGTCGCTCATCAGCCCACAGTGGGTGCTGACAGCAGCCCACTGCTTCATCACGCCCGGGTAAGGAGGACCAGGGAACAGCCCCACAGCACTAGCACGTGCCCGCTCCACAGCAGCACGTGCTAGCGCCATCCCGCTTCCCTGCAGCACGCCCAGTGCCTGGGCACTGCCAAGCCCAGCTGAGAGACTGCTCGCGAGAGGGCTGGGCTCACGCCACGGCTTCCTAGCAGCCTCCCGCCCGACACTCCTTGTGCCCAAGGCGTGCTAGGGCAGTCGCACCCTCCGTAGCGCTGCCTTCCTCTCTGCCCTGTGCAGCAGAAGGCAGGCAACTGCTGGGCTGCTTGCAGCACGTGGCTGCGCTCCCTCTGACCCCTCTCTCCACCTGCCTTGCAGGCACATCACCATGTGGCACGTGGTGATCGGGGCCAGCCACTTGACTCAGCTGGGCCCTGAGACCCAAGTGCGCACAATTAAGCGGCTACTGGTTCACGAGCACTACTACAACATCACGCAGAGGAACGACATTGCCTTGCTGGAATTGGACCAGCCTGTCCTGTGCGGCTACTACGTGCAGCTTGCCTGTGTGCCCGACGCCTGGCTGAGAGTGTCGCAGCTGAGAAGCTGCTACGTCAGTGGCTGGGGTTCCGTGACTGCAAGAGGTGAGTTCCCAAAAGGGAGTGGTGTCCTGAGCGCAGGCTGGGCACACTGGGGAGGCGGGGTGGGCTTCCTGACAGCAGAGGCGAAAGCCAGAGTCGGGCTGCGGGATACATGCCGATGGAGAGGTGGGCCTGGCCAATTACCCCAAGCAAGACAGAAGGGAGACAGCAGCGGCACAGTGCCTCTGGAGACGCAAAGCCCAGCCCTAGGGCAGGGCTTCAGCCAGAAGCCGGGGGGGGGGGGAGGAGAGGAGAACTGGCAGCGAGCTGCCGGCTGTTAACTCCTTTCTGTGCTGACAGCTGGGGGACCAAGTTATGTCCTGCAGGAGGCCAAGGTCTGCCTCATCGATATCAAGCTCTGCAACAGCAGCCGCTGGTACGGAGGGGCCATCCACAGCCACAACTTGTGTGCTGGCTATCCGCAGGGCGGCATCGACACCTGCCAGGTAGGAGCGTGCTACAAGTCCACCCCCAACAGCACAGGCAGCCCTGTGGCAACCGCCCAAACCTGCCCCAGCGCGTGCTTTGCCTGGCAAGTCAGCCTGCCACTGCTGGGTCCCCTCCACTCTTGGGGTTCACCTCCCCTTGCCCAGATGCAGGTCCTTGCCCAGTGCCGCCCTTGTCCCAGAGGCCTGGCTCTCTGCCCACAAAGCCCATCTAGTGCTCTTGGCAGTCGGGCAGCATTAGCTCCTGTCCATTTCCACGCCAGAAGCTGGTGGAATTCTTTACTCTTCTGAAGGAGCTCCTGCAGTTCCTCAGGGGAAAAAAGGCTTGAGGAGCAGGATCAACAGGAACAAGCGCAGGCTGCACTGGACCATGATGATTTCCTTCTGGGGCAATGCCTGCTGCTCCAAAGGCAGCCTCAGCATCAAAGGCCTGCTCTGTGCTGCCCGCTCTCCTCCCCGTGCACACAAATGCTGAAGCTGACTTAGTTCTTGGAATAAAGTTGCCAGGTTTCACAGTTAACCGTGCCTGAGTCCAATTCACTCTCGTGCGCAAGGCAAGCTTTTCCATGCCCGGCAAAATGAGGCTGCAGGCAGTCAAGGAGGGCACAAAGGGCAAGAGTCGCTCAGCAGGGCTGACACCATGCCTGGTCAGACAGGAGCGTGCTCAGAGCCTCCATGGCATGAAGAAGACTGGCACATTGAGGTTAGAAAGAGGACGCAAAATAATGATGTGGCATGCAGACAACTCTGGGGATGATGATTAGGACCTGGTTGAAGCCTTTGCTAAATGGAAAGATGAAAGAAAGCTGGCAGGAGTTACAGTGCCATGAGGAAGAGCCAGATGTCACCAGAAGTTAAGGGGGAATGGTGTGAGAGGTGGCCAGACTTCAGCAATATCTGAAGGAAGAGCTGGGGTCATTCTGGGGACAACATCACGCAGAGGAACGACATTGCCTTGCTGGAATTGGACCAGCCTGTCCAGTGCGGCTACTACGTGCAGCTTGCTTGTGTGCCCGACGCCTGGCTGAGAGTGTCGCAGCTGAGAAGCTGCTACATCAGTGGCTGGGGTTCCACGACTGCAAGAGGTGAGTTCCCAAAAGGGACTTGTTTGGCAGGCACAGAGTGACTTCTGCCAGCCCAAGCCCTTACCAAGAGAAACAAGTCCTTCAGCTTCACCTCAGGCAGGCCGGCGTTTCACTGCGCATTTGGCCAACAGAGAAAGTGATGGAGGAAGGTGGGGTCATCCCAGATCACAAAACAACTCTTCTCCAGAGCTGACACTCAGCTTCTGGAATCTTCTGGCTCCTAGTCCTGGGTAATGTGCTTGACACGTCTGCGCTAAGCTCCTGAATCGTGAAGAAAAAGTTTTTCTTTGTGTAGGGGTGGCGCGACCACAGGTATTTCCAACATATTGTACAACCTCTCTTCTCCAGGAGAAACCTAGACTGAGAGAAGAAATGTGGAAATATCACCAGAGGAGGAGAGAGAAGGAGTGTGAGCTCGGGAAGGTGTGGATGCTGACAAGAAGCAGGTGCTCAAATGTTACTGCTTTGCACACACCCTGTGTGCTCACCTTCTCCCAGAATCCCACAGCTGTGTAGCAGGAGGGCTTTGGTAGGGCAGTGTCAGCCTGACCTCAGCCGGGGCCTGGAGCAGAGCCTGCCCCTCCGACACCAGCATGGCTGCCTGGCAGCTGGGTGGGAAAATGGGAAATGGCAGCCCCCGGGGGAAGCAGGGATGCCCGGGGAGCATCCCAATGCCATCCCTTCCCAGCAGCCCAAGGCAGCACAGCGCACGCTGACCCCGGGTGTCCTTACAGCAGAGCCCCAGCTGCCCCGCTGGAGCACAGAGACCCCGAGGGGAGGAGGAGGGGAGACGCTTTAGGCAGCCTGCCCCCTCCCCAGACACCCCCGGGCATGGAAAGGCCCCGCGCCCTGCCAAGCCGGCGAGTCGCCACTCGTGCCACGGTGCAGAGGCGGCCACCTCCTGTGTGCTCTGGGCTGGCGCAGCCTTGCCCTGAGCCGGGGGAAGGTTCCCTGTGCCTCAGTCCAGAGTCCTCACCTGCAAAGCCTCATTTTCAGGGCCAAAATCCTCATTGTGGGGGCCCCAACCTGTCTGTTCTTGCCCACAGCCGCGGATTTCCCTGTCCCACTTCACCGCTCTCCACAGCTTCCCCAGGAGGGGACGTGAGAGGAAGGTGCTGAGCTCTGCTGCTGGGGTCCAGGGACAGGACGCATGGGAACGGCTCAGAGCTGCGTCAGGGCAGGTTCAGCTGGGCACGAGGATCCGTTTCTGCACCGAGAGGGCGGCCGGGCGCTGGGACAGGCTGCCTGAGAGGCGGTCGGTGCCCCCGGCCTGTCCGTGCCCAGGAGCCCTTTGGGCAGTGCCCTCCATGCTCTGCTGTCAGGCCGGGCCAGCCCTGCAGGGCGGGCGGTTGGACGGGGCGATGGCTGCCGCTCCCTCCCCAGCGGAAGCTCCCTGCTCTGCCGTGCCCACAGGGTCACCGCGAGCACCCAGCCCACCCTGTGGAGTTCATCACCACATCGCCTGGGAGCAGGGCAGGCACCAGCGGAGGGGAGAGCGGCCCCTCAGGCAGCCAATAGCGGAGAGCAGCACCTCAGGGGAGGGTGGGCCCCACACCATGGCAGAGCGACAGCCCAGGTAGCCAATCAGAGGTCACATTTCAAATGAAGGGCAGGCACCCAGCAGGGCAGCCTGAACGCAAAGGGGGCCAATCAGAGGCAGCGTCACCTCAGGGGAGGGTGGGCACTGCATCTGGGCAGAGTGACAGCCCTGTCAGCCAATGGCAGGTCATTCCCTCAGGTGAAGGGCAGGCACTGTAACCCAGCAGCCTGACCACCCGGGGGCCAATCAGAGGCAGCAGCACCTCAGGGGAGGAGACTGACAGCCCTCCCGACCTCTGCCGGCCAAGACTACATGGGAAGGAGGCGGGCCCCGATTGCAGCCAGGCCCAGCTTCACCATGGCTCCTGTGGGGCCCGCCCCGAGGCCGAGCAGCCCCTGGACCAGGCCCAGGGCCCCTCCTCCCCCCTTCCACCGCTCCTCTCTGTCTCCTCTGCACCCCCCAGTTGTCCCCGTGTTCTGGAACCCCCCGTCTCCGTGATGCTGAGGCCGCCGGGGTGGCGGTGGGGTGGACAAGGCTGGGTGGGGGTGATGCTTGCCCTGGGGCCATCGGCTCCCCCACATCCCCTCCGCGCAGCCCCAGTGACCCCGCAGCAGCCTGCAGGGTGGTGAGGAGGGGCAGGACGTGGCTGCCGTCCAGCGTCTGCCCTGAGGTGGCGAGGACGGGGGGGATGTGGGGCTGGAGTCTGCCCCCCGAAGCAGGGAGGTCCCAGGGCTGATGCTCTCCCCCATCCCCACAGCTCCTGCACATCATCTCCTTCCTGACGCTGCCCGCCCTGCTGAGACGGGGCCAGACCTGCCCTTGCCTCCACGAGGGCTGCGACAGCGAGGCCGCCTGCACCTCCTCTGCACCGCTCTCTGCCTGCTGCCACCAGTGCCTGCCCCTGCAAGAGGGCCACCATCCTCAGCTGTGAGTCTGTCATTGCCAAGGGACGGTGTGGGTGTAGCGCTTGGTCTCCAGGACTCATCTTTAGTGTCCAAACTTTTATTGTAGGTTTTAATGCCATCTTTTTAGGACCCAAAGCCTCCTTTTTAGGGTACAAACCCTCATTTCTAAGTTCCAAACCCAACTTTTAAGGTTCAAACACTCATCTTAAGGGCTCAAAGCATCATTTTGAAGGTGCAGAGCCTCCTTTTCAGAGTCCAAAGTATTGTTTATAGGGTCCAAAGTCTCCATTTGTGGACCCAACCCTCAACTTTAGCTTCAAAAGCCTGCTTTTCAGGATCCAAAGCCTCCATGTAGAATTGAAACTGCTCCTTTAGAGTTAAAAGTCTTGTTTGTTTAATATCCCAAGCTTCATTCTGAGGGTCTAAAATCCCATTTTAACAGCACAAAGCCCTGATTTTCAAACCCAAAGCATCACTTCAGGGCTTAAAACCATCAGAATTTCAGGGTTCAATGCCTCAGTGTAATTTCCAAAGCCCCATTTTCAGGGCCCAGTGCTCCATTCTTAAGCCCCAAGCCATTCTTTGGCGGGTCTAAACTCTGCTTTGGAGTTTTACACCTGAAAGCCTCCACTGAAGTGCCCAGAGCCCTCTATTTGGGACGAAATCTCCATTTGTGGAGGCCATGGAGGAACCAAGTCATTCCCCTCCTTTTCTGGGTCTAAAGCATCCTTTGTATCGTCTAGCCCATCCTTTTGAGTGCCCAGAGCCCCATTTTCATGGCTGAAACCCTCATTTATGGGATCCAAACCTGTCTTTTATCACTCACAACCTTCTTTTAGGGCCCACAGTTCCATTTTGAGGGTCCTAACTCTCATTTTGGAGGCAGAAAGCCTCTTTTTAGGCTCCAGAGCTATATTTCTAGCATCCAAAGCATCACTTTGACTTTCCAAAGTCTTAGCTTTGGTGGCAGAGCAGAGAGCAGCCTGGTCCCACTGAGCGCAAGGCTGCTCTCCTGCCTCGGCTGTCCTCAGCCCGCCGTTGCTCTGCACACCGCTGCCCACGCGATGACCCACAGAGGTCCCTTCCAACTCCTAACACACCGCCCTGGCAGTTTGCCTGTGGAGCGCTGGGGACAGCTGCCCAGGGGAACGGGGAGATGGCTCTGCCCCGTCCTGCTGCGAGAGCAGGGCTCGGCCCTGGTGCTGAGGGCACTGAGCGTCTGCCTTGCTGCTCTCCAGCTCCTCCGGCGTGCGTGGAGCCCTCCGTCACCAGGCATGGGAAGTGTGCGGCTCCAGCGTACACACCCGTGGGTGTCCCAGGGCACACGTGGAGATCCCGCCTGGACCCGGGGAGTGACAGCTCTGCAGCCGCTCGTTCAGGCGAGGTGAGCACGCTTTGTTTTTGCCCTGCGTTAGTGGGGCACGAAGCACTCAGCCCAGCCCTTGAGCGAGTTGTGCATGCTTTCAGCCAGCTGGCACTTGTGCCGCTGCTCAGGAGAGCCCCTGCAGGTGAAATTGCCGCCTTGGCTTGAAGAACAGGCCAGCACTTCCCTGCTCTTGGGCTGTTGTCCTCTGCCCTAGGTGATTCCTGCCCTGGCAAGTCCAAGAGACGCCTCTGTGAATGCCCGCCTGTGCAGTGCGTGTCCTTCTGGCCTGGGGCCGTCAAAGCAGATCTCCCTGCAGCTAAGTGATGGCTGGGAAATGCGTACCCTTGCAGCCCCAGTGTCCTCCAGTGACAACCTGCTGGTCAGCTGAGTCCCCAGGGCTGGCTCAAAGCCTGCACAGTGGGACGAAACTGCTGCCTCACAAGACCTCTTTCTGTCCTACAAGAGGTCGATGGTGATAGCACCATCTGGAGGGCCCAAAGCCTTTTTTTAGGGTCCAAACCCTCCTTTGCAGGGTCAAACCCTCATTGATAAGTTGCAAGCTTCGCTTTTACAATTCACAGACTCTTATTAAGGGACCAAAGCATTCTCTTGAAGGCCCAAAGTCTGATTTGAGTGTCAAAGGGCTCCTTTTTAGAGTCCAAAGCCTTATTTGTAGGGTCTAAAGTCTCCTTTCATGGCACCAAAGCCTCATTATCTGGATCCATAGCCTAATTTAGAGGATCCAGTCGGCAAGCTGGAGGGTCCAAAGCCTCATTTTAGCATCCAAACTGCTCATTTTGGGTACAAAGCCTCACTTGTTTAATGACCGAAGCCTCATTTGGAGGCTCCAAAGACCTGTTTTTAGCATACAGAGCCCTAGCTTTTGGCACCAAAACATCATGTGAGGGCAAAAGTCCTGATTTGAGGGTTCAGCATCTCATTTTCATTTCCAAAGCCTTATTTTCACATCCCAACGCCCCATGCTTCAGGCCCAAACTCTTTTTTGGAGAGTCCAAAGTCTCACTTCTAGGGCCAAACCCCTCTTACAGCTCTAGGCCTGCACTGGAGTGTTTCGTTTTATGGGGCAACAGAGGAACCAAGAGGTTCCCCTCCTTTGCAGGGCCCAAAGCGTCATTTGTAGACACTCTCCATGCATTTTAGATCCCAGAGCCTTATTTGCAGGGCTGAAATCCTCATTTTTTTGGGTCCAAAGCTGTCTTTTATTAGCCATAGTCTTTTATAGGGCACACCGTTCCCTTGTTAGGGTTTAAACCCTCACTTTCAGAGCAGAAAGCATCTTTTTAGGATCCAAAGCTCTATTGGTAGTGACCTCCCCAGGGCCAGGACTCTGCGCTTCCCCTGGCTGCACTTGTTGGGGCTCTGCTGGGGCAGGGTGCGACCCTGGGCTGGTGCAGAGAGCAGCACCACGTCGTGACTCTGTGCAGGAGCAGGGTTTTGGGTGCCACCGTCGCGAGGCTGCGCCCAGCAGTGCAGGCTGGTCGGGGAGCAGCGCCCCGAGACGTGGGGGCAGAGGGTGAGGGAAGAGGGGGACAGGCGTGGGGTGCTGAGCGATGGGGCACGGGCTGGCCCTGGAGCCCCCCGGGCTGGAGACATCTGCCCCGGGACCAGTGCAGAGCTGCAGGCCTGGAGCTGGGCAGCACTTGCCTTGGGGAAGAACAACAAAATAGTGCCTGGCACACGCAGAAGGACCCCTCAGCGTTCACATCCCACCCCTCCCTGTAAAAGAAAAGCTAAAAAGGGTGAGGACAGCAAAGCCATCTGCACTGTTGGTAACACTGAGACTTTTTCTGTCATTTGCATGCATTTCTTTTATTTGACTAATGGGATCTGGGAGCCCTTGAGGGCCAGCGTGTGCCGCAGCTGGTGGCCCAGTCCTGGTTCGGCCGTCTGGCGAGGGCCCCTCCAGGGCCCCTGGTGTGGTGCTGGCCTCTTCTTGGCTGGAGAGTCCTCAGAGCTGCTGGTGCTCCTCTTTGGGGGTGGCCGTGGCCCCCCGGGGGCGTTCCCTGCCCCAGCTGGTAGTGGAGGGCCTGGGCACAGCCTCCCCACGCTCCTCCTGGGGCTCTTCTTGCTCCGTGTGGATGGCAGCGGGAGCAGCGGCGCAGCTGCCAGGTGCCCACCAACAGCGGCGCATGAGGTGCCGAGGAGCTCGTCCGTGCCAGATCTCGCAGGGCTGCCGGGGGACGCAGAGACCCTCCTCAGGAGGCAGCGGGTTCGGGGGCATCTTAGTCAACATGGCCATGATGGTGTCTTCCACCATGGCTGCCTCCAACCCCCTGTTGTCAAAGATCTGCTCCAGCTCCTGCTGGACCCAGGGCTGCAGGGTCTGCAGGAGCATTGGGTGGTTCTGGAAAAGGTCCATCCCATTCGGGGTACAATATAATACAGACAATAATAAACTGTATAGCGCAGTCCCATACCTACCATACCCACGATACCCACAATGGCTGCAAAACAATAAAAACTACACAATACGTACTGTACAGAGCAATGCATACTCTACATACAGTAATCTACATGCAACATATTATAAAACAAAATACCTTAGAAAACTAAACACTCGAGAATGACCAAGCGCCACCCCCACCCCGTCCCTTGGCAATGACAGAGCCAGCGTGGAGCGTGCTCCATCTGTGTTTCGCTGTGCTTTGTGCAGGACAGGATGGCAGTGCTTGGCTATGCTTGGTTGATTTGGCTTGCACATCCCTGCTTGCCTGCCGCGGCTGTAAGCAGATTGGCTCTTCAGCCCCCAACCAGGTGCCTACTGCCTGTAGTAGTTCCGTTCTGCGGTGTCAGTTTCTTTGGGAAGGACCTGGTGGCAAGCGGCTGCGCAGAGCGGGGTGGCAGTGAACTTCCCAAAGAGGCTATGGTGCCACACTTGGTTTTCCCGGCTAGCTGTTAGCAGGCAGCACTGGGAGGCAGGCGCTGCTGCCTGCCACGAGGTCTGCAGAGCCTCGTCCCGCAAGCAGAGCATTCAGCGGGGGTCTGCTGGGGGTGTCCGAGCCCAGTTTCTCCCTCCCCTCCTGCTCGGAACCCTCCATGTTGCCCGCCCCCCCCTAGAATCCACCGTGCCCAGCACCCGGAACCAGCCACTCTGTGACATCAGCCACGGGGCCAAGGGTTCCCTGGGCAGCGGGACTGCTGCAGGCACTACGTCGGCTGCTGCACTGCTGGCCACCAGCTCTCGCTTCTTGCAGCTGCCACGTGCCGCTGGCAGCCATGAATTTTCTCCCCGTCCTGGTCCTGCTGGCCGTGTGCTGGCCGGCGTACGGCATGTGGGACAACTGTGGGTAAGTGGCCCGAGGCTCTGGGAGGGAGCTGGGGCAGCCCTTGTGGGCTTCACTGGCGGGTGCTCGCTTTTCCCCCTGGCCACACCAAAGCTTCCCAAACGCCATGTGGGAGCCTCAGTTCCTTGCCAGCAGCCAGGCCGCTGGCACAACTCGCCTACGGGGCTCAAGCACAAACAGGGGTAGATGGACGCATGCCCCACAGGGTTCCGCGGCCCTGCTGTCCATGCAGCACCTGGTGGGGGGGAAGGGGGCTGACCTGCAGCCTCAACAGCAGCAAGCCACCGAGCAGGACATTCATCAGTTTCTGCTTACAGAGGGACCTGCGGGCACCGGCCCATGGATTCTTACTACGGCATGTCACGCGTCGTGGGTGGCACCGATGCCCAGCTAGGGGCCTGGCCCTGGATCGTCAGCATCCAGAAGCCCATCATAGGAGGCATAGCGCATGTCTGCGGAGGGTCGCTCATCAGCCCACAGTGGGTGCTGACAGCAGCCCACTGCTTCATCACGCCCGGGTAAGGAGGACCAGGGAACAGCCCCACAGCACTAGCACGTGCCCGCTCCACAGCAGCACGTGCTAGCGCCATCCCGCTTCCCTGCAGCACGCCCAGTGCCTGGGCACTGCCAAGCCCAGCTGAGAGACTGCTCGCGAGAGGGCTGGGCTCACGCCACGGCTTCCTAGCAGCCTCCCGCCCGACACTCCTTGTGCCCAAGGCATGCTAGGGCAGTCGCACCCTCCGTAGCGCTGCCTTCCTCTCTGCCCTGTGCAGCAGAAGGCAGGCAACTGCTGGGCTGCTTGCAGCACGGGGCTGCGCTCCCTCTGACCCCTCTCTCCACCTGCCTTGTAGGCACATCACCATGTGGCACGTGGTGATCGGGGCCAGCCACTTGACTCAGCTGGGCCCTGAGACCCAAGTGCGCACTATTAAGCGGCTACTGGTTCACGAGCACTACAACAACATCACGCAGAGGAACGACATTGCCTTGCTGGAATTGGACCAGCCTGTCCTGTGCGGCTACTACGTGCAGCTTGCCTGTGTGCCCGACGCCTGGCTGAGAGTGTCGCAGCTGAGAAGCTGCTACGTCAGTGGCTGGGGTTCCACGACTGCAAGAGGTGAGTTCCCAAAAGGGAGTGGTGTCCTGAGCGCAGGCTGGGCACACTGGGGAGGCGGGGTGGGCTTCCTGACAGCAGAGGCGAAAGCCAGAGTCGGGCTGCGGGGTGCATGCCGATGGAGAGGTGGGCCTGGCCCATTACCCCAAGCAAGACAGAAGGGAGACAGCAGCGGCACAGTGCCTCTGGAGACGCAAAGCCCAGCCCTAGGGCAGGGCTTCAGCCAGACGCCGGGGAGGGGGTGGGGGGAGGAGAGGAGAACTGGCAGCGAGCTGCCGGCTGTTAACTCCTTTCTGTGCTGACAGCTGGGGGACCAAGTTATGTCCTGCAGGAGGCCAAGGTCCGCCTCATCGATATCAAGCTCTGCAACAGCAGCCGCTGGTACGGAGGGGCCATCCACAGCCACAACTTGTGTGCTGGCTATCCGCAGGGCGGCATCGACACCTGCCAGGTAGGAGCGTGCTACAAGTCCACCCCCAACAGCACAGGCAGCCCTGTGGCAACCGCCCAAACCTGCCCCAGCGCGTGCTTTGCCTGGCAAGTCAGCCTGCCACTGCTGGGTCCCCTCCACTCTTGGGGTTCACCTCCCCTTGCCCAGATGCAGGTCCTTGCCCAGTGCCGCCCTTGTCCCAGAGGCCTGGCTCTCTGCCCACAAAGCCCATCTAGTGCTCTTGGCAGCCCACAGCTCCAGAGCCCAATCCTGCAACATCCCCCTTCCACACATTCAGGATCACTGTGCAAAGAGGACAGAGAGAGTGCCCTGCCTGACTGGCCCACCACCCCCTGCCAGACAAGCTTCTGTAGGCTCCAGCACCTGAGCAGAGCCTTTGTGTGCAGTCAGGACAGCTCTGGCAGCTGCTGCGGGAGAGAAGGAGCCAGCCAGAGTGCTGACCGGGGCCACCCAACACCACCTTAACCCTCTCTCCTCCGCTGCAGGGTGACAGCGGTGGTCCTCTGGTCTGCAAAGATAACACCAACGACTACTTCTGGCTTGTTGGAGTGACCAGCTGGGGGAGAGGCTGTGCCAGACCAAACCAGCCTGGAGTCTACACCTCCACGCAGCACTTCTACGACTGGATCCTGCTACAGATGGGACTGCGCTCAGCAAGAAGAGATAGTCCAACAGCACAGCCATGGAGTCATTTTCTCTCCACCTCAAGCCCCTCTCAGAGGCCAAGGCCAACACCAGCACCAACACAGTCGGGCAGCATTAGCTCCTGTCCATTTCCACGCCAGAAGCTGGTGGAATTCTTTACTCGGCTGAAGGATCTCCTGCAGTTCCTCAGGGGAAAAAAGGCTTGAGGAGCAGGATCAACAGGAACCAGCGCAGGCTGCACTGGACCATGATGATTTCCTTCTGGGGCAATGCCTGCTGCTCCAAAGGCAGCCTCAGCATCAAAGGCCTGCTCTGTGCTGCCCGCTCTCCTCCCCGTGCACACAAATGCTGAAGCTGACTTAGTTCTTGGAATAAAGTTGCCAGGTTTCACAGTTAACCGTGCCTGAGTCCAATTCACTCTCGTGCGCAAGGCAAGCTTTTCCATGCCCGGCAAAATGAGGCTGCAGGCAGTCAAGGAGGGCACAAAGGGCAAGAGTCGCTCAGCAGGGCTGACACCATGCCTGGTCAGACAGGAGCGTGCTCAGAGCCACCATGGCATGAAGAAGACTGGCACATTGAGGTTAGAAAGAGGACGCAAAATAATGATGTGGCATGCAGACAACTCTGGGGATGATGATTAGGACCTGGTTGAAGCCTTTGCTAAATGGAAAGATGAAAGAAAGCTGGCAGGAGTTACAGTGCCATGAGGAAGAGCCAGATGTCACCAGAAGTTAAGGGGGAATGGTGTGAGAGGTGGCCAGACTTCAGCAATATCTGAAGGAAGAGCTGGGGTCATTCTGGGGACAACATCACGCAGAGGAACGACATTGCCTTGCTGGAATTGGACCAGCCTGTCCAGTGCGGCTACTACGTGCAGCTTGCTTGTGTGCCCGACGCCTGGCTGAGAGTGTCGCAGCTGAGAAGCTGCTACATCAGTGGCTGGGGTTCCACGACTGCAAGAGGTGAGTTCCCAAAAGGGACTTGTTTGGCAGGCACAGAGTGACTTCTGCCAGCCCAAGCCCTTACCAAGAGAAACAAGTCCTTCAGCTTCACCTCAGGCAGGCCGGCGTTTCACTGCGCATTTGGCCAACAGAGAAAGTGATGGAGGAAGGTGGGGTCATCCCAGATCACAAAACAACTCTTCTCCAGAGCTGACACTCAGCTTCTGGAATCTTCTGGCTCCTAGTCCTGGGTAATGTGCTTTATACGTCTGGGCTAAGCTCCTGAATCGTGAAGAAAAAGTTTTTCTTTGTGTAGGGGTGGCGCGACCACAGGTATTTCCAACATATTGTACAACCTCTCTTCTCCAGGAGAAACCTAGACTGAGAGAAGAAATGTGGAAATATCACCAGAGGAGGAGAGAGAAGGAGTGTGAGCTCGGGAAGGTGTGGATGCTGACAAGAAGCAGGTGCTCAAATGTTACTGCTTTGCACACACCCTGTGTGCTCACCTTCTCCCAGAATCCCACAGCTGTGTAGCAGGAGGGCTTTGGTAGGGCAGTGTCAGCCTGACCTCAGCCGGGGCCTGGAGCAGAGCCTGCCCCTCCGACACCAGCATGGCTGCCTGGCAGCTGGGTGGGAAAATGGGAAATGGCAGCCCCCGGGGGAAGCAGGGATGCCCAGGGAGCATCCCAATGCCATCCCTTCCCAGCAGCCCAAGGCAGCACAGCGCACGCTGACCCCGGGTGTTCTTACAGCAGAGCCCCAGCTCCCCCGCTGGAGCACAGAGACCCCGAGGGGAAGAGGAGGGGAGACGCTTTAGGCAGCCTGCCCCCTCCCCAGACACCCCCGGGCATGGAAAGGCCCCGCGCCCTGCCAAGCCGGCGAGTCGCCACTCGTGCCACGGTGCAGAGGCGGCCACCTCCGGTGTGCTCTGGGCTGGCGCAGCCTTGTCCTGAGCCGGGGGAAGGTTCCCTGTGCCTCAGTCCAGAGTCCTCACCTGCAAAGCCTCATTTTCCGGGCCAAAATCCTCATTTTGGGGGCCCCAACCTGTCTGTTCTTGCCCACAGCCGCGTATTTCCCTGTCCCACTTCACCGCTCTCCACAGCTTCCCCAGGAGGGGACGTGAGAGGAAGGTGCTGAGCTCTGCTGCTGGGGTCCAGGGACAGGACGCATGGGAACGGCTCAGAGCTGCGTCAGGGCAGGTTCAGCTGGGCACGAGGATCCGTTTCTGCACCGAGAGGGCGGCCGGGCGCTGGGACAGGCTGCCTGAGAGGCGGTCGGTGCCCCCGGCCTGTCCGTGCCCAGGAGCCCTTTGGGCAGTGCCCTCCATGCTCTGCTGTCAGGCCGGGCCAGCCCTGCAGGGCGGGCGGTTGGACGGGGCGATGGCTGCCGCTCCCTCCCCAGCGGAAGCTCCCTGCTCTGCCGTGCCCACAGGGTCACCGCGAGCACCCAGCCCACCCTGTGGAGTTCATCACCACATCGCCTGGGAGCAGGGCAGGCACCGGCGGAGGGGAGAGCGGCCCCTCAGGCAGCCAATAGCGGAGAGCAGCACCTCAGGGGAGGGTGGGCCCCACACCATGGCAGAGCGACAGCCCAGGTAGCCAATCAGAGGTCACATTTCAAATGAAGGGCAGGCACCCAGCAGGGCAGCCTGAACGCAAAGGGGGCCAATCAGAGGCAGCGTCACCTCAGGGGAGGGTGGGCACTGCATCTGGGCAGAGTGACAGCCCTGTCAGCCAATGGCAGGTCATTCCCTCAGGTGAAGGGCAGGCACTGTAACCCAGCAGCCTGACCACCCGGGGGCCAATCAGAGGCAGCAGCACCTCAGGGGAGGAGACTGACAGCCCTCCCGACCTCTGCCGGCCAAGACTACATGGGAAGGAGGCGGGCCCCGATTGCAGCCAGGCCCAGCTTCACCATGGCTCCTGTGGGGCCTGCCCCGAGGCCGAGCAGCCCCTGGACCAGGCCCAGGGCCCCTCCTCCCCCCTTCCACCGCTCCTCTCTGTCTCCTCTGCACCCCCCAGTTGTCCCCGTGTTCTGGAACCCCCCGTCTCCGTGATGCTGAGGCCGCCGGGGTGGCGGTGGGGTGGACAAGGCTGGGTGGGGGTGATGCTTGCCCTGGGGCCATCGGCTCCCCCACATCCCCTCCGCGCAGCCCCAGTGACCCCGCAGCAGCCTGCAGGGTGGTGAGGAGGGGCAGGACGTGGCTGCCGTCCAGCGTCTGCCCTGAGGTGGCGAGGACGGGGGGGGATGTGGGGCTGGAGTCTGCCCCCCGAAGCAGGGAGGTCCCAGGGCTGATGCTCTCCCCCATCCCCACAGCTCCTGCACATCATCTCCTTCCTGACGCTGCCCGCCCTGCTGAGACGGGGCCAGACCTGCCCTTGCCTCCACGAGGGCTGCGACAGCGAGGCCACCTGCACCTCCTCTGCACCGCTCTCTGCCTGCTGCCGCCAGTGCCTGCCCCTGCAAGAGGGCCACCATCCTCAGCTGTGAGTCTGTCATTGCCAAGGGACGGTGTGGGTGTAGCGCTTGGTCTCCAGGACTCATCTTTAGTGTCCAAACTTTTATTGTAGGTTTTAATGCCATCTTTTTAGGACCCAAAGCCTCCTTTTTAGGGTACAAACCCTCATTTCTAAGTTCCAAACCCAACTTTTAAGGTTCAAACACTCATCTTAAGGGCTCAAAGCTTCATTTTGAAGGTGCAGAGCCTCCTTTTCAGAGTCCAAAGTATTGTTTATAGGGTCCAAAGTCTCCATTTGTGGACCCAACCCTCAACTTTAGCTTCAAAAGCCTGCTTTTCAGGATCCAAAGCCTCCATGTAGAATTGAAACTGCTCCTTTAGAGTTAAAAGTCTTGTTTGTTTAATATCCCAAGCTTCATTCTGAGGGTCTAAAATCCCATTTTAACAGCACAAAGCCCTGATTTTCAAACCCAAAGCATCACTTCAGGGCTTAAAACCATCAGAATTTCAGGGTTCAATGCCTCAGTGTAATTTCCAAAGCCCCATTTTCAGGGCCCGGTGCTCCATTCTTAAGCCCCAAGCCATTCTTTGGCGGGTCTAAACTCTGCTTTGGAGTTTTACACCTGAAAGCCTCCACTGAAGTGCCCAGAGCCCTCTATTTGGGACGAAATCTCCATTTGTGGAGGCCATGGAGGAACCAAGTCATTCCCCTCCTTTTCTGGGTCTAAAGCATCCTTTGTATCGTCTAGCCCATCCTTTTGAGTGCCCAGAGCCCCATTTTCATGGCTGAAACCCTCATTTATGGGATCCAAACCTGTCTTTTATCACTCACAACCTTCTTTTAGGGCCCACAGTTCCATTTTGAGGGTCCTAACTCTCATTTTGGAGGCAGAAAGCCTCTTTTTAGGCTCCAGAGCTATATTTCTAGCATCCAAAGCATCACTTTGACTTTCCAAAGTCTTAGCTTTGGTGGCAGAGCAGAGAGCAGCCTGGTCCCACTGAGCGCAAGGCTGCTCTCCCGCCTCGGCTGTCCTCAGCCCGCCGTTGCTCTGCACACCGCTGCCCACGCGATGACCCACAGAGGTCCCTTCCAACTCCTAACACACCGCCCTGGCAGTTTGCCTGTGGAGCGCTGGGGACAGCTGCCCAGGGGAACGGGGAGATGGCTCTGCCCCGTCCTGCTGCGAGAGCAGGGCTCGGCCCTGGTGCTGAGGGCACTGAGCGTCTGCCTTGCTGCTCTCCAGCTCCTCCGGCGTGCGTGGAGCCCTCCGTCACCAGGCATGGGAAGTGTGCGGCTCCAGCGTACACACCCGTGGGTGTCCCAGGGCACACGTGGAGATCCCGCCTGGACCCGGGGAGTGACAGCTCTGCAGCCGCTCGTTCAGGCGAGGTGAGCACGCTTTGTTTTTGCCCTGCGTTAGTGGGGCACGAAGCACTCAGCCCAGCCCTTGAGCGAGTTGTGCATGCTTTCAGCCAGCTGGCACTTGTGCCGCTGCTCAGGAGAGCCCCTGCAGGTGAAATTGCCGCCTTGGCTTGAAGAACAGGCCAGCACTTCCCTGCTCTTGGGCTGTTGTCCTCTGCCCTAGGTGATTCCTGCCCTGGCAAGTCCAAGAGACGCCTCTGTGAATGCCCGCCTGTGCAGTGCGTGTCCTTCTGGCCTGGGGCCGTCAAAGCAGATCTCCCTGCAGCTAAGTGATGGCTGGGAAATGCGTACCCTTGCAGCCCCAGTGTCCTCCAGTGACAACCTGCTGGTCAGCTGAGTCCCCAGGGCTGGCTCAAAGCCTGCACAGTGGGACGAAACTGCTGCCTCACAAGACCTCTTTCTGTCCTACAAGAGGTCGATGGTGATAGCACCATCTGGAGGGCCCAAAGCCTTTTTTTAGGGTGCAAACCCTCCTTTGCAGGGTCAAACCCTCATTGATAAGTTGCAAGCTTCGCTTTTACAATTCACAGACTCCTTTTAAGGGACCAAAGCATTCTCTTGAAGGCCCAAAGTCTGATTTGAGTGTCAAAGGGCTCCTTTTTAGAGTCCAAAGCCTTATTTGTAGGGTCTAAAGTCTCCTTTCATGGCACCAAAGCCTCATTATCTGGATCCATAGCCTAATTTAGAGGATCCAGTCGGCAAGCTGGAGGGTCCAAAGCCTCATTTTAGCATCCAAACTGCTCATTTTGGGTACAAAGCCTCACTTGTTTAATGACCGAAGCCTCATTTGGAGGCTCCAAAGACCTGTTTTTAGCATACAGAGCCCTAGCTTTTGGCACCAAAACATCATGTGAGGGCAAAAGTCCTGATTTGAGGGTTCAGCATCTCATTTTCATTTCCAAAGCCTTATTTTCACATCCCAACGCCCCATGCTTCAGGCCCAAACTCTTTTTTGGAGAGTCCAAAGTCTCACTTCTAGGGCCAAACCCCTCTTACAGCTCTAGGCCTGCACTGGAGTGTTTCGTTTTATGGGGCAACAGAGGAACCAAGAGGTTCCCCTCCTTTGCAGGGCCCAAAGCGTCATTTGTAGACACTCTCCACCCATTTTAGGTCCCACAGCCTTATTCGCAGGGCGCAAATCCTCATTTTTTTGGGTCCAAAGCTGTCTTTTATTAGCCATAGTCTTTTATAGGGCACACCGTTCCCTTGTTAGGGTTTAAACCCTCACTTTCAGAGCAGAAAGCATCTTTTTAGGATCCAAAGCTCTATTGGTAGTGACCTCCCCAGGGCCAGGACTCTGCGCTTCCCCTGGCTGCACTTGTTGGGGCTCTGCTGGGGCAGGGTGCGACCCTGGGCTGGTGCAGAGAGCAGCACCACGTCGTGACTCTGTGCAGGAGCAGGGTTTTGGGTGCCACCGTCGCGAGGCTGCGCCCAGCAGTGCAGGCTGGTCGGGGAGCAGCGCCCCGAGACGTGGGGGCAGAGGGTGAGGGAAGAGGGGGACAGGCGTGGGGTGCTGAGCGATGGGGCACGGGCTGGCCCTGGAGCCCCCCGGGCTGGAGACATCTGCCCCGGGACCAGTGCAGAGCTGCAGGCCTGGAGCTGGGCAGCACTTGCCTTGGGGAAGAACAACAAAATAGTGCCTGGCACACGCAGAAGGACCCCTCAGCGTTCACATCCCACCCCTCCCTGTAAAAGAAAAGCTAAAAAGGGTGAGGACAGCAAAGCCATCTGCACTGTTGGTAACACTGAGACTTTTTCTGTCATTTGCATGCGTTTCTTTTATTTGACTAATGGGATCTGGGAGCCCTTGAGGGCCAGCGTGTGCCGCAGCTGGTGGCCCAGTCCTGGTTCGGCCGTCTGGCGAGGGCCCCTCCAGGGCCCCTGGTGTGGTGCTGGCCTCTTCTTGGCTGGAGAGTCCTCAGAGCTGCTGGTGCTCCTCTTTGGGGGTGGCCGTGGCCCCCCGGGGGCGTTCCCTGCCCCAGCTGGTAGTGGAGGGCCTGGGCACAGCCTCCCCACGCTCCTCCTGGGGCTCTTCTTGCTCCGTGTGGATGGCAGCGGGAGCAGCGGCGCAGCTGCCAGGTGCCCACCAACAGCGGCGCATGAGGTGCCGAGGAGCTCGTCCGTGCCAGATCTCGCAGGGCTGCCGGGGGACGCAGAGACCCTCCTCAGGAGGCAGCGGGTTCGGGGGCATCTTAGTCAACATGGCCATGATGGTGTCTTCCACCATGGCTGCCTCCAACCCCCTGTTGTCAAAGATCTGCTCCAGCTCCTGCTGGACCCAGGGCTGCAGGGTCTGCAGGAGCATTGGGTGGTTCTGGAAAAGGTCCATCCCATTCGGGGTACAATATAATACAGACAATAATAAACTGTATAGCGCAGTCCCATACCTACCATACCCACAATACCCACAATGGCTGCAAAACAATAAAAACTACACAATACGTACTGTACAGAGCAATGCATACTCTACATACAGTAAACGACATGCAACATATTATAAAACAAAATACCTTAGAAAACTAAACACTCGAGAATGACCAAGCGCCACCCCCACCCCGTCCCTTGGCAATGACAGAGCCAGCGTGGAGCGTGCTCCATCTGTGTTTCGCTGTGCTTTGTGCAGGACAGGATGGCAGTGCTTGGCTATGCTTGGTTGATTTGGCTTGCACATCCCTGCTTGCCTGCCGCGGCTGTAAGCAGATTGGCTCTTCAGCCCCCAACCAGGTGCCTACTGCCTGTAGTAGTTCCGTTCTGCGGTGTCAGTTTCTTTGGGAAGGACCTGGTGGCAAGCGGCTGCGCAGAGCGGGGTGGCAGTGAACTTCCCAAAGAGGCTATGGTGCCACACTTGGTTTTCCCGGCTAGCTGTTAGCAGGCAGCACTGGGAGGCAGGCGCTGCTGCCTGCCACGAGGTCTGCAGAGCCTCGTCCCGCAAGCAGAGCATTCAGCGGGGGTCTGCTGGGGGTGTCCGAGCCCAGTTTCTCCCTCCCCTCCTGCTCGGAACCCTCCATGTTGCCCGCCCCCCCCTAGAATCCACCGTGCCCAGCACCCGGAACCAGCCACTCTGTGACATCAGCCACGGGGCCAAGGGTTCCCTGGGCAGCGGGACTGCTGCAGGCACTACGTCGGCTGCTGCACTGCTGGCCACCAGCTCTCGCTTCTTGCAGCTGCCACGTGCCGCTGGCAGCCATGAATTTTCTCCCCGTCCTGGTCCTGCTGGCCGTGTGCTGGCCGGCGTACGGCATGTGGGACAACTGTGGGTAAGTGGCCCGAGGCTCTGGGAGGGAGCTGGGGCAGCCCTTGTGGGCTTCACTGGCGGGTGCTCGCTTTTCCCCCTGGCCACACCAAAGCTTCCCAAACGCCATGTGGGAGCCTCAGTTCCTTGCCAGCAGCCAGGCCGCTGGCACAACTCGCCTACGGGGCTCAAGCACAAACAGGGGTAGATGGACGCATGCCCCACAGGGTTCCGCGGCCCTGCTGTCCATGCAGCACCTGGTGGGGGGGAAGGGGGCTGACCTGCAGCCTCAACAGCAGCAAGCCACCGAGCAGGACATTCATCAGTTTCTGCTTACAGAGGGACCTGCGGGCACCGGCCCATGGATTCTTACTACGGCATGTCACGCGTCGTGGGTGGCACCGATGCCCAGCTAGGGGCCTGGCCCTGGATCGTCAGCATCCAGAAGCCCATCATAGGAGGCATAGCGCATGTCTGCGGAGGGTCGCTCATCAGCCCACAGTGGGTGCTGACAGCAGCCCACTGCTTCATCACGCCCGGGTAAGGAGGACCAGGGAACAGCCCCACAGCACTAGCACGTGCCCGCTCCACAGCAGCACGTGCTAGCGCCATCCCGCTTCCCTGCAGCACGCCCAGTGCCTGGGCACTGCCAAGCCCAGCTGAGAGACTGCTCGCGAGAGGGCTGGGCTCACGCCACGGCTTCCTAGCAGCCTCCCGCCCGACACTCCTTGTGCCCAAGGCATGCTAGGGCAGTCGCACCCTCCGTAGCGCTGCCTTCCTCTCTGCCCTGTGCAGCAGAAGGCAGGCAACTGCTGGGCTGCTTGCAGCACGGGGCTGCGCTCCCTCTGACCCCTCTCTCCACCTGCCTTGTAGGCACATCACCATGTGGCACGTGGTGATCGGGGCCAGCCACTTGACTCAGCTGGGCCCTGAGACCCAAGTGCGCACTATTAAGCGGCTACTGGTTCACGAGCACTACAACAACATCACGCAGAGGAACGACATTGCCTTGCTGGAATTGGACCAGCCTGTCCTGTGCGGCTACTACGTGCAGCTTGCCTGTGTGCCCGACGCCTGGCTGAGAGTGTCGCAGCTGAGAAGCTGCTACGTCAGTGGCTGGGGTTCCACGACTGCAAGAGGTGAGTTCCCAAAAGGGAGTGGTGTCCTGAGCGCAGGCTGGGCACACTGGGGAGGCGGGGTGGGCTTCCTGACAGCAGAGGCGAAAGCCAGAGTCGGGCTGCGGGGTGCATGCCGATGGAGAGGTGGGCCTGGCCCATTACCCCAAGCAAGACAGAAGGGAGACAGCAGCGGCACAGTGCCTCTGGAGACGCAAAGCCCAGCCCTAGGGCAGGGCTTCAGCCAGACGCCGGGGAGGGGGTGGGGGGAGGAGAGGAGAACTGGCAGCGAGCTGCTGGCTGTTAACTCCTTTCTGTGCTGACAGCTGGGGGACCAAGTTATGTCCTGCAGGAGGCCAAGGTCCGCCTCATCGATATCAAGCTCTGCAACAGCAGCCGCTGGTACGGAGGGGCCATCCACAGCCACAACTTGTGTGCTGGCTATCCGCAGGGCGGCATCGACACCTGCCAGGTAGGAGCGTGCTACAAGTCCACCCCCAACAGCACAGGCAGCCCTGTGGCAACCGCCCAAACCTGCCCCAGCGCGTGCTTTGCCTGGCAAGTCAGCCTGCCACTGCTGGGTCCCCTCCACTCTTGGGGTTCACCTCCCCTTGCCCAGATGCAGGTCCTTGCCCAGTGCCGCCCTTGTCCCAGAGGCCTGGCTCTCTGCCCACAAAGCCCATCTAGTGCTCTTGGCAGCCCACAGCTCCAGAGCCCAATCCTGCAACATCCCCCTTCCACACATTCAGGATCACTGTGCAAAGAGGACAGAGAGAGTGCCCTGCCTGACTGGCCCACCACCCCCTGCCAGACAAGCTTCTGTAGGCTCCAGCACCTGAGCAGAGCCTTTGTGTGCAGTCAGGACAGCTCTGGCAGCTGCTGCGGGAGAGAAGGAGCCAGCCAGAGTGCTGACCGGGGCCACCCAACACCACCTTAACCCTCTCTCCTCCGCTGCAGGGTGACAGCGGTGGTCCTCTGGTCTGCAAAGATAACACCAACGACTACTTCTGGCTTGTTGGAGTGACCAGCTGGGGGAGAGGCTGTGCCAGACCAAACCAGCCTGGAGTCTACACCTCCACGCAGCACTTCTACGACTGGATCCTGCTACAGATGGGACTGCGCTCAGCAAGAAGAGATAGTCCAACAGCACAGCCATGGAGTCATTTTCTCTCCACCTCAAGCCCCTCTCAGAGGCCAAGGCCAACACCAGCACCAACACAGTCGGGCAGCATTAGCTCCTGTCCATTTCCACGCCAGAAGCTGGTGGAATTCTTTACTCGGCTGAAGGATCTCCTGCAGTTCCTCAGGGGAAAAAAGGCTTGAGGAGCAGGATCAACAGGAACCAGCGCAGGCTGCACTGGACCATGATGATTTCCTTCTGGGGCAATGCCTGCTGCTCCAAAGGCAGCCTCAGCATCAAAGGCCTGCTCTGTGCTGCCCGCTCTCCTCCCCGTGCACACAAATGCTGAAGCTGACTTAGTTCTTGGAATAAAGTTGCCAGGTTTCACAGTTAACCGTGCCTGAGTCCAATTCACTCTCGTGCGCAAGGCAAGCTTTTCCATGCCCGGCAAAATGAGGCTGCAGGCAGTCAAGGAGGGCACAAAGGGCAAGAGTCGCTCAGCAGGGCTGACACCATGCCTGGTCAGACAGGAGCGTGCTCAGAGCCACCATGGCATGAAGAAGACTGGCACATTGAGGTTAGAAAGAGGACGCAAAATAATGATGTGACATGCAGACAACTCTGGGGATGATGATTAGGACCTGGTTGAAGCCTTTGCTAAATGGAAAGATGAAAGAAAGCTGGCAGGAGTTACAGTGCCATGAGGAAGAGCCAGATGTCACCAGAAGTTAAGGGGGAATGGTGTGAGAGGTGGCCAGACTTCAGCAATATCTGAAGGAAGAGCTGGGGTCATTCTGGGGACAACATCACGCAGAGGAACGACATTGCCTTGCTGGAATTGGACCAGCCTGTCCAGTGCGGCTACTACGTGCAGCTTGCTTGTGTGCCCGACGCCTGGCTGAGAGTGTCGCAGCTGAGAAGCTGCTACATCAGTGGCTGGGGTTCCACGACTGCAAGAGGTGAGTTCCCAAAAGGGACTTGTTTGGCAGGCACAGAGTGACTTCTGCCAGCCCAAGCCCTTACCAAGAGAAACAAGTCCTTCAGCTTCACCTCAGGCAGGCCGGCGTTTCACTGCGCATTTGGCCAACAGAGAAAGTGATGGAGGAAGGTGGGGTCATCCCAGATCACAAAACAACTCTTCTCCAGAGCTGACACTCAGCTTCTGGAATCTTCTGGCTCCTAGTCCTGGGTAATGTGCTTTATACGTCTGGGCTAAGCTCCTGAATCGTGAAGAAAAAGTTTTTCTTTGTGTAGGGGTGGCGCGACCACAGGTATTTCCAACATATTGTACAACCTCTCTTCTCCAGGAGAAACCTAGACTGAGAGAAGAAATGTGGAAATATCACCAGAGGAGGAGAGAGAAGGAGTGTGAGCTCGGGAAGGTGTGGATGCTGACAAGAAGCAGGTGCTCAAATGTTACTGCTTTGCACACACCCTGTGTGCTCACCTTCTCCCAGAATCCCACAGCTGTGTAGCAGGAGGGCTTTGGTAGGGCAGTGTCAGCCTGACCTCAGCCGGGGCCTGGAGCAGAGCCTGCCCCTCCGACACCAGCATGGCTGCCTGGCAGCTGGGTGGGAAAATGGGAAATGGCAGCCCCCGGGGGAAGCAGGGATGCCCAGGGAGCATCCCAATGCCATCCCTTCCCAGCAGCCCAAGGCAGCACAGCGCACGCTGACCCCGGGTGTCCTTACAGCAGAGCCCCAGCTGCCCCGCTGGAGCACAGAGACCCCGAGGGGAGGAGGAGGGGAGACGCTTTAGGCAGCCTGCCCCCTCCCCAGACACCCCCGGGCATGGAAAGGCCCCGCGCCCTGCCAAGCCGGCGAGTCGCCACTCGTGCCACGGTGCAGAGGCGGCCACCTCCGGTGTGCTCTGGGCTGGCGCAGCCTTGTCCTGAGCCGGGGGAAGGTTCCCTGTGCCTCAGTCCAGAGTCCTCACCTGCAAAGCCTCATTTTCCGGGCCAAAATCCTCATTTTGGGGGCCCCAACCTGTCTGTTCTTGCCCACAGCCGCGTATTTCCCTGTCCCACTTCACCGCTCTCCACAGCTTCCCCAGGAGGGGACGTGAGAGGAAGGTGCTGAGCTCTGCTGCTGGGGTCCAGGGACAGGACGCATGGGAACGGCTCAGAGCTGCGTCAGGGCAGGTTCAGCTGGGCACGAGGATCCGTTTCTGCACCGAGAGGGCGGCCGGGCGCTGGGACAGGCTGCCTGAGAGGCGGTCGGTGCCCCCGGCCTGTCCGTGCCCAGGAGCCCTTTGGGCAGTGCCCTCCATGCTCTGCTGTCAGGCCGGGCCAGCCCTGCAGGGCGGGCGGTTGGACGGGGCGATGGCTGCCGCTCCCTCCCCAGCGGAAGCTCCCTGCTCTGCCGTGCCCACAGGGTCACCGCGAGCACCCAGCCCACCCTGTGGAGTTCATCACCACATCGCCTGGGAGCAGGGCAGGCACCGGCGGAGGGGAGAGCGGCCCCTCAGGCAGCCAATAGCGGAGAGCAGCACCTCAGGGGAGGGTGGGCCCCACACCATGGCAGAGCGACAGCCCAGGTAGCCAATCAGAGGTCACATTTCAAATGAAGGGCAGGCACCCAGCAGGGCAGCCTGAACGCAAAGGGGGCCAATCAGAGGCAGCGTCACCTCAGGGGAGGGTGGGCACTGCATCTGGGCAGAGTGACAGCCCTGTCAGCCAATGGCAGGTCATTCCCTCAGGTGAAGGGCAGGCACTGTAACCCAGCAGCCTGACCACCCGGGGGCCAATCAGAGGCAGCAGCACCTCAGGGGAGGAGACTGACAGCCCTCCCGACCTCTGCCGGCCAAGACTACATGGGAAGGAGGCGGGCCCCGATTGCAGCCAGGCCCAGCTTCACCATGGCTCCTGTGGGGCCTGCCCCGAGGCCGAGCAGCCCCTGGACCAGGCCCAGGGCCCCTCCTCCCCCCTTCCACCGCTCCTCTCTGTCTCCTCTGCACCCCCCAGTTGTCCCCGTGTTCTGGAACCCCCCGTCTCCGTGATGCTGAGGCCGCCGGGGTGGCGGTGGGGTGGACAAGGCTGGGTGGGGGTGATGCTTGCCCTGGGGCCATCGGCTCCCCCACATCCCCTCCGCGCAGCCCCAGTGACCCCGCAGCAGCCTGCAGGGTGGTGAGGAGGGGCAGGACGTGGCTGCCGTCCAGCGTCTGCCCTGAGGTGGCGAGGACGGGGGGGGATGTGGGGCTGGAGTCTGCCCCCCGAAGCAGGGAGGTCCCAGGGCTGATGCTCTCCCCCATCCCCACAGCTCCTGCACATCATCTCCTTCCTGACGCTGCCCGCCCTGCTGAGACGGGGCCAGACCTGCCCTTGCCTCCACGAGGGCTGCGACAGCGAGGCCACCTGCACCTCCTCTGCACCGCTCTCTGCCTGCTGCCGCCAGTGCCTGCCCCTGCAAGAGGGCCACCATCCTCAGCTGTGAGTCTGTCATTGCCAAGGGACGGTGTGGGTGTAGCGCTTGGTCTCCAGGACTCATCTTTAGTGTCCAAACTTTTATTGTAGGTTTTAATGCCATCTTTTTAGGACCCAAAGCCTCCTTTTTAGGGTACAAACCCTCATTTCTAAGTTCCAAACCCAACTTTTAAGGTTCAAACACTCATCTTAAGGGCTCAAAGCTTCATTTTGAAGGTGCAGAGCCTCCTTTTCAGAGTCCAAAGTATTGTTTATAGGGTCCAAAGTCTCCATTTGTGGACCCAACCCTCAACTTTAGCTTCAAAAGCCTGCTTTTCAGGATCCAAAGCCTCCATGTAGAATTGAAACTGCTCCTTTAGAGTTAAAAGTCTTGTTTGTTTAATATCCCAAGCTTCATTCTGAGGGTCTAAAATCCCATTTTAACAGCACAAAGCCCTGATTTTCAAACCCAAAGCATCACTTCAGGGCTTAAAACCATCAGAATTTCAGGGTTCAATGCCTCAGTGTAATTTCCAAAGCCCCATTTTCAGGGCCCGGTGCTCCATTCTTAAGCCCCAAGCCATTCTTTGGCGGGTCTAAACTCTGCTTTGGAGTTTTACACCTGAAAGCCTCCACTGAAGTGCCCAGAGCCCTCTATTTGGGACGAAATCTCCATTTGTGGAGGCCATGGAGGAACCAAGTCATTCCCCTCCTTTTCTGGGTCTAAAGCATCCTTTGTATCGTCTAGCCCATCCTTTTGAGTGCCCAGAGCCCCATTTTCATGGCTGAAACCCTCATTTATGGGATCCAAACCTGTCTTTTATCACTCACAACCTTCTTTTAGGGCCCACAGTTCCATTTTGAGGGTCCTAACTCTCATTTTGGAGGCAGAAAGCCTCTTTTTAGGCTCCAGAGCTATATTTCTAGCATCCAAAGCATCACTTTGACTTTCCAAAGTCTTAGCTTTGGTGGCAGAGCAGAGAGCAGCCTGGTCCCACTGAGCGCAAGGCTGCTCTCCCGCCTCGGCTGTCCTCAGCCCGCCGTTGCTCTGCACACCGCTGCCCACGCGATGACCCACAGAGGTCCCTTCCAACTCCTAACACACCGCCCTGGCAGTTTGCCTGTGGAGCGCTGGGGACAGCTGCCCAGGGGAACGGGGAGATGGCTCTGCCCCGTCCTGCTGCGAGAGCAGGGCTCGGCCCTGGTGCTGAGGGCACTGAGCGTCTGCCTTGCTGCTCTCCAGCTCCTCCGGCGTGCGTGGAGCCCTCCGTCACCAGGCATGGGAAGTGTGCGGCTCCAGCGTACACACCCGTGGGTGTCCCAGGGCACACGTGGAGATCCCGCCTGGACCCGGGGAGTGACAGCTCTGCAGCCGCTCGTTCAGGCGAGGTGAGCACGCTTTGTTTTTGCCCTGCGTTAGTGGGGCACGAAGCACTCAGCCCAGCCCTTGAGCGAGTTGTGCATGCTTTCAGCCAGCTGGCACTTGTGCCGCTGCTCAGGAGAGCCCCTGCAGGTGAAATTGCCGCCTTGGCTTGAAGAACAGGCCAGCACTTCCCTGCTCTTGGGCTGTTGTCCTCTGCCCTAGGTGATTCCTGCCCTGGCAAGTCCAAGAGACGCCTCTGTGAATGCCCGCCTGTGCAGTGCGTGTCCTTCTGGCCTGGGGCCGTCAAAGCAGATCTCCCTGCAGCTAAGTGATGGCTGGGAAATGCGTACCCTTGCGGCCCCAGTGTCCTCCAGTGACAACCTGCTGGTCAGCTGAGTCCCCAGGGCTGGCTCAAAGCCTGCACAGTGGGACGAAACTGCTGCCTCACAAGACCTCTTTCTGTCCTACAAGAGGTCGATGGTGATAGCACCATCTGGAGGGCCCAAAGCCTTTTTTTAGGGTGCAAACCCTCCTTTGCAGGGTCAAACCCTCATTGATAAGTTGCAAGCTTCGCTTTTACAATTCACAGACTCCTTTTAAGGGACCAAAGCATTCTCTTGAAGGCCCAAAGTCTGATTTGAGTGTCAAAGGGCTCCTTTTTAGAGTCCAAAGCCTTATTTGTAGGGTCTAAAGTCTCCTTTCATGGCACCAAAGCCTCATTATCTGGATCCATAGCCTAATTTAGAGGATCCAGTCGGCAAGCTGGAGGGTCCAAAGCCTCATTTTAGCATCCAAACTGCTCATTTTGGGTACAAAGCCTCACTTGTTTAATGACCGAAGCCTCATTTGGAGGCTCCAAAGACCTGTTTTTAGCATACAGAGCCCTAGCTTTTGGCACCAAAACATCATGTGAGGGCAAAAGTCCTGATTTGAGGGTTCAGCATCTCATTTTCATTTCCAAAGCCTTATTTTCACATCCCAACGCCCCATGCTTCAGGCCCAAACTCTTTTTTGGAGAGTCCAAAGTCTCACTTCTAGGGCCAAACCCCTCTTACAGCTCTAGGCCTGCACTGGAGTGTTTCGTTTTATGGGGCAACAGAGGAACCAAGAGGTTCCCCTCCTTTGCAGGGCCCAAAGCGTCATTTGTAGACACTCTCCACCCATTTTAGGTCCCACAGCCTTATTTGCAGGGCTGAAATCCTCATTTTTTTGGGTCCAAAGCTGTCTTTTATTAGCCATAGTCTTTTATAGGGCACACCGTTCCCTTGTTAGGGTTTAAACCCTCACTTTCAGAGCAGAAAGCATCTTTTTAGGATCCAAAGCTCTATTGGTAGTGACCTCCCCAGGGCCAGGACTCTGCGCTTCCCCTGGCTGCACTTGTTGGGGCTCTGCTGGGGCAGGGTGCGACCCTGGGCTGGTGCAGAGAGCAGCACCACGTCGTGACTCTGTGCAGGAGCAGGGTTTTGGGTGCCACCGTCGCGAGGCTGCGCCCAGCAGTGCAGGCTGGTCGGGGAGCAGCGCCCCGAGACTTGGGGGCAGAGGGTGAGGGAAGAGGGGGACAGGCGTGGGGTGCTGAGCGATGGGGCACGGGCTGGCCCTGGAGCCCCCCGGGCTGGAGACATCTGCCCCGGGACCAGTGCAGAGCTGCAGGCCTGGAGCTGGGCAGCACTTGCCTTGGGGAAGAACAACAAAATAGTGCCCGGCACACGCAGAAGGACCCCTCAGCGTTCACATCCCACCCCTCCCTGTAAAAGAAAAGCTAAAAAGGGTGAGGACAGCAAAGCCATCTGCACTGTTGGTAACACTGAGACTTTTTCTGTCATTTGCATGCGTTTCTTTTATTTGACTAATGGGATCTGGGAGCCCTTGAGGGCCAGCGTGTGCCGCAGCTGGTGGCCCAGTCCTGGTTCGGCCGTCTGGCGAGGGCCCCTCCAGGGCCCCTGGTGTGGTGCTGGCCTCTTCTTGGCTGGAGAGTCCTCAGAGCTGCTGGTGCTCCTCTTTGGGGGTGGCCGTGGCCCCCCGGGGGCGTTCCCTGCCCCAGCTGGTAGTGGAGGGCCTGGGCACAGCCTCCCCACGCTCCTCCTGGGGCTCTTCTTGCTCCGTGTGGATGGCAGCGGGAGCAGCGGCGCAGCTGCCAGGTGCCCACCAACAGCGGCGCATGAGGTGCCGAGGAGCTCGTCCGTGCCAGATCTCGCAGGGCTGCCGGGGGACGCAGAGACCCTCCTCAGGAGGCAGCGGGTTCGGGGGCATCTTAGTCAACATGGCCATGATGGTGTCTTCCACCATGGCTGCCTCCAACCCCCTGTTGTCAAAGATCTGCTCCAGCTCCTGCTGGACCCAGGGCTGCAGGGTCTGCAGGAGCATTGGGTGGTTCTGGAAAAGGTCCATCCCATTCGGGGTACAATATAATACAGACAATAATAAACTGTATAGCGCAGTCCCATACCTACCATACCCACAATACCCACAATGGCTGCAAAACAATAAAAACTACACAATACGTACTGTACAGAGCAATGCATACTCTACATACAGTAAACGACATGCAACATATTATAAAACAAAATACCTTAGAAAACTAAACACTCGAGAATGACCAAGCGCCACCCCCACCCCGTCCCTTGGCAATGACAGAGCCAGCGTGGAGCGTGCTCCATCTGTGTTTCGCTGTGCTTTGTGCAGGACAGGATGGCAGTGCTTGGCTATGCTTGGTTGATTTGGCTTGCACATCCCTGCTTGCCTGCCGCGGCTGTAAGCAGATTGGCTCTTCAGCCCCCAACCAGGTGCCTACTGCCTGTAGTAGTTCCGTTCTGCGGTGTCAGTTTCTTTGGGAAGGACCTGGTGGCAAGCGGCTGCGCAGAGCGGGGTGGCAGTGAACTTCCCAAAGAGGCTATGGTGCCACACTTGGTTTTCCCGGCTAGCTGTTAGCAGGCAGCACTGGGAGGCAGGCGCTGCTGCCTGCCACGAGGTCTGCAGAGCCTCGTCCCGCAAGCAGAGCATTCAGCGGGGGTCTGCTGGGGGTGTCCGAGCCCAGTTTCTCCCTCCCCTCCTGCTCGGAACCCTCCATGTTGCCCGCCCCCCCCTAGAATCCACCGTGCCCAGCACCCGGAACCAGCCACTCTGTGACATCAGCCACGGGGCCAAGGGTTCCCTGGGCAGCGGGACTGCTGCAGGCACTACGTCGGCTGCTGCACTGCTGGCCACCAGCTCTCGCTTCTTGCAGCTGCCACGTGCCGCTGGCAGCCATGAATTTTCTCCCCGTCCTGGTCCTGCTGGCCGTGTGCTGGCCGGCGTACGGCATGTGGGACAACTGTGGGTAAGTGGCCCGAGGCTCTGGGAGGGAGCTGGGGCAGCCCTTGTGGGCTTCACTGGCGGGTGCTCGCTTTTCCCCCTGGCCACACCAAAGCTTCCCAAACGCCATGTGGGAGCCTCAGTTCCTTGCCAGCAGCCAGGCCGCTGGCACAACTCGCCTACGGGGCTCAAGCACAAACAGGGGTAGATGGACGCATGCCCCACAGGGTTCCGCGGCCCTGCTGTCCATGCAGCACCTGGTGGGGGGGAAGGGGGCTGACCTGCAGCCTCAACAGCAGCAAGCCACCGAGCAGGACATTCATCAGTTTCTGCTTACAGAGGGACCTGCGGGCACCGGCCCATGGATTCTTACTACGGCATGTCACGCGTCGTGGGTGGCACCGATGCCCAGCTAGGGGCCTGGCCCTGGATCGTCAGCATCCAGAAGCCCATCATAGGAGGCATAGCGCATGTCTGCGGAGGGTCGCTCATCAGCCCACAGTGGGTGCTGACAGCAGCCCACTGCTTCATCACGCCCGGGTAAGGAGGACCAGGGAACAGCCCCACAGCACTAGCACGTGCCCGCTCCACAGCAGCACGTGCTAGCGCCATCCCGCTTCCCTGCAGCACGCCCAGTGCCTGGGCACTGCCAAGCCCAGCTGAGAGACTGCTCGCGAGAGGGCTGGGCTCACGCCACGGCTTCCTAGCAGCCTCCCGCCCGACACTCCTTGTGCCCAAGGCATGCTAGGGCAGTCGCACCCTCCGTAGCGCTGCCTTCCTCTCTGCCCTGTGCAGCAGAAGGCAGGCAACTGCTGGGCTGCTTGCAGCACGGGGCTGCGCTCCCTCTGACCCCTCTCTCCACCTGCCTTGTAGGCACATCACCATGTGGCACGTGGTGATCGGGGCCAGCCACTTGACTCAGCTGGGCCCTGAGACCCAAGTGCGCACTATTAAGCGGCTACTGGTTCACGAGCACTACAACAACATCACGCAGAGGAACGACATTGCCTTGCTGGAATTGGACCAGCCTGTCCTGTGCGGCTACTACGTGCAGCTTGCCTGTGTGCCCGACGCCTGGCTGAGAGTGTCGCAGCTGAGAAGCTGCTACGTCAGTGGCTGGGGTTCCACGACTGCAAGAGGTGAGTTCCCAAAAGGGAGTGGTGTCCTGAGCGCAGGCTGGGCACACTGGGGAGGCGGGGTGGGCTTCCTGACAGCAGAGGCGAAAGCCAGAGTCGGGCTGCGGGGTGCATGCCGATGGAGAGGTGGGCCTGGCCCATTACCCCAAGCAAGACAGAAGGGAGACAGCAGCGGCACAGTGCCTCTGGAGACGCAAAGCCCAGCCCTAGGGCAGGGCTTCAGCCAGACGCCGGGGAGGGGGTGGGGGGAGGAGAGGAGAACTGGCAGCGAGCTGCTGGCTGTTAACTCCTTTCTGTGCTGACAGCTGGGGGACCAAGTTATGTCCTGCAGGAGGCCAAGGTCCGCCTCATCGATATCAAGCTCTGCAACAGCAGCCGCTGGTACGGAGGGGCCATCCACAGCCACAACTTGTGTGCTGGCTATCCGCAGGGCGGCATCGACACCTGCCAGGTAGGAGCGTGCTACAAGTCCACCCCCAACAGCACAGGCAGCCCTGTGGCAACCGCCCAAACCTGCCCCAGCGCGTGCTTTGCCTGGCAAGTCAGCCTGCCACTGCTGGGTCCCCTCCACTCTTGGGGTTCACCTCCCCTTGCCCAGATGCAGGTCCTTGCCCAGTGCCGCCCTTGTCCCAGAGGCCTGGCTCTCTGCCCACAAAGCCCATCTAGTGCTCTTGGCAGCCCACAGCTCCAGAGCCCAATCCTGCAACATCCCCCTTCCACACATTCAGGATCACTGTGCAAAGAGGACAGAGAGAGTGCCCTGCCTGACTGGCCCACCACCCCCTGCCAGACAAGCTTCTGTAGGCTCCAGCACCTGAGCAGAGCCTTTGTGTGCAGTCAGGACAGCTCTGGCAGCTGCTGCGGGAGAGAAGGAGCCAGCCAGAGTGCTGACCGGGGCCACCCAACACCACCTTAACCCTCTCTCCTCCGCTGCAGGGTGACAGCGGTGGTCCTCTGGTCTGCAAAGATAACACCAACGACTACTTCTGGCTTGTTGGAGTGACCAGCTGGGGGAGAGGCTGTGCCAGACCAAACCAGCCTGGAGTCTACACCTCCACGCAGCACTTCTACGACTGGATCCTGCTACAGATGGGACTGCGCTCAGCAAGAAGAGATAGTCCAACAGCACAGCCATGGAGTCATTTTCTCTCCACCTCAAGCCCCTCTCAGAGGCCAAGGCCAACACCAGCACCAACACAGTCGGGCAGCATTAGCTCCTGTCCATTTCCACGCCAGAAGCTGGTGGAATTCTTTACTCGGCTGAAGGATCTCCTGCAGTTCCTCAGGGGAAAAAAGGCTTGAGGAGCAGGATCAACAGGAACAAGCGCAGGCTGCACTGGACCATGATGATTTCCTTCTGGGGCAATGCCTGCTGCTCCAAAGGCAGCCTCAGCATCAAAGGCCTGCTCTGTGCTGCCCGCTCTCCTCCCCGTGCACACAAATGCTGAAGCTGACTTAGTTCTTGGAATAAAGTTGCCAGGTTTCACAGTTAACCGTGCCTGAGTCCAATTCACTCTCGTGCGCAAGGCAAGCTTTTCCATGCCCGGCAAAATGAGGCTGCAGGCAGTCAAGGAGGGCACAAAGGGCAAGAGTCGCTCAGCAGGGCTGACACCATGCCTGGTCAGACAGGAGCGTGCTCAGAGCCACCATGGCATGAAGAAGACTGGCACATTGAGGTTAGAAAGAGGACGCAAAATAATGATGTGGCATGCAGACAACTCTGGGGATGATGATTAGGACCTGGTTGAAGCCTTTGCTAAATGGAAAGATGAAAGAAAGCTGGCAGGAGTTACAGTGCCATGAGGAAGAGCCAGATGTCACCAGAAGTTAAGGGGGAATGGTGTGAGAGGTGGCCAGACTTCAGCAATATCTGAAGGAAGAGCTGGGGTCATTCTGGGGACAACATCACGCAGAGGAACGACATTGCCTTGCTGGAATTGGACCAGCCTGTCCAGTGCGGCTACTACGTGCAGCTTGCTTGTGTGCCCGACGCCTGGCTGAGAGTGTCGCAGCTGAGAAGCTGCTACATCAGTGGCTGGGGTTCCACGACTGCAAGAGGTGAGTTCCCAAAAGGGACTTGTTTGGCAGGCACAGAGTGACTTCTGCCAGCCCAAGCCCTTACCAAGAGAAACAAGTCCTTCAGCTTCACCTCAGGCAGGCCGGCGTTTCACTGCGCATTTGGCCAACAGAGAAAGTGATGGAGGAAGGTGGGGTCATCCCAGATCACAAAACAACTCTTCTCCAGAGCTGACACTCAGCTTCTGGAATCTTCTGGCTCCTAGTCCTGGGTAATGTGCTTTATACGTCTGGGCTAAGCTCCTGAATCGTGAAGAAAAAGTTTTTCTTTGTGTAGGGGTGGCGCGACCACAGGTATTTCCAACATATTGTACAACCTCTCTTCTCCAGGAGAAACCTAGACTGAGAGAAGAAATGTGGAAATATCACCAGAGGAGGAGAGAGAAGGAGTGTGAGCTCGGGAAGGTGTGGATGCTGACAAGAAGCAGGTGCTCAAATGTTACTGCTTTGCACACACCCTGTGTGCTCACCTTCTCCCAGAATCCCACAGCTGTGTAGCAGGAGGGCTTTGGTAGGGCAGTGTCAGCCTGACCTCAGCCGGGGCCTGGAGCAGAGCCTGCCCCTCCGACACCAGCATGGCTGCCTGGCAGCTGGGTGGGAAAATGGGAAATGGCAGCCCCCGGGGGAAGCAGGGATGCCCAGGGAGCATCCCAATGCCATCCCTTCCCAGCAGCCCAAGGCAGCACAGCGCACGCTGACCCCGGGTGTCCTTACAGCAGAGCCCCAGCTGCCCCGCTGGAGCACAGAGACCCCGAGGGGAGGAGGAGGGGAGACGCTTTAGGCAGCCTGCCCCCTCCCCAGACACCCCCGGGCATGGAAAGGCCCCGCGCCCTGCCAAGCCGGCGAGTCGCCACTCGTGCCACGGTGCAGAGGCGGCCACCTCCGGTGTGCTCTGGGCTGGCGCAGCCTTGTCCTGAGCCGGGGGAAGGTTCCCTGTGCCTCAGTCCAGAGTCCTCACCTGCAAAGCCTCATTTTCCGGGCCAAAATCCTCATTTTGGGGGCCCCAACCTGTCTGTTCTTGCCCACAGCCGCGTATTTCCCTGTCCCACTTCACCGCTCTCCACAGCTTCCCCAGGAGGGGACGTGAGAGGAAGGTGCTGAGCTCTGCTGCTGGGGTCCAGGGACAGGACGCATGGGAACGGCTCAGAGCTGCGTCAGGGCAGGTTCAGCTGGGCACGAGGATCCGTTTCTGCACCGAGAGGGCGGCCGGGCGCTGGGACAGGCTGCCTGAGAGGCGGTCGGTGCCCCCGGCCTGTCCGTGCCCAGGAGCCCTTTGGGCAGTGCCCTCCATGCTCTGCTGTCAGGCCGGGCCAGCCCTGCAGGGCGGGCGGTTGGACGGGGCGATGGCTGCCGCTCCCTCCCCAGCGGAAGCTCCCTGCTCTGCCGTGCCCACAGGGTCACCGCGAGCACCCAGCCCACCCTGTGGAGTTCATCACCACATCGCCTGGGAGCAGGGCAGGCACCGGCGGAGGGGAGAGCGGCCCCTCAGGCAGCCAATAGCGGAGAGCAGCACCTCAGGGGAGGGTGGGCCCCACACCATGGCAGAGCGACAGCCCAGGTAGCCAATCAGAGGTCACATTTCAAATGAAGGGCAGGCACCCAGCAGGGCAGCCTGAACGCAAAGGGGGCCAATCAGAGGCAGCGTCACCTCAGGGGAGGGTGGGCACTGCATCTGGGCAGAGTGACAGCCCTGTCAGCCAATGGCAGGTCATTCCCTCAGGTGAAGGGCAGGCACTGTAACCCAGCAGCCTGACCACCCGGGGGCCAATCAGAGGCAGCAGCACCTCAGGGGAGGAGACTGACAGCCCTCCCGACCTCTGCCGGCCAAGACTACATGGGAAGGAGGCGGGCCCCGATTGCAGCCAGGCCCAGCTTCACCATGGCTCCTGTGGGGCCTGCCCCGAGGCCGAGCAGCCCCTGGACCAGGCCCAGGGCCCCTCCTCCCCCCTTCCACCGCTCCTCTCTGTCTCCTCTGCACCCCCCAGTTGTCCCCGTGTTCTGGAACCCCCCGTCTCCGTGATGCTGAGGCCGCCGGGGTGGCGGTGGGGTGGACAAGGCTGGGTGGGGGTGATGCTTGCCCTGGGGCCATCGGCTCCCCCACATCCCCTCCGCGCAGCCCCAGTGACCCCGCAGCAGCCTGCAGGGTGGTGAGGAGGGGCAGGACGTGGCTGCCGTCCAGCGTCTGCCCTGAGGTGGCGAGGACGGGGGGGGATGTGGGGCTGGAGTCTGCCCCCCGAAGCAGGGAGGTCCCAGGGCTGATGCTCTCCCCCATCCCCACAGCTCCTGCACATCATCTCCTTCCTGACGCTGCCCGCCCTGCTGAGACGGGGCCAGACCTGCCCTTGCCTCCACGAGGGCTGCGACAGCGAGGCCACCTGCACCTCCTCTGCACCGCTCTCTGCCTGCTGCCGCCAGTGCCTGCCCCTGCAAGAGGGCCACCATCCTCAGCTGTGAGTCTGTCATTGCCAAGGGACGGTGTGGGTGTAGCGCTTGGTCTCCAGGACTCATCTTTAGTGTCCAAACTTTTATTGTAGGTTTTAATGCCATCTTTTTAGGACCCAAAGCCTCCTTTTTAGGGTACAAACCCTCATTTCTAAGTTCCAAACCCAACTTTTAAGGTTCAAACACTCATCTTAAGGGCTCAAAGCTTCATTTTGAAGGTGCAGAGCCTCCTTTTCAGAGTCCAAAGTATTGTTTATAGGGTCCAAAGTCTCCATTTGTGGACCCAACCCTCATCTTTAGCTTCAAAAGCCTGCTTTTCAGGATCCAAAGCCTCCATGTAGAATTGAAACTGCTCCTTTAGAGTTAAAAGTCTTGTTTGTTTAATATCCCAAGCTTCATTCTGAGGGTCTAAAATCCCATTTTAACAGCACAAAGCCCTGATTTTCAAACCCAAAGCATCACTTCAGGGCTTAAAACCATCAGAATTTCAGGGTTCAATGCCTCAGTGTAATTTCCAAAGCCCCATTTTCAGGGCCCGGTGCTCCATTCTTAAGCCCCAAGCCATTCTTTGGCGGGTCTAAACTCTGCTTTGGAGTTTTACACCTGAAAGCCTCCACTGAAGTGCCCAGAGCCCTCTATTTGGGACGAAATCTCCATTTGTGGAGGCCATGGAGGAACCAAGTCATTCCCCTCCTTTTCTGGGTCTAAAGCATCCTTTGTATCGTCTAGCCCATCCTTTTGAGTGCCCAGAGCCCCATTTTCATGGCTGAAACCCTCATTTATGGGATCCAAACCTGTCTTTTATCACTCACAACCTTCTTTTAGGGCCCACAGTTCCATTTTGAGGGTCCTAACTCTCATTTTGGAGGCAGAAAGCCTCTTTTTAGGCTCCAGAGCTATATTTCTAGCATCCAAAGCATCACTTTGACTTTCCAAAGTCTTAGCTTTGGTGGCAGAGCAGAGAGCAGCCTGGTCCCACTGAGCGCAAGGCTGCTCTCCCGCCTCGGCTGTCCTCAGCCCGCCGTTGCTCTGCACACCGCTGCCCACGCGATGACCCACAGAGGTCCCTTCCAACTCCTAACACACCGCCCTGGCAGTTTGCCTGTGGAGCGCTGGGGACAGCTGCCCAGGGGAACGGGGAGATGGCTCTGCCCCGTCCTGCTGCGAGAGCAGGGCTCGGCCCTGGTGCTGAGGGCACTGAGCGTCTGCCTTGCTGCTCTCCAGCTCCTCCGGCGTGCGTGGAGCCCTCCGTCACCAGGCATGGGAAGTGTGCGGCTCCAGCGTACACACCCGTGGGTGTCCCAGGGCACACGTGGAGATCCCGCCTGGACCCGGGGAGTGACAGCTCTGCAGCCGCTCGTTCAGGCGAGGTGAGCACGCTTTGTTTTTGCCCTGCGTTAGTGGGGCACGAAGCACTCAGCCCAGCCCTTGAGCGAGTTGTGCATGCTTTCAGCCAGCTGGCACTTGTGCCGCTGCTCAGGAGAGCCCCTGCAGGTGAAATTGCCGCCTTGGCTTGAAGAACAGGCCAGCACTTCCCTGCTCTTGGGCTGTTGTCCTCTGCCCTAGGTGATTCCTGCCCTGGCAAGTCCAAGAGACGCCTCTGTGAATGCCCGCCTGTGCAGTGCGTGTCCTTCTGGCCTGGGGCCGTCAAAGCAGATCTCCCTGCAGCTAAGTGATGGCTGGGAAATGCGTACCCTTGCAGCCCCAGTGTCCTCCAGTGACAACCTGCTGGTCAGCTGAGTCCCCAGGGCTGGCTCAAAGCCTGCACAGTGGGACGAAACTGCTGCCTCACAAGACCTCTTTCTGTCCTACAAGAGGTCGATGGTGATAGCACCATCTGGAGGGCCCAAAGCCTTTTTTTAGGGTGCAAACCCTCCTTTGCAGGGTCAAACCCTCATTGATAAGTTGCAAGCTTCGCTTTTACAATTCACAGACTCCTTTTAAGGGACCAAAGCATTCTCTTGAAGGCCCAAAGTCTGATTTGAGTGTCAAAGGGCTCCTTTTTAGAGTCCAAAGCCTTATTTGTAGGGTCTAAAGTCTCCTTTCATGGCACCAAAGCCTCATTATCTGGATCCATAGCCTAATTTAGAGGATCCAGTCGGCAAGCTGGAGGGTCCAAAGCCTCATTTTAGCATCCAAACTGCTCATTTTGGGTACAAAGCCTCACTTGTTTAATGACCGAAGCCTCATTTGGAGGCTCCAAAGACCTGTTTTTAGCATACAGAGCCCTAGCTTTTGGCACCAAAACATCATGTGAGGGCAAAAGTCCTGATTTGAGGGTTCAGCATCTCATTTTCATTTCCAAAGCCTTATTTTCACATCCCAACGCCCCATGCTTCAGGCCCAAACTCTTTTTTGGAGAGTCCAAAGTCTCACTTCTAGGGCCAAACCCCTCTTACAGCTCTAGGCCTGCACTGGAGTGTTTCGTTTTATGGGGCAACAGAGGAACCAAGAGGTTCCCCTCCTTTGCAGGGCCCAAAGCGTCATTTGTAGACACTCTCCACCCATTTTAGGTCCCACAGCCTTATTTGCAGGGCTGAAATCCTCATTTTTTTGGGTCCAAAGCTGTCTTTTATTAGCCATAGTCTTTTATAGGGCACACCGTTCCCTTGTTAGGGTTTAAACCCTCACTTTCAGAGCAGAAAGCATCTTTTTAGGATCCAAAGCTCTATTGGTAGTGACCTCCCCAGGGCCAGGACTCTGCGCTTCCCCTGGCTGCACTTGTTGGGGCTCTGCTGGGGCAGGGTGCGACCCTGGGCTGGTGCAGAGAGCAGCACCACGTCGTGACTCTGTGCAGGAGCAGGGTTTTGGGTGCCACCGTCGCGAGGCTGCGCCCAGCAGTGCAGGCTGGTCGGGGAGCAGCGCCCCGAGACGTGGGGGCAGAGGGTGAGGGAAGAGGGGGACAGGCGTGGGGTGCTGAGCGATGGGGCACGGGCTGGCCCTGGAGCCCCCCGGGCTGGAGACATCTGCCCCGGGACCAGTGCAGAGCTGCAGGCCTGGAGCTGGGCAGCACTTGCCTTGGGGAAGAACAACAAAATAGTGCCTGGCACACGCAGAAGGACCCCTCAGCGTTCACATCCCACCCCTCCCTGTAAAAGAAAAGCTAAAAAGGGTGAGGACAGCAAAGCCATCTGCACTGTTGGTAACACTGAGACTTTTTCTGTCATTTGCATGCGTTTCTTTTATTTGACTAATGGGATCTGGGAGCCCTTGAGGGCCAGCGTGTGCCGCAGCTGGTGGCCCAGTCCTGGTTCGGCCGTCTGGCGAGGGCCCCTCCAGGGCCCCTGGTGTGGTGCTGGCCTCTTCTTGGCTGGAGAGTCCTCAGAGCTGCTGGTGCTCCTCTTTGGGGGTGGCCGTGGCCCCCCGGGGGCGTTCCCTGCCCCAGCTGGTAGTGGAGGGCCTGGGCACAGCCTCCCCACGCTCCTCCTGGGGCTCTTCTTGCTCCGTGTGGATGGCAGCGGGAGCAGCGGCGCAGCTGCCAGGTGCCCACCAACAGCGGCGCATGAGGTGCCGAGGAGCTCGTCCGTGCCAGATCTCGCAGGGCTGCCGGGGGACGCAGAGACCCTCCTCAGGAGGCAGCGGGTTCGGGGGCATCTTAGTCAACATGGCCATGATGGTGTCTTCCACCATGGCTGCCTCCAACCCCCTGTTGTCAAAGATCTGCTCCAGCTCCTGCTGGACCCAGGGCTGCAGGGTCTGCAGGAGCATTGGGTGGTTCTGGAAAAGGTCCATCCCATTCGGGGTACAATATAATACAGACAATAATAAACTGTATAGCGCAGTCCCATACCTACCATACCCACAATACCCACAATGGCTGCAAAACAATAAAAACTACACAATACGTACTGTACAGAGCAATGCATACTCTACATACAGTAAACGACATGCAACATATTATAAAACAAAATACCTTAGAAAACTAAACACTCGAGAATGACCAAGCGCCACCCCCACCCCGTCCCTTGGCAATGACAGAGCCAGCGTGGAGCGTGCTCCATCTGTGTTTCGCTGTGCTTTGTGCAGGACAGGATGGCAGTGCTTGGCTATGCTTGGTTGATTTGGCTTGCACATCCCTGCTTGCCTGCCGCGGCTGTAAGCAGATTGGCTCTTCAGCCCCCAACCAGGTGCCTACTGCCTGTAGTAGTTCCGTTCTGCGGTGTCAGTTTCTTTGGGAAGGACCTGGTGGCAAGCGGCTGCGCAGAGCGGGGTGGCAGTGAACTTCCCAAAGAGGCTATGGTGCCACACTTGGTTTTCCCGGCTAGCTGTTAGCAGGCAGCAGTGGGAGGCAGGCGCTGCTGCCTGCCACGAGGTCTGCAGAGCCTCGTCCCGCAAGCAGAGCATTCAGCGGGGGTCTGCTGGGGGTGTCCGAGCCCAGCTTCTGCCTCCCCTCCTGCTCGGAACCCTCCATGTTGCCCGCCCCCCCCTAGAATCCACCGTGCCCAGCACCCGGAACCAGCCACTCTGTGACATCAGCCACGGGGCCAAGGGTTCCCTGGGCAGCGGGACTGCTGCAGGCACTACGTCGGCTGCTGCACTGCTGGCCACCAGCTCTCGCTTCTTGCAGCTGCCACGTGCCGCTGGCAGCCATGAATTTTCTCCCCGTCCTGGTCCTGCTGGCCGTGTGCTGGCCGGCGTACGGCATGTGGGACAACTGTGGGTAAGTGGCCCGAGGCTCTGGGAGGGAGCTGGGGCAGCCCTTGTGGGCTTCACTGGCGGGTGCTCGCTTTTCCCCCTGGCCACACCAAAGCTTCCCAAACGCCATGTGGGAGCCTCAGTTCCTTGCCAGCAGCCAGGCCGCTGGCACAACTCGCCTACGGGGCTCAAGCACAAACAGGGGTAGATGGACGCATGCCCCACAGGGTTCCGCGGCCCTGCTGTCCATGCAGCGCCTGGTGGGGGGGAAGGGGGCTGACCTGCAGCCTCAACAGCAGCAAGCCACCGAGCAGGACATTCATCAGTTTCTGCTTACAGAGGGACCTGCGGGCACCGGCCCATGGATTCTTACTACGGCATGTCACGCGTCGTGGGTGGCACCGATGCCCAGCTAGGGGCCTGGCCCTGGATCGTCAGCATCCAGAAGCCCATCATAGGAGGCATAGCGCATGTCTGCGGAGGGTCGCTCATCAGCCCACAGTGGGTGCTGACAGCAGCCCACTGCTTCATCACGCCCGGGTAAGGAGGACCAGGGAACAGCCCCACAGCACTAGCACGTGCCCGCTCCACAGCAGCACGTGCTAGCGCCATCCCGCTTCCCTGCAGCACGCCCAGTGCCTGGGCACTGCCAAGCCCAGCTGAGAGACTGCTCGCGAGAGGGCTGGGCTCACGCCACGGCTTCCTAGCAGCCTCCCGCCCGACACTCCTTGTGCCCAAGGCGTGCTAGGGCAGTCGCACCCTCCGTAGCGCTGCCTTCCTCTCTGCCCTGTGCAGCAGAAGGCAGGCAACTGCTGGGCTGCTTGCAGCACGTGGCTGCGCTCCCTCTGACCCCTCTCTCCACCTGCCTTGCAGGCACATCACCATGTGGCACGTGGTGATCGGGGCCAGCCACTTGACTCAGCTGGGCCCTGAGACCCAAGTGCGCACTATTAAGCGGCTACTGGTTCACGAGCACTACAACAACATCACGCAGAGGAACGACATTGCCTTGCTGGAATTGGACCAGCCTGTCCTGTGCGGCTACTACGTGCAGCTTGCCTGTGTGCCCGACGCCTGGCTGAGAGTGTCGCAGCTGAGAAGCTGCTACGTCAGTGGCTGGGGTTCCACGACTGCAAGAGGTGAGTTCCCAAAAGGGAGTGGTGTCCTGAGCGCAGGCTGGGCACACTGGGGAGGCGGGGTGGGCTTCCTGACAGCAGAGGCGAAAGCCAGAGTCGGGCTGCGGGGTGCATGCCGATGGAGAGGTGGGCCTGGCCCATTACCCCAAGCAAGACAGAAGGGAGACAGCAGCGGCACAGTGCCTCTGGAGACGCAAAGCCCAGCCCTAGGGCAGGGCTTCAGCCAGACGCCGGGGAGGGGGTGGGGGGAGGAGAGGAGAACTGGCAGCGAGCTGCTGGCTGTTAACTCCTTTCTGTGCTGACAGCTGGGGGACCAAGTTATGTCCTGCAGGAGGCCAAGGTCCGCCTCATCGATATCAAGCTCTGCAACAGCAGCCGCTGGTACGGAGGGGCCATCCACAGCCACAACTTGTGTGCTGGCTATCCGCAGGGCGGCATCGACACCTGCCAGGTAGGAGCGTGCTACAAGTCCACCCCCAACAGCACAGGCAGCCCTGTGGCAACCGCCCAAACCTGCCCCAGCGCGTGCTTTGCCTGGCAAGTCAGCCTGCCACTGCTGGGTCCCCTCCACTCTTGGGGTTCACCTCCCCTTGCCCAGATGCAGGTCCTTGCCCAGTGCCGCCCTTGTCCCAGAGGCCTGGCTCTCTGCCCACAAAGCCCATCTAGTGCTCTTGGCAGCCCACAGCTCCAGAGCCCAATCCTGCAACATCCCCCTTCCACACATCCAGGATCACTGTGCAAAGAGGACAGAGAGAGTGCCCTGCCTGACTGGCCCACCACCCCCTGCCAGACAAGCTTCTGTAGGCTCCAGCACCTGAGCAGAGCCTTTGTGTGCAGTCAGGACAGCTCTGGCAGCTGCTGCGGGAGAGAAGGAGCCAGCCAGAGTGCTGACCGGGGCCACCCAACACCACCTTAACCCTCTCTCCTCCGCTGCAGGGTGACAGCGGTGGTCCTCTGGTCTGCAAAGATAACACCAACGACTACTTCTGGCTTGTTGGAGTGACCAGCTGGGGGAGAGGCTGTGCCAGACCAAACCAGCCTGGAGTCTACACCTCCACGCAGCACTTCTACGACTGGATCCTGCTACAGATGGGACTGCGCTCAGCAAGAAGAGATAGTCCAACAGCACAGCCATGGAGTCATTTTCTCTCCACCTCAAGCCCCTCTCAGAGGCCAAGGCCAACACCAGCACCAACACAGTCGGGCAGCATTAGCTCCTGTCCATTTCCACGCCAGAAGCTGGTGGAATTCTTTACTCTTCTGAAGGAGCTCCTGCAGTTCCTCAGGGGAAAATAGGCTTGAGGAGCAGGATCAACAGGAACAAGCGCAGGCTGCACTGGACCATGATGATTTCCTTCTGGGGCAATGCCTGCTGCTCCAAAGGCAGCCTCAGCATCAAAGGCCTGCTCTGTGCTGCCCGCTCTCCTCCCCGTGCACACAAATGCTGAAGCTGACTTAGTTCTTGGAATAAAGTTGCCAGGTTTCACAGTTAACCGTGCCTGAGTCCAATTCACTCTCGTGCGCAAGGCAAGCTTTTCCATGCCCGGCAAAATGAGGCTGCAGGCAGTCAAGGAGGGCACAAAGGGCAAGAGTCGCTCAGCAGGGCTGACACCATGCCTGGTCAGACAGGAGCGTGCTCAGAGCCACCATGGCATGAAGAAGACTGGCACATTGAGGTTAGAAAGAGGATGCAAAATAATGATGTGGCATGCAGACAACTCTGGGGATGATGATTAGGACCTGGTTGAAGCCTTTGCTAAATGGAAAGATGAAAGAAAGCTGGCAGGAGTTACAGTGCCATGAGGAAGAGCCAGATGTCACCAGAAGTTAAGGGGGAATGGTGTGAGAGGTGGCCAGACTTCAGCAATATCTGAAGGAAGAGCTGGGGTCATTCTGGGGACAACATCACGCAGAGGAACGACATTGCCTTGCTGGAATTGGACCAGCCTGTCCAGTGCGGCTACTACGTGCAGCTTGCTTGTGTGCCCGACGCCTGGCTGAGAGTGTCGCAGCTGAGAAGCTGCTACATCAGTGGCTGGGGTTCCCCGACTGCAAGAGGTGAGTTCCCAAAAGGGACTTGTTTGGCAGGCACAGAGTGACTTCTGCCAGCCCAAGCCCTTACCAAGAGAAACAAGTCCTTCAGCTTCACCTCAGGCAGGCCGGCGTTTCACTGCGCATTTGGCCAACAGAGAAAGTGATGGAGGAAGGTGGGGTCATCCCAGATCACAAAACAACTCTTCTCCAGAGCTGACACTCAGCTTCTGGAATCTTCTGGCTCCTAGTCCTGGGTAATGTGCTTGATACGTCTGGGCTAAGCTCCTGAATCGTGAAGAAAAAGTTTTTCTTTGTGTAGGGGTGGCGCGACCACAGGTATTTCCAACATATTGTACAACCTCTCTGCTCCAGGAGAAACCTAGACTGAGAGAAGAAATGTGGAAATATCACCAGAGGAGGAGAGAGAAGGAGTGTGAGCTCGGGAAGGTGTGGATGCTGACAAGAAGCAGGTGCTCAAATGTTACTGCTTTGCACACACCCTGTGTGCTCACCTTCTCCCAGAATCCCACAGCTGTGTAGCAGGAGGGCTTTGGTAGGGCAGTGTCAGCCTGACCTCAGCCGGGGCCTGGAGCAGAGCCTGCCCCTCCGACACCAGCATGGCTGCCTGGCAGCTGGGTGGGAAAATGGGAAATGGCAGCCCCCGGGGGAAGCAGGGATGCCCGGGGAGCATCCCAATGCCATCCCTTCCCAGCAGCCCAAGGCAGCACAGCGCACGCTGACCCCGGGTGTCCTTACAGCAGAGCCCCAGCTGCCCCGCTGGAGCACAGAGACCCCGAGGGGAGGAGGAGGGGAGACGCTTTAGGCAGCCTGCCCCCTCCCCAGACACCCCCGGGCATGGAAAGGCCCCGCGCCCTGCCAAGCCGGCGAGTCGCCACTCGTGCCACGGTGCAGAGGCGGCCACCTCCGGTGTGCTCTGGGCTGGCGCAGCCTTGTCCTGAGCCGGGGGAAGGTTCCCTGTGCCTCAGTCCAGAGTCCTCACCTGCAAAGCCTCATTTTCCGGGCCAAAATCCTCATTTTGGGGGCCCCAACCTGTCTGTTCTTGCCCACAGCCGCGTATTTCCCTGTCCCACTTCACCGCTCTCCACAGCTTCCCCAGGAGGGGACGTGAGAGGAAGGTGCTGAGCTCTGCTGCTGGGGTCCAGGGACAGGACGCGTGGGAACGGCTCAGAGCTGCGTCAGGGCAGGTTCAGCTGGGCACGAGGATCCGTTTCTGCACCGAGAGGGCGGCCGGGCGCTGGGACAGGCTGCCTGAGAGGCGGTCGGTGCCCCCGGCCTGTCCGTGCCCAGGAGCCCTTTGGGCAGTGCCCTCCATGCTCTGCTGTCAGGCCGGGCCAGCCCTGCAGGGTGGGCGGTTGGACGGGGCGATGGCTGCCGCTCCCTCCCCAGCGGAAGCTCCCTGCTCTGCCGTGCCCACAGGGTCACCGCAAGCACCCAGCCCACCCTGTGGAGTTCATCACCACATCGCCTGGGAGCAGGGCAGGCACCGGCGGAGGGGAGAGCGGCCCCTCAGGCAGCCAATAGCGGAGAGCAGCACCTCAGGGGAGGGTGGGCCCCACACCATGGCAGAGCGACAGCCCAGGTAGTCAATCAGAGGTCACATTTCAAATGAAGGGCAGGCACCCAGCGGGGCAGCCTGAACGCAAAGGGGGCCAATCAGAGGCAGCGTCACCTCAGGGGAGGGTGGGCACTGCATCTGGGCAGAGTGACAGCCCTGTCAGCCAATGGCAGGTCATTCCCTCAGGTGAAGGGCAGGCACTGTAACCCAGCAGCCTGACCACCCGGGGGCCAATCAGAGGCAGCAGCACCTCAGGGGAGGAGACTGACAGCCCTCCCGACCTCTGCCGGCCAAGACTACATGGGAAGGAGGCGGGCCCCGATTGCAGCCAGGCCCAGCTTCACCATGGCTCCTGTGGGGCCTGCCACGAGGCCGAGCAGCCCCTGGACCAGGCCCAGGGCCCCTCCTCCCCCCTTCCACCGCTCCTCTCTGTCTCCTCTGCACCCCCCAGTTGTCCCCGTGTTCTGGAACCCCCCGTCTCCGTGATGCTGAGGCCGCCGGGGTGGCGGTGGGGTGGACAAGGCTGGGTGGGGGTGATGCTTGCCCTGGGGCCATCGGCTCCCCCACATCCCCTCCGCGCAGCCCCAGCGACCCCGCAGCAGCCTGCAGGGTGGTGAGGAGGGGCAGGACGTGGCTGCCGTCCAGCGTCTGCCCTGAGGTGGCGAGGACGGGGGGGATGTGGGGCTGGAGTCTGCCCCCCGAAGCAGGGAGGTCCCAGGGCTGATGCTCTCCCCCATCCCCACAGCTCCTGCACATCATCTCCTTCCTGACGCTGCCCGCCCTGCTGAGACGGGGCCAGACCTGCCCTTGCCTCCACGAGGGCTGCGACAGCGAGGCCACCTGCACCTCCTCTGCACCGCTCTCTGCCTGCTGCCGCCAGTGCCTGCCCCTGCAAGAGGGCCACCATCCTCAGCTGTGAGTCTGTCATTGCCAAGGGACGGGGTGGGGGTGGCGCTTGGTCTCCAGGACTCATCTTTAGTGTCCAAACTTTTATTGTAGGTTTTAATGCCATCTTTTTAGGACCCAAAGCCTCCTTTTTAGGGTACAAACCCTCATTTCTAAGTTCCAAACCCAACTTTTAAGGTTCAAACACTAATCTTAAGGGCTCAAAGCATCATTTTGATGGTGCAGAGCCTCCTTTTCAGAGTCCAAAGCATTTTTTATAGGGTCCAAAGTCTCCATTTGTGGACCCAACCCTCATCTTTAGCTTCAAAAGCCTGCTTTTCAGGAGCCAAAGCCTCCATGTAGAATCGAAACTGCTCCTTTAGAGTTAAAAGTCTTGTTTGTTTAATGTCCCAAGCTTCATTCTGAGGGTCTAAAATCCCATTTTAACAGCACAAAGCCCTGATTTTCAAACCCAAAGCATCACTTCAGGGCTTAAAACCATCAGAATTTCAGGGTTCAATGCCTCAGTGTAATTTCCAAAGCCCCATTTTCAGGGCCCAGTGCTCCATTCTTAAGCCCCAAGCCATTCTTTGGCGGGTCTAAACTCTGCTTTGGAGTTTTACACCTGAAAGCCTCCACTGCAGTGCCCAGAGCCCTCTATTTGGGACGAAATCTCCATTTCTGGAGGCCATGGAGGAACCAAGTCATTCCCCTCCTTTTCTGGGTCTAAAGCATCCTTTGTATCATCTAGCCCATCCTTTTGAGTGCCCAGAGCCCCATTTTCATGGCTGAAACCCTCATTTATGGGATCCAAACCTGTCTTTTATCACTCACAACCTTCTTTTAGGGCCCACAGTTCCATTTTGAGGGTCCTAACTCTCATTTTGGAGGCAGAAAGCCTCTTTTTAGGCTCCAGAGCTATATTTCTAGCATCCAAAGCATCATTTTGACTTTCCAAAGTCTTAGCTTTGGTGGCAGAGCAGAGAGCAGCCTGGTCCCACTGAGCGCAAGGCTGCTCTCCCGCCTCGGCTGCCCTCAGCCCGCCGTTGCTCTGCACACCGCTGCCCACGCGATGACCCACAGAGGTCCCTTCCAACTCCTAACACACCGCCCTGGCAGTTTGCCTGTGGAGCGCTGGGGACAGCTGCCCAGGGGAACGGGGAGATGGCTCTGCCCCGTCCTGCTGCGAGAGCAGGGCTCGGCCCTGGTGCTGAGGGCACTGAGCGTCTGCCTTGCTGCTCTCCAGCTCCTCCGGCGTGCGTGGAGCCCTCCGTCACCAGGCATGGGAAGTGTGCGGCTCCAGCGTACGCACCCGTGGGTGTCCCAGGGCACACGTGGAGATCCCGCCTGGACCCGGGGAGTGACAGCTCTGCAGCCGCTCGTTCAGGCGAGGTGAGCACGCTTTGTTTTTGCCCTGCGTTAGTGGGGCACGAAGCACTCAGCCCAGCCCTTGAGCGAGTTGTGCATGCTTTCAGCCAGCTGGCACTTGTGCCGCTGCTCAGGAGAGCCCCTGCAGGTGAAATTGCCGCCTTGGCTTGAAGAACAGGCCAGCACTTCCCTGCTCTTGGGCTGTTGTCCTCTGCCCTAGGTGATTCCTGCCCTGGCAAGTCCAAGAGACGCCTCTGTGAATGCCCGCCTGTGCAGTGCGTGTCCTTCTGGCCTGGGGCCGTCAAAGCAGATCTCCCTGCAGCTAAGTGATGGCTGGGAAATGCGTACCCTTGCAGCCCCAGTGTCCTCCAGTGACAACCTGCTGGTCAGCTGAGTCCCCAGGGCTGGCTCAAAGCCTGCACAGTGGGACGAAACTGCTGCCTCACAAGACCTCTTTCTGTCCTACAAGAGGTCGATGGTGATAGCACCATCTGGAGGGCCCAAAGCCTTTTTTTAGGGTGCAAACCCTCCTTTGCAGGGTCAAACCCTCATTGATAAGTTGCAAGCTTCGCTTTTACAATTCACAGACTCCTTTTAAGGGACCAAAGCATTCTCTTGAAGGCCCAAAGTCTGATTTGGGTGTCAAAGGGCTCCTTTTCAGAGTCCAAAGCCTTATTTGTAGGGTCTAAAGTCTCCTTTCATGGCACCAAAGCCTCATTATCTGGATCCATAGCCTAATTTAGAGGATCCAGTCGGCAAGCTGGAGGGTCCAAAGCCTCATTTTAGCATCCAAACTGCTCATTTTGGGTACAAAGCCTCACTTGTTTAATGACCGAAGCCTCATTTGGAGGCTCCAAAGACCTGTTTTTAGCATACAGAGCCCTAGCTTTTGGCACCAAAACATCATGTGAGGGCAAAAGTCCTGATTTGAGGGTTCAGCATCTCATTTTCATTTCCAAAGCCTTATTTTCACATCCCAACGCCCCATGCTTCAGGCCCAAACTCTTTTTTGGAGAGTCCAAAGTCTCATTTCTAGGGCCAAAAACCTCTTACAGCTCTAGGCCTGCACTGGAGTGTTTCGTTTTATGGGGCAACAGAGGATCCAAGAGGTTCCCCTCCTTTGCAGGGCCCAAAGCGTCATTTGTAGACACTCTCCATCCATTTTAGATCCCAGAGCCTTATTTGCAGGGCTGAAATCCTCATTTTTTTGGGTCCAAAGCTGTCTTTTATTAGCCATAGTCTTTTATAGGGCACACCGTTCCCTTGTTAGGGTTTAAACCCTCACTTTCAGAGCAGAAAGCATCTTTTTAGGATCCAAAGCTCTATTGGTAGTGACCTCCCCAGGGCCAGGACTCTGCGCTTCCCCTGGCTGCACTTGTTGGGGCTCTGCTGGGGCAGGGTGCGACCCTGGGCTGGTGCAGAGAGCAGCACCACGTCGTGACTCTGTGCAGGAGCAGGGTTTTGGGTGCCACCGTCGCGAGGCTGCGCCCAGCAGTGCAGGCTGGTCGGGGAGCAGCGCCCCGAGACGTGGGGGCAGAGGGTGAGGGAAGAGGGGGACAGGCGTGGGGTGCTGAGCGATGGGGCACGGGCTGGCCCTGGAGCCCCCCGGGCTGGAGACATCTGCCCCGGGACCAGTGCAGAGCTGCAGGCCTGGAGCTGGGCAGCACTTGCCTTGGGGAAGAACAACAAAATAGTGCCTGGCACACGCAGAAGGACCCCTCAGCGTTCACATCCCACCCCTCCCTGTAAAAGAAAAGCTAAAAAGGGTGAGGACAGCAAAGCCATCTGCACTGTTGGTAACACTGAGACTTTTTCTGTCATTTGCATGCGTTTCTTTTATTTGACTAATGGGATCTGGGAGCCCTTGAGGGCCAGCGTGTGCCGCAGCTGGTGGCCCAGTCCTGGTTCGGCCGTCTGGCGAGGGCCCCTCCAGGGCCCCTGGTGTGGTGCTGGCCTCTTCTTGGCTGGAGAGTCCTCAGAGCTGCTGGTGCTCCTCTTTGGGGGTGGCCGTGGCCCCCCGGGGGCGTTCCCTGCCCCAGCTGGTAGTGGAGGGCCTGGGCACAGCCTCCCCACGCTCCTCCTGGGGCTCTTCTTGCTCCGTGTGGATGGCAGCGGGAGCAGCGGCGCAGCTGCCAGGTGCCCACCAACAGCGGCGCATGAGGTGCCGAGGAGCTCGTCCGTGCCAGATCTCGCAGGGCTGCCGGGGGACGCAGAGACCCTCCTCAGGAGGCAGCGGGTTCGGGGGCATCTTAGTCAACATGGCCATGATGGTGTCTTCCACCATGGCTGCCTCCAACCCCCTGTTGTCAAAGATCTGCTCCAGCTCCTGCTGGACCCAGGGCTGCAGGGTCTGCAGGAGCATTGGGTGGTTCTGGAAAAGGTCCATCCCATTCGGGGTACAATATAATACAGACAATAATAAACTGTATAGCGCAGTCCCATACCTACCATACCCACAATACCCACAATGGCTGCAAAACAATAAAAACTACACAATACGTACTGTACAGAGCAATGCATACTCTACATACAGTAAACGACATGCAACATATTATAAAACAAAATACCTTAGAAAACTAAACACTCGAGAATGACCAAGCGCCACCCCCACCCCGTCCCTTGGCAATGACAGAGCCAGCGTGGAGCGTGCTCCATCTGTGTTTCGCTGTGCTTTGTGCAGGACAGGATGGCAGTGCTTGGCTATGCTTGGTTGATTTGGCTTGCACATCCCTGCTTGCCTGCCGCGGCTGTAAGCAGATTGGCTCTTCAGCCCCCAACCAGGTGCCTACTGCCTGTAGTAGTTCCGTTCTGCGGTGTCAGTTTCTTTGGGAAGGACCTGGTGGCAAGCGGCTGCGCAGAGCGGGGTGGCAGTGAACTTCCCAAAGAGGCTATGGTGCCACACTTGGTTTTCCCGGCTAGCTGTTAGCAGGCAGCAGTGGGAGGCAGGCGCTGCTGCCTGCCACGAGGTCTGCAGAGCCTCGTCCCGCAAGCAGAGCATTCAGCGGGGTTCTGCTGGGGGTGTCCGAGCCCAGCTTCTGCCTCCCCTCCTGCTCGGAACCCTCCATGTTGCCCGCCCCCCCCTAGAATCCACCGTGCCCAGCACCCGGAACCAGCCACTCTGTGACATCAGCCACGGGGCCAAGGGTTCCCTGGGCAGCGGGACTGCTGCAGGCACTACGTCGGCTGCTGCACTGCTGGCCACCAGCTCTCGCTTCTTGCAGCTGCCACGTGCCGCTGGCAGCCATGAATTTTCTCCCCGTCCTGGTCCTGCTGGCCGTGTGCTGGCCGGCGTACGGCATGTGGGACAACTGTGGGTAAGTGGCCCGAGGCTCTGGGAGGGAGCTGGGGCAGCCCTTGTGGGCTTCACTGGCGGGTGCTCGCTTTTCCCCCTGGCCACACCAAAGCTTCCCAAACGCCATGTGGGAGCCTCAGTTCCTTGCCAGCAGCCAGGCCGCTGGCACAACTCGCCTACGGGGCTCAAGCACAAACAGGGGTAGATGGACGCATGCCCCACAGGGTTCCGCGGCCCTGCTGTCCATGCAGCGCCTGGTGGGGGGGAAGGGGGCTGACCTGCAGCCTCAACAGCAGCAAGCCACCGAGCAGGACATTCATCAGTTTCTGCTTACAGAGGGACCTGCGGGCACCGGCCCATGGATTCTTACTACGGCATGTCACGCGTCGTGGGTGGCACCGATGCCCAGCTAGGGGCCTGGCCCTGGATCGTCAGCATCCAGAAGCCCATCATAGGAGGCATAGCGCATGTCTGCGGAGGGTCGCTCATCAGCCCACAGTGGGTGCTGACAGCAGCCCACTGCTTCATCACGCCCGGGTAAGAAGGACCAGGGAACAGCCCCACAGCACTAGCACGTGCCCGCTCCACAGCAGCACGTGCTAGCGCCATCCCGCTTCCCTGCAGCACGCCCAGTGCCTGGGCACTGCCAAGCCCAGCTGAGAGACTGCTCGCGAGAGGGCTGGGCTCACGCCACGGCTTCCTAGCAGCCTCCCGCCCGACACTCCTTGTGCCCAAGGCGTGCTAGGGCAGTCGCACCCTCCGTAGCGCTGCCTTCCTCTCTGCCCTGTGCAGCAGAAGGCAGGCAACTGCTGGGCTGCTTGCAGCACGTGGCTGCGCTCCCTCTGACCCCTCTCTCCACCTGCCTTGCAGGCACATCACCATGTGGCACGTGGTGATCGGGGCCAGCCACTTGACTCAGCTGGGCCCTGAGACCCAAGTGCGCACTATTAAGCGGCTACTGGTTCACGAGCACTACAACAACATCACGCAGAGGAACGACATTGCCTTGCTGGAATTGGACCAGCCTGTCCTGTGCGGCTACTACGTGCAGCTTGCCTGTGTGCCCGACGCCTGGCTGAGAGTGTCGCAGCTGAGAAGCTGCTACGTCAGTGGCTGGGGTTCCGTGACTGCAAGAGGTGAGTTCCCAAAAGGGAGTGGTGTCCTGAGCGCAGGCTGGGCACACTGGGGAGGCGGGGTGGGCTTCCTGACAGCAGAGGCGAAAGCCAGAGTCGGGCTGCGGGGTGCATGCCGATGGAGAGGTGGGCCTGGCCCATTACCCCAAGCAAGACAGAAGGGAGACAGCAGCGGCACAGTGCCTCTGGAGACGCAAAGCCCAGCCCTAGGGCAGGGCTTCAGCCAGACGCCGGGGAGGGGTGGGGGGAGGAGAGGAGAACTGGCAGCGAGCTGCTGGCTGTTAACTCCTTTCTGTGCTGACAGCTGGGGGACCAAATTATGTCCTGCAGGAGGCCAAGGTCCGCCTCATCGATATCAAGCTCTGCAACAGCAGCCGCTGGTACGGAGGGGCCATCCACAGCCACAACTTGTGTGCTGGCTATCCGCAGGGCGGCATCGACACCTGTCAGGTAGGAGCGTGCTACAAGTCCACCCCCAACAGCACAGGCAGCCCTGTGGCAACCGCCCAAACCTGCCCCAGCGCGTGCTTTGCCTGGCAAGTCAGCCTGCCACTGCTGGGTCCCCTCCACTCTTGGGGTTCACCTCCCCTTGCCCAGATGCAGGTCCTTGCCCAGTGCCGCCCTTGTCCCAGAGGCCTGGCTCTCTGCCCACAAAGCCCATCTAGTGCTCTTGGCAGCCCACAGCTCCAGAGCCCAGTCCTGCAACATCCCCCTTCCACACATCCAGGATCACTGTGCAAAGAGGACAGAGAGAGAGCCCTGCCTGACTGGCCCACCACCCCCTGCCAGACAAGCTTCTGTAGGCTCCAGCACCTGAGCAGAGCCTTTGTGTGCAGTCAGGACAGCTCTGGCAGCTGCTGTGGGAGAGAAGGAGCCAGCCAGAGTGCTGACCGGGGCCACCCAACACCACCTTAACCCTCTCTCCTCCGCTGCAGGGTGACAGCGGTGGTCCTCTGGTCTGCAAAGATAACACCTACGACTACTTCTGGCTTGTTGGAGTGACCAGCTGGGGGAGAGGCTGTGCCAGACCAAACCAGCCTGGAGTCTACACCTCCACGCAGCACTTCTACGACTGGATCCTGCTACAGATGGGACTGCGCTCAGCAAGAAGAGATAGTCCAACAGCACAGCCATGGAGTCATTTTCTCTCCACCTCAAGCCCCTCTCAGAGGCCAAGGCCAACACCAGCACCAACACAGTCGGGCAGCATTAGCTCCTGTCCATTTCCACGCCAGAAGCTGGTGGAATTCTTTACTCGGCTGAAGGAGCTCCTGCAGTTCCTCAGGGGAAAAAAGGCTTGAGGAGCAGGATCAACAGGAACCAGCGCAGGCTGCACTGGACCATGATGATTTCCTTCTGGGGCAATGCCTGCTGCTCCAAAGGCAGCCTCAACATCAAAGGCCTGCTCTGTGCTGCCCGCTGTCCTCCCTGTGGAGGATGAAGCATTAAAGGACTGGGGACATGTGAGCAATCCAGCATTTTTCTAGAAGGCCATGAAGCCTTAGCCTAAGGCCGCAGCCTTAGCATAAGGCCGCAAGGGCATCCAGAGGACAAACTGCGGTTGGAATGAGGAAGTAAGAATGCAGAGACAAACAACTCCCAGATGCCGAAGAGGAACTTGCCGCCTGCAAGAAGGCCACGAGCACTGCGCGTGAGCTAGTGACGCACACCAATCATAATCGAGTTACTACGTGAGTTAAATTGATTATCACCAATGGGGGATCGCCGCGTATGTAGTGGGGAATATAAAAGTGAGCTATCTGAGGCTAATAAACGGCTTGTACGTGATCACATTGATCATCGTGTCGAGTCCGGTTCTTCCTCCGCAACACTTCGCAGTGCACACAAATGCTGAAGCTGACTTAGTTCTTGGAATAAAGTTGCCAGGTTTCACAGTTAACCGTGCCTGAGTCCAATTCACTCTCGTGCGCAAGGCAAGCATTTCCATGCCCGGCAAAATGAGGCTGCAGGCAGTCAAGGAGGGCACAAAGGGCAAGAGTCGCTCAGCAGGGCTGACACCATGCCTGGTCAGACAGGAGCGTGCTCAGAGCCACCATGGCATGAAGAAGACTGGCACATTGAGGCTAGAAAGAGGATGCAAAATAATGATGTGACATGCAGACAACTCTGGGGATGATGATTAGGACCTGGTTGAAGCCTTTGCTAAATGGAAAGATGAAAGAAAGCTGGCAGGAGTTACAGTGCCATGAGGAAGAGCCAGATGTCACCAGAAGTTAAGGGGGAATGGTGTGAGAGGTGGCCAGACTTCAGCAATATCTGAAGGAAGAGCCGGGGTCATTCTGGGGAGAGGACTCTGGCAGGGACAGCTGTAGCCAGGAAACCACTGCAGTAATGCCACGCAAGGCCAAGATGACCTAGCTAACAGCCCCTGAAAGACCCAATCTGTTCCCAGATGTGACAGACCTGGGAGCAAGGGGGACTAGTAGGCGGGGCTAGGTCCCTTGATTGGGAGGAGACAAGGGCAGAGAAAGTGAGGAGCCAAGGAAGTCGAGGGGGATGAATAAGTGTGGAAAATGGAGAGAAGGGGGGCTCAAGAAGCTCGTCCTTGAGCATAAGCAAAGTGCCGGTTGCTTTGCTTGTTTGGCTGAACCCTGTCCCTACTCCCCACAGCCTGTCCGACCTTCTTCTTGAGAGCCATTCCACATCCTTTTCTGTGTGGCCCCGCTCTGTACCTGCTAGAGGGGTGGGTCTAGCGGCCTGGCTGCTGGCGATGGCAGAAGGGAACACAGGTCATAGGGACCCCGCAGTTGGAAAGACCGAGTGTCTCGGGCCAGCTCCTGGTGGGAGCGCTGTGTGCGTGAGCAGTGCACTAGCGAACCTGAAGCTGGCCTAGCTCTCGAGCAAGAGGACAGAGACCTTTTCAGTCCCGTGGGTGGCATGTGGCTGCAGCCTACCTGACAGATCAGCCCCAGCATTCACAGACCTTACAAGAGGACCAGGCCTGCCAACCACCGGCCACATCTCCACCTGCTGGAGTCAGGAAGGACTTGGAGGTGCTTGACCACGCATACCCCGAACTGCTTCCCACCTAGGCACGTCCCCTCTGCACTACCTGTTTGGGGGCTGTGGTGATTAGGGACAGGGCTCAGCCAAACAAGCAAAGCTGTCTCTGCCAGAGTGCTCTCCCCAGAATGACCCCAGCTCTTCCTTCACATATTGCTGAAGTGTGCCCACCTCTCACACCATTCCCTCTTAACCACCTGCAAAAATCTGCTGCTGGCATCACAGAGTATCCACAGAAGACAAGTGACGTTCTCCAAGGCCATCTTCTGCCTGCTCTAAGCAGATATCGGGCACCACCTTCAGGTCAATTTTTGAAAACCAAAGCAGCGTGGAGTGCGGTTTGTTTGGGGACGTCTTCTAGTGCCTATGAAGCCATGCTGCTTCCAATTGCACGTCTGTGGCCACGCATAGCAGGCAGTGCGACTGCCCGCACCAGTGTTGGCCCAGAAGAGCAATGTAGCTGGTAGACAGCAAGGACACGGAGCCTGTCAGAGGGTGTTGCGGTGGCAGACAGAGCCAGCGTGGAGCGTGCTCCATCTGTGTTTCGCTGTGCTTTGTGCAGGACAGGATGGCAGTGCTTGGCTATGCTTGGTTGATTTGGCTTGCACATCCCTGCTTGCCTGCCGCGGCTGTAAGCAGATTGGCTCTTCAGCCCCCAATCAGGTGCCTACTGCCTGTAGTAGTTCCGTTCTGCGGTGTCAGTTTCTTTGGGAAGGACCTGGTGGCAAGCGGCTGCGCAGAGCGGGGTGGCAGTGAACTTCCCAAAGAGGCTATGGTGCCACACTTGGTTTTCCCGGCTAGCTGTTAGCAGGCAGCACTGGGAGGCAGGCGCTGCTGCCTGCCACGAGGTCTGCAGAGCCTCGTCCCGCAAGCAGAGCATTCAGCGGGGGTCTGCTGGGGGTGTCCGAGCCCAGCTTCTGCCTCCCCTCCTGCTCGGAACCCTCCATGTTGCCCGCCCCCCCCCTAGAATCCACCGTGCCCAGCACCCGGAACCAGCCACTCTGTGACATCAGCCACGGGGCCAAGGGTTCCCTGGGCAGCGGGACTGCTGCAGGCACTACGTCGGCTGCTGCACTGCTGGCCACCAGCTCTCGCTTCTTGCAGCTGCCACGTGCCGCTGGCAGCCATGAATTTTCTCCCCGTCCTGGTCCTGCTGGCCGTGTGCTGGCCGGCGTACGGCATGTGGGACAACTGTGGGTAAGTGGCCCGAGGCTCTGGGAGGGAGCTGGGGCAGCCCTTGTGGGCTTCACTGGCGGGTGCTCGCTTTTTCCCCTGGCCACACCAAAGCTTCCCAAACGCCATGTGGGAGCCTCAGTTCCTTGCCAGCAGCCAGGCCGCTGGCACAACTCGCCTACGGGGCTCAAGCACAAACAGGGGTAGATGGACGCATGCCCCACAGGGTTCCGCGGCCCTGCTGTCCATGCAGCGCCTGGTGGGGGGGAAGGGGGCTGACCTGCAGCCTCAACAGCAGCAAGCCACCGAGCAGGACATTCATCAGTTTCTGCTTACAGAGGGACCTGCGGGCACCGGCCCATGGATTCTTACTATGGCATGTCACGCGTCGTGGGTGGCACCGATGCCCAGCTAGGGGCCTGGCCCTGGATCGTCAGCATCCAGAAGCCCATCATAGGAGGCATAGCGCATGTCTGCGGAGGGTCGCTCATCAGCCCACAGTGGGTGCTGACAGCAGCCCACTGCTTCATCACGCCCGGGTAAGGAGGACCAGGGAACAGCCCCACAGCACTAGCACGTGCCCGCTCCACAGCAGCACGTGCTAGCGCCATCCCGCTTCCCTGCAGCACGCCCAGTGCCTGGGCACTGCCAAGCCCAGCTGAGAGACTGCTCGCGAGAGGGCTGGGCTCACGCCACGGCTTCCTAGCAGCCTCCCGCCCGACACTCCTTGTGCCCAAGGCGTGCTAGGGCAGTCGCACCCTCCGTAGCGCTGCCTTCCTCTCTGCCCTGTGCAGCAGAAGGCAGGCAACTGCTGGGCTGCTTGCAGCACGTGGCTGCACTCCCTCTGACCCCTCTCTCCACCTGCCTTGCAGGCACATCACCATGTGGCACGTGGTGATCGGGGCCAGCCACTTGACTCAGCTGGGCCCTGAGACCCAAGTGCGCACTATTAAGCGGCTACTGGTTCACGAGCACTACTACAACATCACGCAGAGGAACGACATTGCCTTGCTGGAATTGGACCAGCCTGTCCTGTGCGGCTACTACGTGCAGCTTGCCTGTGTGCCTGACGCCTGGCTGAGAGTGTCGCAGCTGAGAAGCTGCTACGTCAGTGGCTGGGGTTCCACGACTGCAAGAGGTGAGTTCCCAAAAGGGAGTGGTGTCCTGAGCGCAAGCTGGGCACACTGGGGAGGCGGGGTGGGCTTCCTGACAGCAGAGGCGAAAGCCAGAGTCGGGCTGCGGGGTGCATGCCGATGGAGAGGTGGGCCTGGCCCATTACCCCAAGCAAGACAGAAGGGAGACAGCAGCGGCACAGTGCCTTTGGAGACGCAAAGCCCAGCCCTAGGGCAGGGCTTCAGCCAGACGCCGGGGAGGGGGTGGGGGGAGGAGAGGAGAACTGGCAGCGAGCTGCTGGCTGTTAACTCCTTTCTGTGCTGACAGATGGGGGACCAAGTTATGTCCTGCAGGAGGCCAAGGTCCGCCTCATCGATATCAAGCTCTGCAACAGCAGCCGCTGGTACGGAGGGGCCATCCACAGCCACAACTTGTGTGCTGGCTATCCGCAGGGCGGCATCGACACCTGCCAGGTAGGAGCGTGCTACAAGTCCACCCCCAACAGCACAGGCAGCCCTGTGGCAACCGCCCAAACCTGCCCCAGCGCGTGCTTTGCCTGGCAAGTCAGCCTGCCACTGCTGGGTCCCCTCCACTCTTGGGGTTCACCTCCCCTTGCCCAGATGCAGGTCCTTGCCCAGGGCTGCCCTTGTCCCAGAGGCCTGGCTCTCTGCCCACAAAGCCCATCTAGTGCTCTTGGCAGCCCACAGCTCCAGAGCCCAGTCCTGCAACATCCCCCTTCCACACATCCAGGATCACTGTGCAAAGAGGACAGAGAGAGAGCCCTGCCTGACTGGCCCACCACCCCCTGCCAGACAAGCTTCTGTAGGCTCCAGCACCTGAGCAGAGCCTTTGTGTGCAGTCAGGACAGCTCTGGCAGCTGCTGCGGGAGAGAAGGAGCCAGCCAGAGTGCTGACCGGGGCCACCCAACACCACCTTAACCCTCTCTCCTCCGCTGCAGGGTGACAGCGGTGGTCCTCTGGTCTGCAAAGATAACACCTACGACTACTTCTGGCTTGTTGGAGTGACCAGCTGGGGGAGAGGCTGTGCCAGACCAAACCAGCCTGGAGTCTACACCTCCACGCAGCACTTCTACGACTGGATCCTGCTACAGATGGGACTGCGCTCAGCAAGAAGAGATAGTCCAACAGCACAGCCATGGAGTCATTTTCTCTCCACCTCAAGCCCCTCTCAGAGGCCAAGGCCAACACCAGCACCAACACAGTCGGGCAGCATTAGCTCCTGTCCATTTCCACGCCAGAAGCTGGTGGAATTCTTTACTCGGCTGAAGGAGCTCCTGCAGTTCCTCAGGGGAAAAAAGGCTTGAGGAGCAGGATCAACAGGAACCAGCGCAGGCTGCACTGGACCATGATGATTTCCTTCTGGGGCAATGCCTGCTGCTCCAAAGGCAGCCTCAACATCAAAGGCCTGCTCTGTGCTGCCCGCTGTCCTCCCTGTGGAGGATGAAGCATTAAAGGACTGGGGACATGTGAGCAATCCAGCATTTTTCTAGAAGGCCATGAAGCCTTAGCCTAAGGCCGCAGCCTTAGCATAAGGCCGCAAGGGCATCCAGAGGACAAACTGCGGTTGGAATGAGGAAGTAAGAATGCAGAGACAAACAACTCCCAGATGCCGAAGAGGAACTTGCCGCCTGCAAGAAGGCCACGAGCACTGCGCGTGAGCTAGTGACGCACACCAATCATAATCGAGTTACTACGTGAGTTAAATTGATTATCACCAATGGGGGATCGCCGCGTATGTAGTGGGGAATATAAAAGTGAGCTATCTGAGGCTAATAAACGGCTTGTACGTGATCACATTGATCATCGTGTCGAGTCCGGTTCTTCCTCCGCAACACTTCGCAGTGCACACAAATGCTGAAGCTGACTTAGTTCTTGGAATAAAGTTGCCAGGTTTCACAGTTAACCGTGCCTGAGTCCAATTCACTCTCGTGCGCAAGGCAAGCATTTCCATGCCCGGCAAAATGAGGCTGCAGGCAGTCAAGGAGGGCACAAAGGGCAAGAGTCGCTCAGCAGGGCTGACACCATGCCTGGTCAGACAGGAGCGTGCTCAGAGCCACCATGGCATGAAGAAGACTGGCACATTGAGGCTAGAAAGAGGATGCAAAATAATGATGTGACATGCAGACAACTCTGGGGATGATGATTAGGACCTGGTTGAAGCCTTTGCTAAATGGAAAGATGAAAGAAAGCTGGCAGGAGTTACAGTGCCATGAGGAAGAGCCAGATGTCACCAGAAGTTAAGGGGGAATGGTGTGAGAGGTGGCCAGACTTCAGCAATATCTGAAGGAAGAGCCGGGGTCATTCTGGGGAGAGGACTCTGGCAGGGACAGCTGTAGCCAGGAAACCACTGCAGTAATGCCACGCAAGGCCAAGATGACCTAGCTAACAGCCCCTGAAAGACCCAATCTGTTCCCAGATGTGACAGACCTGGGAGCAAGGGGGACTAGTAGGCGGGGCTAGGTCCCTTGATTGGGAGGAGACAAGGGCAGAGAAAGTGAGGAGCCAAGGAAGTCGAGGGGGATGAATAAGTGTGGAAAATGGAGAGAAGGGGGGCTCAAGAAGCTCGTCCTTGAGCATAAGCAAAGTGCCGGTTGCTTTGCTTGTTTGGCTGAACCCTGTCCCTACTCCCCACAGCCTGTCCGACCTTCTTCTTGAGAGCCATTCCACATCCTTTTCTGTGTGGCCCCGCTCTGTACCTGCTAGAGGGGTGGGTCTAGCGGCCTGGCTGCTGGCGATGGCAGAAGGGAACACAGGTCATAGGGACCCCGCAGTTGGAAAGACCGAGTGTCTCGCGCCAGCTCCTGGTGGGAGCGCTGTGTGCGTGAGCAGTGCACTAGCGAACCTGAAGCTGGCCTAGCTCTCGAGCAAGAGGACAGAGACCTTTTCAGTCCCGTGGGTGGCATGTGGCTGCAGCCTACCTGACAGATCAGCCCCAGCATTCACAGACCTTACAAGAGGACCAGGCCTGCCAACCACCGGCCACATCTCCACCTGCTGGAGTCAGGAAGGACTTGGAGGTGCTTGACCACGCATACCCCGAACTGCTTCCCACCTAGGCACGTCCCCTCTGCACTACCTGTTTGGGGGCTGTGGTGATTAGGGACAGGGCTCAGCCAAACAAGCAAAGCTGTCTCTGCCAGAGTGCTCTCCCCAGAATGACCCCAGCTCTTCCTTCACATATTGCTGAAGTGTGCCCACCTCTCACACCATTCCCTCTTAACCACCTGCAAAAATCTGCTGCTGGCATCACAGAGTATCCACAGAAGACAAGTGACGTTCTCCAAGGCCATCTTCTGCCTGCTCTAAGCAGATATCGGGCACCACCTTCAGGTCAATTTTTGAAAACCAAAGCAGCGTGGAGTGCGGTTTGTTTGGGGACGTCTTCTAGTGCCTATGAAGCCATGCTGCTTCCAATTGCACGTCTGTGGCCACGCATAGCAGGCAGTGCGACTGCCCGCACCAGTGTTGGCCCAGAAGAGCAATGTAGCTGGTAGACAGCAAGGACACGGAGCCTGTCAGAGGGTGTTGCGGTGGCAGACAGAGCCAGCGTGGAGCGTGCTCCATCTGTGTTTCGCTGTGCTTTGTGCAGGACAGGATGGCAGTGCTTGGCTATGCTTGGTTGATTTGGCTTGCACATCCCTGCTTGCCTGCCGCGGCTGTAAGCAGATTGGCTCTTCAGCCCCCAATCAGGTGCCTACTGCCTGTAGTAGTTCCGTTCTGCGGTGTCAGTTTCTTTGGGAAGGACCTGGTGGCAAGCGGCTGCGCAGAGCGGGGTGGCAGTGAACTTCCCAAAGAGGCTATGGTGCCACACTTGGTTTTCCCGGCTAGCTGTTAGCAGGCAGCACTGGGAGGCAGGCGCTGCTGCCTGCCACGAGGTCTGCAGAGCCTCGTCCCGCAAGCAGAGCATTCAGCGGGGGTCTGCTGGGGGTGTCCGAGCCCAGCTTCTGCCTCCCCTCCTGCTCGGAACCCTCCATGTTGCCCGCCCCCCCCCTAGAATCCACCGTGCCCAGCACCCGGAACCAGCCACTCTGTGACATCAGCCACGGGGCCAAGGGTTCCCTGGGCAGCGGGACTGCTGCAGGCACTACGTCGGCTGCTGCACTGCTGGCCACCAGCTCTCGCTTCTTGCAGCTGCCACGTGCCGCTGGCAGCCATGAATTTTCTCCCCGTCCTGGTCCTGCTGGCCGTGTGCTGGCCGGCGTACGGCATGTGGGACAACTGTGGGTAAGTGGCCCGAGGCTCTGGGAGGGAGCTGGGGCAGCCCTTGTGGGCTTCACTGGCGGGTGCTCGCTTTTTCCCCTGGCCACACCAAAGCTTCCCAAACGCCATGTGGGAGCCTCAGTTCCTTGCCAGCAGCCAGGCCGCTGGCACAACTCGCCTACGGGGCTCAAGCACAAACAGGGGTAGATGGACGCATGCCCCACAGGGTTCCGCGGCCCTGCTGTCCATGCAGCGCCTGGTGGGGGGGAAGGGGGCTGACCTGCAGCCTCAACAGCAGCAAGCCACCGAGCAGGACATTCATCAGTTTCTGCTTACAGAGGGACCTGCGGGCACCGGCCCATGGATTCTTACTATGGCATGTCACGCGTCGTGGGTGGCACCGATGCCCAGCTAGGGGCCTGGCCCTGGATCGTCAGCATCCAGAAGCCCATCATAGGAGGCATAGCGCATGTCTGCGGAGGGTCGCTCATCAGCCCACAGTGGGTGCTGACAGCAGCCCACTGCTTCATCACGCCCGGGTAAGGAGGACCAGGGAACAGCCCCACAGCACTAGCACGTGCCCGCTCCACAGCAGCACGTGCTAGCGCCATCCCGCTTCCCTGCAGCACGCCCAGTGCCTGGGCACTGCCAAGCCCAGCTGAGAGACTGCTCGCGAGAGGGCTGGGCTCACGCCACGGCTTCCTAGCAGCCTCCCGCCCGACACTCCTTGTGCCCAAGGCGTGCTAGGGCAGTCGCACCCTCCGTAGCGCTGCCTTCCTCTCTGCCCTGTGCAGCAGAAGGCAGGCAACTGCTGGGCTGCTTGCAGCACGTGGCTGCACTCCCTCTGACCCCTCTCTCCACCTGCCTTGCAGGCACATCACCATGTGGCACGTGGTGATCGGGGCCAGCCACTTGACTCAGCTGGGCCCTGAGACCCAAGTGCGCACTATTAAGCGGCTACTGGTTCACGAGCACTACTACAACATCACGCAGAGGAACGACATTGCCTTGCTGGAATTGGACCAGCCTGTCCTGTGCGGCTACTACGTGCAGCTTGCCTGTGTGCCTGACGCCTGGCTGAGAGTGTCGCAGCTGAGAAGCTGCTACGTCAGTGGCTGGGGTTCCACGACTGCAAGAGGTGAGTTCCCAAAAGGGAGTGGTGTCCTGAGCGCAAGCTGGGCACACTGGGGAGGCGGGGTGGGCTTCCTGACAGCAGAGGCGAAAGCCAGAGTCGGGCTGCGGGGTGCATGCCGATGGAGAGGTGGGCCTGGCCCATTACCCCAAGCAAGACAGAAGGGAGACAGCAGCGGCACAGTGCCTTTGGAGACGCAAAGCCCAGCCCTAGGGCAGGGCTTCAGCCAGACGCCGGGGAGGGGGTGGGGGGAGGAGAGGAGAACTGGCAGCGAGCTGCTGGCTGTTAACTCCTTTCTGTGCTGACAGATGGGGGACCAAGTTATGTCCTGCAGGAGGCCAAGGTCCGCCTCATCGATATCAAGCTCTGCAACAGCAGCCGCTGGTACGGAGGGGCCATCCACAGCCACAACTTGTGTGCTGGCTATCCGCAGGGCGGCATCGACACCTGCCAGGTAGGAGCGTGCTACAAGTCCACCCCCAACAGCACAGGCAGCCCTGTGGCAACCGCCCAAACCTGCCCCAGCGCGTGCTTTGCCTGGCAAGTCAGCCTGCCACTGCTGGGTCCCCTCCACTCTTGGGGTTCACCTCCCCTTGCCCAGATGCAGGTCCTTGCCCAGGGCTGCCCTTGTCCCAGAGGCCTGGCTCTCTGCCCACAAAGCCCATCTAGTGCTCTTGGCAGCCCACAGCTCCAGAGCCCAGTCCTGCAACATCCCCCTTCCACACATCCAGGATCACTGTGCAAAGAGGACAGAGAGAGAGCCCTGCCTGACTGGCCCACCACCCCCTGCCAGACAAGCTTCTGTAGGCTCCAGCACCTGAGCAGAGCCTTTGTGTGCAGTCAGGACAGCTCTGGCAGCTGCTGCGGGAGAGAAGGAGCCAGCCAGAGTGCTGACCGGGGCCACCCAACACCACCTTAACCCTCTCTCCTCCGCTGCAGGGTGACAGCGGTGGTCCTCTGGTCTGCAAAGATAACACCTACGACTACTTCTGGCTTGTTGGAGTGACCAGCTGGGGGAGAGGCTGTGCCAGACCAAACCAGCCTGGAGTCTACACCTCCACGCAGCACTTCTACGACTGGATCCTGCTACAGATGGGACTGCGCTCAGCAAGAAGAGATAGTCCAACAGCACAGCCATGGAGTCATTTTCTCTCCACCTCAAGCCCCTCTCAGAGGCCAAGGCCAACACCAGCACCAACACAGTCGGGCAGCATTAGCTCCTGTCCATTTCCACGCCAGAAGCTGGTGGAATTCTTTACTCGGCTGAAGGAGCTCCTGCAGTTCCTCAGGGGAAAAAAGGCTTGAGGAGCAGGATCAACAGGAAACAGCGCAGGCTGCACTGGACCATGATCATTTCCTTCTGGGGCAATGCCTGCTGCTCCAAAGGCAGCCTCAACATCAAAGGTCTGCTCTGTGCTGCCCGCTCTCCTCCCTGTGGAGGATGAAGCATTAAAGGACTGGGGACATGTGAGCAATCCAGCATTTCTCTAGAAGGCCATGAAGCCTTAGCCTAAGGCCGCAGCCTTAGCATAAGGCCGCAAGGGCATCCAGAGGACAAACTGCGGTTGGAATGAGGAAGTAAGAATGCAGAGACAAACAACTCCCAGATGCCGAAGAGGAACTTGCCGCCTGCAAGAAGGCCACGAGCACTGCGCGTGAGCTAGTGACGCACACCAATCATAATCGAGTTACTACGTGAGTTAAATTGATTATCACCAATGGGGGATCGCCGCGTATGTAGTGGGGAATATAAAAGTGAGCTATCTGAGGCTAATAAACGGCTTGTACGTGATCACATTGATCATCGTGTCGAGTCCGGTTCTTCCTCCGCAACACTTCGCAGTGCACACAAATGCTGAAGCTGACTTAGTTCTTGGAATAAAGTTGCCAGGTTTCACAGTTAACCGTGCCTGAGTCCAATTCACTCTCGTGCGCAAGGCAAGCATTTCCATGCCCGGCAAAATGGGGCTGCAGGCAGTCAAGGAGGGCACAAAGGGCAAGAGTCGCTCAGCAGGGCTGACACCATGCCTGGTCAGACAGGAGCGTGCTCAGAGCCACCATGGCATGAAGAAGACTGGCACATTGAGGCTAGAAAGAGGATGCAAAATAATGATGTGACATGCAGACAACTCTGGGGATGATGATTAGGACCTGGTTGAAGCCTTTGCTAAATGGAAAGATGAAAGAAAGCTGGCAGGAGTTACAGTGCCATGAGGAAGAGCCAGATGTCACCAGAAGTTAAGGGGGAATGGTGTGAGAGGTGGCCAGACTTCAGCAATATCTGAAGGAAGAGCCGGGGTCATTCTGGGGAGAGGACTCTGGCAGGGACAGCTGTAGCCAGGAAACCACTGCAGTAATGCCACGCAAGGCCAAGATGACCTAGCTAACAGCCCCTGAAAGACCCAATCTGTTCCCAGATGTGACAGACCTGGGAGCAAGGGGGACTAGTAGGCGGGGCTAGGTCCCTTGATTGGGAGGAGACAAGGGCAGAGAAAGTGAGGAGCCAAGGAAGTCGAGGGGGATGAATAAGTGTGGAAAATGGAGAGAAGGGGGGCTCAAGAAGCTCGTCCTTGAGCATAAGCAAAGTGCCGGTTGCTTTGCTTGTTTGGCTGAACCCTGTCCCTACTCCCCACAGCCTGTCCGACCTTCTTCTTGAGAGCCATTCCACATCCTTTTCTGTGTGGCCCCGCTCTGTACCTGCTAGAGGGGTGGGTCTAGCGGCCTGGCTGCTGGCGATGGCAGAAGGGAACACAGGTCATAGGGACCCCGCAGTTGGAAAGACCGAGTGTCTCGGGCCAGCTCCTGGTGGGAGCGCTGTGTGCGTGAGCAGTGCACTAGCGAACCTGAAGCTGGCCTAGCTCTCGAGCAAGAGGACAGAGACCTTTTCAGTCCCGTGGGTGGCATGTGGCTGCAGCCTACCTGACAGATCAGCCCCAGCATTCACAGACCTTACAAGAGGACCAGGCCTGCCAACCACCGGCCACATCTCCACCTGCTGGAGTCAGGAAGGACTTGGAGGTGCTTGACCACGCATACCCCGAACTGCTTCCCACCTAGGCACGTCCCCTCTGCACTACCTGTTTGGGGGCTGTGGTGATTAGGGACAGGGCTCAGCCAAACAAGCAAAGCTGTCTCTGCCAGAGTGCTCTCCCCAGAATGACCCCAGCTCTTCCTTCACATATTGCTGAAGTGTGCCCACCTCTCACACCATTCCCTCTTAACCACCTGCAAAAATCTGCTGCTGGCATCACAGAGTATCCACAGAAGACAAGTGACGTTCTCCAAGGCCATCTTCTGCCTGCTCTAAGCAGATATCGGGCACCACCTTCAGGTCAATTTTTGAAAACCAAAGCAGCGTGGAGTGCGGTTTGTTTGGGGACGTCTTCTAGTGCCTATGAAGCCATGCTGCTTCCAATTGCACGTCTGTGGCCACGCATAGCAGGCAGTGCGACTGCCCGCACCAGTGTTGGCCCAGAAGAGCAATGTAGCTGGTAGACAGCAAGGACACGGAGCCTGTCAGAGGGTGTTGCGGTGGCAGACAGAGCCAGCGTGGAGCGTGCTCCATCTGTGTTTCGCTGTGCTTTGTGCAGGACAGGATGGCAGTGCTTGGCTATGCTTGGTTGATTTGGCTTGCACATCCCTGCTTGCCTGCCGCGGCTGTAAGCAGATTGGCTCTTCAGCCCCCAATCAGGTGCCTACTGCCTGTAGTAGTTCCGTTCTGCGGTGTCAGTTTCTTTGGGAAGGACCTGGTGGCAAGCGGCTGCGCAGAGCGGGGTGGCAGTGAACTTCCCAAAGAGGCTATGGTGCCACACTTGGTTTTCCCGGCTAGCTGTTAGCAGGCAGCACTGGGAGGCAGGCGCTGCTGCCTGCCACGAGGTCTGCAGAGCCTCGTCCCGCAAGCAGAGCATTCAGCGGGGGTCTGCTGGGGGTGTCCGAGCCCAGCTTCTGCCTCCCCTCCTGCTCGGAACCCTCCATGTTGCCCGCCCCCCCCCTAGAATCCACCGTGCCCAGCACCCGGAACCAGCCACTCTGTGACATCAGCCACGGGGCCAAGGGTTCCCTGGGCAGCGGGACTGCTGCAGGCACTACGTCGGCTGCTGCACTGCTGGCCACCAGCTCTCGCTTCTTGCAGCTGCCACGTGCCGCTGGCAGCCATGAATTTTCTCCCCGTCCTGGTCCTGCTGGCCGTGTGCTGGCCGGCGTACGGCATGTGGGACAACTGTGGGTAAGTGGCCCGAGGCTCTGGGAGGGAGCTGGGGCAGCCCTTGTGGGCTTCACTGGCGGGTGCTCGCTTTTTCCCCTGGCCACACCAAAGCTTCCCAAACGCCATGTGGGAGCCTCAGTTCCTTGCCAGCAGCCAGGCCGCTGGCACAACTCGCCTACGGGGCTCAAGCACAAACAGGGGTAGATGGACGCATGCCCCACAGGGTTCCGCGGCCCTGCTGTCCATGCAGCGCCTGGTGGGGGGGAAGGGGGCTGACCTGCAGCCTCAACAGCAGCAAGCCACCGAGCAGGACATTCATCAGTTTCTGCTTACAGAGGGACCTGCGGGCACCGGCCCATGGATTCTTACTATGGCATGTCACGCGTCGTGGGTGGCACCGATGCCCAGCTAGGGGCCTGGCCCTGGATCGTCAGCATCCAGAAGCCCATCATAGGAGGCATAGCGCATGTCTGCGGAGGGTCGCTCATCAGCCCACAGTGGGTGCTGACAGCAGCCCACTGCTTCATCACGCCCGGGTAAGGAGGACCAGGGAACAGCCCCACAGCACTAGCACGTGCCCGCTCCACAGCAGCACGTGCTAGCGCCATCCCGCTTCCCTGCAGCACGCCCAGTGCCTGGGCACTGCCAAGCCCAGCTGAGAGACTGCTCGCGAGAGGGCTGGGCTCACGCCACGGCTTCCTAGCAGCCTCCCGCCCGACACTCCTTGTGCCCAAGGCGTGCTAGGGCAGTCGCACCCTCCGTAGCGCTGCCTTCCTCTCTGCCCTGTGCAGCAGAAGGCAGGCAACTGCTGGGCTGCTTGCAGCACGTGGCTGCACTCCCTCTGACCCCTCTCTCCACCTGCCTTGCAGGCACATCACCATGTGGCACGTGGTGATCGGGGCCAGCCACTTGACTCAGCTGGGCCCTGAGACCCAAGTGCGCACTATTAAGCGGCTACTGGTTCACGAGCACTACTACAACATCACGCAGAGGAACGACATTGCCTTGCTGGAATTGGACCAGCCTGTCCTGTGCGGCTACTACGTGCAGCTTGCCTGTGTGCCTGACGCCTGGCTGAGAGTGTCGCAGCTGAGAAGCTGCTACGTCAGTGGCTGGGGTTCCACGACTGCAAGAGGTGAGTTCCCAAAAGGGAGTGGTGTCCTGAGCGCAAGCTGGGCACACTGGGGAGGCGGGGTGGGCTTCCTGACAGCAGAGGCGAAAGCCAGAGTCGGGCTGCGGGGTGCATGCCGATGGAGAGGTGGGCCTGGCCCATTACCCCAAGCAAGACAGAAGGGAGACAGCAGCGGCACAGTGCCTTTGGAGACGCAAAGCCCAGCCCTAGGGCAGGGCTTCAGCCAGACGCCGGGGAGGGGGTGGGGGGAGGAGAGGAGAACTGGCAGCGAGCTGCTGGCTGTTAACTCCTTTCTGTGCTGACAGCTGGGGGACCAAGTTATGTCCTGCAGGAGGCCAAGGTCCGCCTCATCGATATCAAGCTCTGCAACAGCAGCCGCTGGTACGGAGGGGCCATCCACAGCCACAACTTGTGTGCTGGCTATCCGCAGGGCGGCATCGACACCTGCCAGGTAGGAGCGTGCTACAAGTCCACCCCCAACAGCACAGGCAGCCCTGTGGCAACCGCCCAAACCTGCCCCAGCGCGTGCTTTGCCTGGCAAGTCAGCCTGCCACTGCTGGGTCCCCTCCACTCTTGGGGTTCACCTCCCCTTGCCCAGATGCAGGTCCTTGCCCAGGGCTGCCCTTGTCCCAGAGGCCTGGCTCTCTGCCCACAAAGCCCATCTAGTGCTCTTGGCAGCCCACAGCTCCAGAGCCCAGTCCTGCAACATCCCCCTTCCACACATCCAGGATCACTGTGCAAAGAGGACAGAGAGAGAGCCCTGCCTGACTGGCCCACCACCCCCTGCCAGACAAGCTTCTGTAGGCTCCAGCACCTGAGCAGAGCCTTTGTGTGCAGTCAGGACAGCTCTGGCAGCTGCTGCGGGAGAGAAGGAGCCAGCCAGAGTGCTGACCGGGGCCACCCAACACCACCTTAACCCTCTCTCCTCCGCTGCAGGGTGACAGCGGTGGTCCTCTGGTCTGCAAAGATAACACCTACGACTACTTCTGGCTTGTTGGAGTGACCAGCTGGGGGAGAGGCTGTGCCAGACCAAACCAGCCTGGAGTCTACACCTCCACGCAGCACTTCTACGACTGGATCCTGCTACAGATGGGACTGCGCTCAGCAAGAAGAGATAGTCCAACAGCACAGCCATGGAGTCATTTTCTCTCCACCTCAAGCCCCTCTCAGAGGCCAAGGCCAACACCAGCACCAACACAGTCGGGCAGCATTAGCTCCTGTCCATTTCCACGCCAGAAGCTGGTGGAATTCTTTACTCGGCTGAAGGAGCTCCTGCAGTTCCTCAGGGGAAAAAAGGCTTGAGGAGCAGGATCAACAGGAAACAGCGCAGGCTGCACTGGACCATGATCATTTCCTTCTGGGGCAATGCCTGCTGCTCCAAAGGCAGCCTCAACATCAAAGGCCTGCTCTGTGCTGCCCGCTCTCCTCCCTGTGGAGGATGAAGCATTAAAGGACTGGGGACATGTGAGCAATCCAGCATTTCTCTAGAAGGCCATGAAGCCTTAGCCTAAGGCCGCAGCCTTAGCATAAGGCCGCAAGGGCATCCAGAGGACAAACTGCGGTTGGAATGAGGAAGTAAGAATGCAGAGACAAACAACTCCCAGATGCCGAAGAGGAACTTGCCGCCTGCAAGAAGGCCACGAGCACTGCGCGTGAGCTAGTGACGCACACCAATCATAATCGAGTTACTACGTGAGTTAAATTGATTATCACCAATGGGGGATCGCCGCGTATGTAGTGGGGAATATAAAAGTGAGCTATCTGAGGCTAATAAACGGCTTGTACGTGATCACATTGATCATCGTGTCGAGTCCGGTTCTTCCTCCGCAACACTTCGCAGTGCACACAAATGCTGAAGCTGACTTAGTTCTTGGAATAAAGTTGCCAGGTTTCACAGTTAACCGTGCCTGAGTCCAATTCACTCTCGTGCGCAAGGCAAGCATTTCCATGCCCGGCAAAATGAGGCTGCAGGCAGTCAAGGAGGGCACAAAGGGCAAGAGTCGCTCAGCAGGGCTGACACCATGCCTGGTCAGACAGGAGCGTGCTCAGAGCCACCATGGCATGAAGAAGACTGGCACATTGAGGCTAGAAAGAGGATGCAAAATAATGATGTGACATGCAGACAACTCTGGGGATGATGATTAGGACCTGGTTGAAGCCTTTGCTAAATGGAAAGATGAAAGAAAGCTGGCAGGAGTTACAGTGCCATGAGGAAGAGCCAGATGTCACCAGAAGTTAAGGGGGAATGGTGTGAGAGGTGGCCAGACTTCAGCAATATCTGAAGGAAGAGCCGGGGTCATTCTGGGGAGAGGACTCTGGCAGGGACAGCTGTAGCCAGGAAACCACTGCAGTAATGCCACGCAAGGCCAAGATGACCTAGCTAACAGCCCCTGAAAGACCCAATCTGTTCCCAGATGTGACAGACCTGGGAGCAAGGGGGACTAGTAGGCGGGGCTAGGTCCCTTGATTGGGAGGAGACAAGGGCAGAGAAAGTGAGGAGCCAAGGAAGTCGAGGGGGATGAATAAGTGTGGAAAATGGAGAGAAGGGGGGCTCAAGAAGCTCGTCCTTGAGCATAAGCAAAGTGCCGGTTGCTTTGCTTGTTTGGCTGAACCCTGTCCCTACTCCCCACAGCCTGTCCGACCTTCTTCTTGAGAGCCATTCCACATCCTTTTCTGTGTGGCCCCGCTCTGTACCTGCTAGAGGGGTGGGTCTAGCGGCCTGGCTGCTGGCGATGGCAGAAGGGAACACAGGTCATAGGGACCCCGCAGTTGGAAAGACCGAGTGTCTCGCGCCAGCTCCTGGTGGGAGCGCTGTGTGCGTGAGCAGTGCACTAGCGAACCTGAAGCTGGCCTAGCTCTCGAGCAAGAGGACAGAGACCTTTTCAGTCCCGTGGGTGGCATGTGGCTGCAGCCTACCTGACAGATCAGCCCCAGCATTCACAGACCTTACAAGAGGACCAGGCCTGCCAACCACCGGCCACATCTCCACCTGCTGGAGTCAGGAAGGACTTGGAGGTGCTTGACCACGCATACCCCGAACTGCTTCCCACCTAGGCACGTCCCCTCTGCACTACCTGTTTGGGGGCTGTGGTGATTAGGGACAGGGCTCAGCCAAACAAGCAAAGCTGTCTCTGCCAGAGTGCTCTCCCCAGAATGACCCCAGCTCTTCCTTCACATATTGCTGAAGTGTGCCCACCTCTCACACCATTCCCTCTTAACCACCTGCAAAAATCTGCTGCTGGCATCACAGAGTATCCACAGAAGACAAGTGACGTTCTCCAAGGCCATCTTCTGCCTGCTCTAAGCAGATATCGGGCACCACCTTCAGGTCAATTTTTGAAAACCAAAGCAGCGTGGAGTGCGGTTTGTTTGGGGACGTCTTCTAGTGCCTATGAAGCCATGCTGCTTCCAATTGCACGTCTGTGGCCACGCATAGCAGGCAGTGCGACTGCCCGCACCAGTGTTGGCCCAGAAGAGCAATGTAGCTGGTAGACAGCAAGGACACGGAGCCTGTCAGAGGGTGTTGCGGTGGCAGACAGAGCCAGCGTGGAGCGTGCTCCATCTGTGTTTCGCTGTGCTTTGTGCAGGACAGGATGGCAGTGCTTGGCTATGCTTGGTTGATTTGGCTTGCACATCCCTGCTTGCCTGCCGCGGCTGTAAGCAGATTGGCTCTTCAGCCCCCAATCAGGTGCCTACTGCCTGTAGTAGTTCCGTTCTGCGGTGTCAGTTTCTTTGGGAAGGACCTGGTGGCAAGCGGCTGCGCAGAGCGGGGTGGCAGTGAACTTCCCAAAGAGGCTATGGTGCCACACTTGGTTTTCCCGGCTAGCTGTTAGCAGGCAGCACTGGGAGGCAGGCGCTGCTGCCTGCCACGAGGTCTGCAGAGCCTCGTCCCGCAAGCAGAGCATTCAGCGGGGGTCTGCTGGGGGTGTCCGAGCCCAGCTTCTGCCTCCCCTCCTGCTCGGAACCCTCCATGTTGCCCGCCCCCCCCCTAGAATCCACCGTGCCCAGCACCCGGAACCAGCCACTCTGTGACATCAGCCACGGGGCCAAGGGTTCCCTGGGCAGCGGGACTGCTGCAGGCACTACGTCGGCTGCTGCACTGCTGGCCACCAGCTCTCGCTTCTTGCAGCTGCCACGTGCCGCTGGCAGCCATGAATTTTCTCCCCGTCCTGGTCCTGCTGGCCGTGTGCTGGCCGGCGTACGGCATGTGGGACAACTGTGGGTAAGTGGCCCGAGGCTCTGGGAGGGAGCTGGGGCAGCCCTTGTGGGCTTCACTGGCGGGTGCTCGCTTTTTCCCCTGGCCACACCAAAGCTTCCCAAACGCCATGTGGGAGCCTCAGTTCCTTGCCAGCAGCCAGGCCGCTGGCACAACTCGCCTACGGGGCTCAAGCACAAACAGGGGTAGATGGACGCATGCCCCACAGGGTTCCGCGGCCCTGCTGTCCATGCAGCGCCTGGTGGGGGGGAAGGGGGCTGACCTGCAGCCTCAACAGCAGCAAGCCACCGAGCAGGACATTCATCAGTTTCTGCTTACAGAGGGACCTGCGGGCACCGGCCCATGGATTCTTACTATGGCATGTCACGCGTCGTGGGTGGCACCGATGCCCAGCTAGGGGCCTGGCCCTGGATCGTCAGCATCCAGAAGCCCATCATAGGAGGCATAGCGCATGTCTGCGGAGGGTCGCTCATCAGCCCACAGTGGGTGCTGACAGCAGCCCACTGCTTCATCACGCCCGGGTAAGGAGGACCAGGGAACAGCCCCACAGCACTAGCACGTGCCCGCTCCACAGCAGCACGTGCTAGCGCCATCCCGCTTCCCTGCAGCACGCCCAGTGCCTGGGCACTGCCAAGCCCAGCTGAGAGACTGCTCGCGAGAGGGCTGGGCTCACGCCACGGCTTCCTAGCAGCCTCCCGCCCGACACTCCTTGTGCCCAAGGCGTGCTAGGGCAGTCGCACCCTCCGTAGCGCTGCCTTCCTCTCTGCCCTGTGCAGCAGAAGGCAGGCAACTGCTGGGCTGCTTGCAGCACGTGGCTGCACTCCCTCTGACCCCTCTCTCCACCTGCCTTGCAGGCACATCACCATGTGGCACGTGGTGATCGGGGCCAGCCACTTGACTCAGCTGGGCCCTGAGACCCAAGTGCGCACTATTAAGCGGCTACTGGTTCACGAGCACTACTACAACATCACGCAGAGGAACGACATTGCCTTGCTGGAATTGGACCAGCCTGTCCTGTGCGGCTACTACGTGCAGCTTGCCTGTGTGCCTGACGCCTGGCTGAGAGTGTCGCAGCTGAGAAGCTGCTACGTCAGTGGCTGGGGTTCCACGACTGCAAGAGGTGAGTTCCCAAAAGGGAGTGGTGTCCTGAGCGCAAGCTGGGCACACTGGGGAGGCGGGGTGGGCTTCCTGACAGCAGAGGCGAAAGCCAGAGTCGGGCTGCGGGGTGCATGCCGATGGAGAGGTGGGCCTGGCCCATTACCCCAAGCAAGACAGAAGGGAGACAGCAGCGGCACAGTGCCTTTGGAGACGCAAAGCCCAGCCCTAGGGCAGGGCTTCAGCCAGACGCCGGGGAGGGGGTGGGGGGAGGAGAGGAGAACTGGCAGCGAGCTGCTGGCTGTTAACTCCTTTCTGTGCTGACAGCTGGGGGACCAAGTTATGTCCTGCAGGAGGCCAAGGTCCGCCTCATCGATATCAAGCTCTGCAACAGCAGCCGCTGGTACGGAGGGGCCATCCACAGCCACAACTTGTGTGCTGGCTATCCGCAGGGCGGCATCGACACCTGCCAGGTAGGAGCGTGCTACAAGTCCACCCCCAACAGCACAGGCAGCCCTGTGGCAACCGCCCAAACCTGCCCCAGCGCGTGCTTTGCCTGGCAAGTCAGCCTGCCACTGCTGGGTCCCCTCCACTCTTGGGGTTCACCTCCCCTTGCCCAGATGCAGGTCCTTGCCCAGGGCTGCCCTTGTCCCAGAGGCCTGGCTCTCTGCCCACAAAGCCCATCTAGTGCTCTTGGCAGCCCACAGCTCCAGAGCCCAGTCCTGCAACATCCCCCTTCCACACATCCAGGATCACTGTGCAAAGAGGACAGAGAGAGAGCCCTGCCTGACTGGCCCACCACCCCCTGCCAGACAAGCTTCTGTAGGCTCCAGCACCTGAGCAGAGCCTTTGTGTGCAGTCAGGACAGCTCTGGCAGCTGCTGCGGGAGAGAAGGAGCCAGCCAGAGTGCTGACCGGGGCCACCCAACACCACCTTAACCCTCTCTCCTCCGCTGCAGGGTGACAGCGGTGGTCCTCTGGTCTGCAAAGATAACACCTACGACTACTTCTGGCTTGTTGGAGTGACCAGCTGGGGGAGAGGCTGTGCCAGACCAAACCAGCCTGGAGTCTACACCTCCACGCAGCACTTCTACGACTGGATCCTGCTACAGATGGGACTGCGCTCAGCAAGAAGAGATAGTCCAACAGCACAGCCATGGAGTCATTTTCTCTCCACCTCAAGCCCCTCTCAGAGGCCAAGGCCAACACCAGCACCAACACAGTCGGGCAGCATTAGCTCCTGTCCATTTCCACGCCAGAAGCTGGTGGAATTCTTTACTCGGCTGAAGGAGCTCCTGCAGTTCCTCAGGGGAAAAAAGGCTTGAGGAGCAGGATCAACAGGAAACAGCGCAGGCTGCACTGGACCATGATGATTTCCTTCTGGGGCAATGCCTGCTGCTCCAAAGGCAGCCTCAACATCAAAGGTCTGCTCTGTGCTGCCCGCTCTCCTCCCTGTGGAGGATGAAGCATTAAAGGACTGGGGACATGTGAGCAATCCAGCATTTCTCTAGAAGGCCATGAAGCCTTAGCCTAAGGCCGCAGCCTTAGCATAAGGCCGCAAGGGCATCCAGAGGACAAACTGCGGTTGGAATGAGGAAGTAAGAATGCAGAGACAAACAACTCCCAGATGCCGAAGAGGAACTTGCCGCCTGCAAGAAGGCCACGAGCACTGCGCGTGAGCTAGTGACGCACACCAATCATAATCGAGTTACTACGTGAGTTAAATTGATTATCACCAATGGGGGATCGCCGCGTATGTAGTGGGGAATATAAAAGTGAGCTATCTGAGGCTAATAAACGGCTTGTACGTGATCACATTGATCATCGTGTCGAGTCCGGTTCTTCCTCCGCAACACTTCGCAGTGCACACAAATGCTGAAGCTGACTTAGTTCTTGGAATAAAGTTGCCAGGTTTCACAGTTAACCGTGCCTGAGTCCAATTCACTCTCGTGCGCAAGGCAAGCATTTCCATGCCCGGCAAAATGGGGCTGCAGGCAGTCAAGGAGGGCACAAAGGGCAAGAGTCGCTCAGCAGGGCTGACACCATGCCTGGTCAGACAGGAGCGTGCTCAGAGCCACCATGGCATGAAGAAGACTGGCACATTGAGGCTAGAAAGAGGATGCAAAATAATGATGTGACATGCAGACAACTCTGGGGATGATGATTAGGACCTGGTTGAAGCCTTTGCTAAATGGAAAGATGAAAGAAAGCTGGCAGGAGTTACAGTGCCATGAGGAAGAGCCAGATGTCACCAGAAGTTAAGGGGGAATGGTGTGAGAGGTGGCCAGACTTCAGCAATATCTGAAGGAAGAGCCGGGGTCATTCTGGGGAGAGGACTCTGGCAGGGACAGCTGTAGCCAGGAAACCACTGCAGTAATGCCACGCAAGGCCAAGATGACCTAGCTAACAGCCCCTGAAAGACCCAATCTGTTCCCAGATGTGACAGACCTGGGAGCAAGGGGGACTAGTAGGCGGGGCTAGGTCCCTTGATTGGGAGGAGACAAGGGCAGAGAAAGTGAGGAGCCAAGGAAGTCGAGGGGGATGAATAAGTGTGGAAAATGGAGAGAAGGGGGGCTCAAGAAGCTCGTCCTTGAGCATAAGCAAAGTGCCGGTTGCTTTGCTTGTTTGGCTGAACCCTGTCCCTACTCCCCACAGCCTGTCCGACCTTCTTCTTGAGAGCCATTCCACATCCTTTTCTGTGTGGCCCCGCTCTGTACCTGCTAGAGGGGTGGGTCTAGCGGCCTGGCTGCTGGCGATGGCAGAAGGGAACACAGGTCATAGGGACCCCGCAGTTGGAAAGACCGAGTGTCTCGGGCCAGCTCCTGGTGGGAGCGCTGTGTGCGTGAGCAGTGCACTAGCGAACCTGAAGCTGGCCTAGCTCTCGAGCAAGAGGACAGAGACCTTTTCAGTCCCGTGGGTGGCATGTGGCTGCAGCCTACCTGACAGATCAGCCCCAGCATTCACAGACCTTACAAGAGGACCAGGCCTGCCAACCACCGGCCACATCTCCACCTGCTGGAGTCAGGAAGGACTTGGAGGTGCTTGACCACGCATACCCCGAACTGCTTCCCACCTAGGCACGTCCCCTCTGCACTACCTGTTTGGGGGCTGTGGTGATTAGGGACAGGGCTCAGCCAAACAAGCAAAGCTGTCTCTGCCAGAGTGCTCTCCCCAGAATGACCCCAGCTCTTCCTTCACATATTGCTGAAGTGTGCCCACCTCTCACACCATTCCCTCTTAACCACCTGCAAAAATCTGCTGCTGGCATCACAGAGTATCCACAGAAGACAAGTGACGTTCTCCAAGGCCATCTTCTGCCTGCTCTAAGCAGATATCGGGCACCACCTTCAGGTCAATTTTTGAAAACCAAAGCAGCGTGGAGTGCGGTTTGTTTGGGGACGTCTTCTAGTGCCTATGAAGCCATGCTGCTTCCAATTGCACGTCTGTGGCCACGCATAGCAGGCAGTGCGACTGCCCGCACCAGTGTTGGCCCAGAAGAGCAATGTAGCTGGTAGACAGCAAGGACACGGAGCCTGTCAGAGGGTGTTGCGGTGGCAGACAGAGCCAGCGTGGAGCGTGCTCCATCTGTGTTTCGCTGTGCTTTGTGCAGGACAGGATGGCAGTGCTTGGCTATGCTTGGTTGATTTGGCTTGCACATCCCTGCTTGCCTGCCGCGGCTGTAAGCAGATTGGCTCTTCAGCCCCCAATCAGGTGCCTACTGCCTGTAGTAGTTCCGTTCTGCGGTGTCAGTTTCTTTGGGAAGGACCTGGTGGCAAGCGGCTGCGCAGAGCGGGGTGGCAGTGAACTTCCCAAAGAGGCTATGGTGCCACACTTGGTTTTCCCGGCTAGCTGTTAGCAGGCAGCACTGGGAGGCAGGCGCTGCTGCCTGCCACGAGGTCTGCAGAGCCTCGTCCCGCAAGCAGAGCATTCAGCGGGGGTCTGCTGGGGGTGTCCGAGCCCAGCTTCTGCCTCCCCTCCTGCTCGGAACCCTCCATGTTGCCCGCCCCCCCCCTAGAATCCACCGTGCCCAGCACCCGGAACCAGCCACTCTGTGACATCAGCCACGGGGCCAAGGGTTCCCTGGGCAGCGGGACTGCTGCAGGCACTACGTCGGCTGCTGCACTGCTGGCCAACAGCTCTCGCTTCTTGCAGCTGCCACGTGCCGCTGGCAGCCATGAATTTTCTCCCCGTCCTGGTCCTGCTGGCCGTGTGCTGGCCGGCGTACGGCATGTGGGACAACTGTGGGTAAGTGGCCCGAGGCTCTGGGAGGGAGCTGGGGCAGCCCTTGTGGGCTTCACTGGCGGGTGCTCGCTTTTTCCCCTGGCCACACCAAAGCTTCCCAAACGCCATGTGGGAGCCTCAGTTCCTTGCCAGCAGCCAGGCCGCTGGCACAACTCGCCTACGGGGCTCAAGCACAAACAGGGGTAGATGGACGCATGCCCCACAGGGTTCCGCGGCCCTGCTGTCCATGCAGCGCCTGGTGGGGGGGAAGGGGGCTGACCTGCAGCCTCAACAGCAGCAAGCCACCGAGCAGGACATTCATCAGTTTCTGCTTACAGAGGGACCTGCGGGCACCGGCCCATGGATTCTTACTACGGCATGTCACGCGTCGTGGGTGGCACCGATGCCCAGCTAGGGGCCTGGCCCTGGATCGTCAGCATCCAGAAGCCCATCATAGGAGGCATAGCGCATGTCTGCGGAGGGTCGCTCATCAGCCCACAGTGGGTGCTGACAGCAGCCCACTGCTTCATCACGCCCGGGTAAGGAGGACCAGGGAACAGCCCCACAGCACTAGCACGTGCCCGCTCCACAGCAGCACGTGCTAGCGCCATCCCGCTTCCCTGCAGCACGCCCAGTGCCTGGGCACTGCCAAGCCCAGCTGAGAGACTGCTCGCGAGAGGGCTGGGCTCACGCCACGGCTTCCTAGCAGCCTCCCGCCCGACACTCCTTGTGCCCAAGGCGTGCTAGGGCAGTCGCACCCTCCGTAGCGCTGCCTTCCTCTCTGCCCTGTGCAGCAGAAGGCAGGCAACTGCTGGGCTGCTTGCAGCACGTGGCTGCACTCCCTCTGACCCCTCTCTCCACCTGCCTTGCAGGCACATCACCATGTGGCACGTGGTGATCGGGGCCAGCCACTTGACTCAGCTGGGCCCTGAGACCCAAGTGCGCACTATTAAGCGGCTACTGGTTCACGAGCACTACTACAACATCACGCAGAGGAACGACATTGCCTTGCTGGAATTGGACCAGCCTGTCCTGTGCGGCTACTACGTGCAGCTTGCCTGTGTGCCTGACGCCTGGCTGAGAGTGTCGCAGCTGAGAAGCTGCTACGTCAGTGGCTGGGGTTCCACGACTGCAAGAGGTGAGTTCCCAAAAGGGAGTGGTGTCCTGAGCGCAAGCTGGGCACACTGGGGAGGCGGGGTGGGCTTCCTGACAGCAGAGGCGAAAGCCAGAGTCGGGCTGCGGGGTGCATGCCGATGGAGAGGTGGGCCTGGCCCATTACCCCAAGCAAGACAGAAGGGAGACAGCAGCGGCACAGTGCCTTTGGAGACGCAAAGCCCAGCCCTAGGGCAGGGCTTCAGCCAGACGCCGGGGAGGGGGTGGGGGGAGGAGAGGAGAACTGGCAGCGAGCTGCTGGCTGTTAACTCCTTTCTGTGCTGACAGCTGGGGGACCAAGTTATGTCCTGCAGGAGGCCAAGGTCCGCCTCATCGATATCAAGCTCTGCAACAGCAGCCGCTGGTACGGAGGGGCCATCCACAGCCACAACTTGTGTGCTGGCTATCCGCAGGGCGGCATCGACACCTGCCAGGTAGGAGCGTGCTACAAGTCCACCCCCAACAGCACAGGCAGCCCTGTGGCAACCGCCCAAACCTGCCCCAGCGCGTGCTTTGCCTGGCAAGTCAGCCTGCCACTGCTGGGTCCCCTCCACTCTTGGGGTTCACCTCCCCTTGCCCAGATGCAGGTCCTTGCCCAGGGCTGCCCTTGTCCCAGAGGCCTGGCTCTCTGCCCACAAAGCCCATCTAGTGCTCTTGGCAGCCCACAGCTCCAGAGCCCAGTCCTGCAACATCCCCCTTCCACACATCCAGGATCACTGTGCAAAGAGGACAGAGAGAGAGCCCTGCCTGACTGGCCCACCACCCCCTGCCAGACAAGCTTCTGTAGGCTCCAGCACCTGAGCAGAGCCTTTGTGTGCAGTCAGGACAGCTCTGGCAGCTGCTGCGGGAGAGAAGGAGCCAGCCAGAGTGCTGACCGGGGCCACCCAACACCACCTTAACCCTCTCTCCTCCGCTGCAGGGTGACAGCGGTGGTCCTCTGGTCTGCAAAGATAACACCTACGACTACTTCTGGCTTGTTGGAGTGACCAGCTGGGGGAGAGGCTGTGCCAGACCAAACCAGCCTGGAGTCTACACCTCCACGCAGCACTTCTACGACTGGATCCTGCTACAGATGGGACTGCGCTCAGCAAGAAGAGATAGTCCAACAGCACAGCCATGGAGTCATTTTCTCTCCACCTCAAGCCCCTCTCAGAGGCCAAGGCCAACACCAGCACCAACACAGTCGGGCAGCATTAGCTCCTGTCCATTTCCACGCCAGAAGCTGGTGGAATTCTTTACTCGGCTGAAGGAGCTCCTGCAGTTCCTCAGGGGAAAAAAGGCTTGAGGAGCAGGATCAACAGGAAACAGCGCAGGCTGCACTGGACCATGATGATTTCCTTCTGGGGCAATGCCTGCTGCTCCAAAGGCAGCCTCAACATCAAAGGTCTGCTCTGTGCTGCCCGCTCTCCTCCCTGTGGAGGATGAAGCATTAAAGGACTGGGGACATGTGAGCAATCCAGCATTTCTCTAGAAGGCCATGAAGCCTTAGCCTAAGGCCGCAGCCTTAGCATAAGGCCGCAAGGGCATCCAGAGGACAAACTGCGGTTGGAATGAGGAAGTAAGAATGCAGAGACAAACAACTCCCAGATGCCGAAGAGGAACTTGCCGCCTGCAAGAAGGCCACGAGCACTGCGCGTGAGCTAGTGACGCACACCAATCATAATCGAGTTACTACGTGAGTTAAATTGATTATCACCAATGGGGGATCGCCGCGTATGTAGTGGGGAATATAAAAGTGAGCTATCTGAGGCTAATAAACGGCTTGTACGTGATCACATTGATCATCGTGTCGAGTCCGGTTCTTCCTCCGCAACACTTCGCAGTGCACACAAATGCTGAAGCTGACTTAGTTCTTGGAATAAAGTTGCCAGGTTTCACAGTTAACCGTGCCTGAGTCCAATTCACTCTCGTGCGCAAGGCAAGCATTTCCATGCCCGGCAAAATGGGGCTGCAGGCAGTCAAGGAGGGCACAAAGGGCAAGAGTCGCTCAGCAGGGCTGACACCATGCCTGGTCAGACAGGAGCGTGCTCAGAGCCACCATGGCATGAAGAAGACTGGCACATTGAGGCTAGAAAGAGGATGCAAAATAATGATGTGACATGCAGACAACTCTGGGGATGATGATTAGGACCTGGTTGAAGCCTTTGCTAAATGGAAAGATGAAAGAAAGCTGGCAGGAGTTACAGTGCCATGAGGAAGAGCCAGATGTCACCAGAAGTTAAGGGGGAATGGTGTGAGAGGTGGCCAGACTTCAGCAATATCTGAAGGAAGAGCCGGGGTCATTCTGGGGAGAGGACTCTGGCAGGGACAGCTGTAGCCAGGAAACCACTGCAGTAATGCCACGCAAGGCCAAGATGACCTAGCTAACAGCCCCTGAAAGACCCAATCTGTTCCCAGATGTGACAGACCTGGGAGCAAGGGGGACTAGTAGGCGGGGCTAGGTCCCTTGATTGGGAGGAGACAAGGGCAGAGAAAGTGAGGAGCCAAGGAAGTCGAGGGGGATGAATAAGTGTGGAAAATGGAGAGAAGGGGGGCTCAAGAAGCTCGTCCTTGAGCATAAGCAAAGTGCCGGTTGCTTTGCTTGTTTGGCTGAACCCTGTCCCTACTCCCCACAGCCTGTCCGACCTTCTTCTTGAGAGCCATTCCACATCCTTTTCTGTGTGGCCCCGCTCTGTACCTGCTAGAGGGGTGGGTCTAGCGGCCTGGCTGCTGGCGATGGCAGAAGGGAACACAGGTCATAGGGACCCCGCAGTTGGAAAGACCGAGTGTCTCGGGCCAGCTCCTGGTGGGAGCGCTGTGTGCGTGAGCAGTGCACTAGCGAACCTGAAGCTGGCCTAGCTCTCGAGCAAGAGGACAGAGACCTTTTCAGTCCCGTGGGTGGCATGTGGCTGCAGCCTACCTGACAGATCAGCCCCAGCATTCACAGACCTTACAAGAGGACCAGGCCTGCCAACCACCGGCCACATCTCCACCTGCTGGAGTCAGGAAGGACTTGGAGGTGCTTGACCACGCATACCCCGAACTGCTTCCCACCTAGGCACGTCCCCTCTGCACTACCTGTTTGGGGGCTGTGGTGATTAGGGACAGGGCTCAGCCAAACAAGCAAAGCTGTCTCTGCCAGAGTGCTCTCCCCAGAATGACCCCAGCTCTTCCTTCACATATTGCTGAAGTGTGCCCACCTCTCACACGATTCCCTCTTAACCACCTGCAAAAATCTGCTGCTGGCATCACAGAGTATCCACAGAAGACAAGTGACGTTCTCCAAGGCCATCTTCTGCCTGCTCTAAGCAGATATCGGGCACCACCTTCAGGTCAATTTTTGAAAACCAAAGCAGCGTGGAGTGCGGTTTGTTTGGGGACGTCTTCTAGTGCCTATGAAGCCATGCTGCTTCCAATTGCACGTCTGTGGCCACGCATAGCAGGCAGTGCGACTGCCCGCACCAGTGTTGGCCCAGAAGAGCAATGTAGCTGGTAGACAGCAAGGACACGGAGCCTGTCAGAGGGTGTTGCGGTGGCAGACAGAGCCAGCGTGGAGCGTGCTCCATCTGTGTTTCGCTGTGCTTTGTGCAGGACAGGATGGCAGTGCTTGGCTATGCTTGGTTGATTTGGCTTGCACATCCCTGCTTGCCTGCCGCGGCTGTAAGCAGATTGGCTCTTCAGCCCCCAATCAGGTGCCTACTGCCTGTAGTAGTTCCGTTCTGCGGTGTCAGTTTCTTTGGGAAGGACCTGGTGGCAAGCGGCTGCGCAGAGCGGGGTGGCAGTGAACTTCCCAAAGAGGCTATGGTGCCACACTTGGTTTTCCCGGCTAGCTGTTAGCAGGCAGCACTGGGAGGCAGGCGCTGCTGCCTGCCACGAGGTCTGCAGAGCCTCGTCCCGCAAGCAGAGCATTCAGCGGGGGTCTGCTGGGGGTGTCCGAGCCCAGCTTCTGCCTCCCCTCCTGCTCGGAACCCTCCATGTTGCCCGCCCCCCCCCTAGAATCCACCGTGCCCAGCACCCGGAACCAGCCACTCTGTGACATCAGCCACGGGGCCAAGGGTTCCCTGGGCAGCGGGACTGCTGCAGGCACTACGTCGGCTGCTGCACTGCTGGCCACCAGCTCTCGCTTCTTGCAGCTGCCACGTGCCGCTGGCAGCCATGAATTTTCTCCCCGTCCTGGTCCTGCTGGCCGTGTGCTGGCCGGCGTACGGCATGTGGGACAACTGTGGGTAAGTGGCCCGAGGCTCTGGGAGGGAGCTGGGGCAGCCCTTGTGGGCTTCACTGGCGGGTGCTCGCTTTTTCCCCTGGCCACACCAAAGCTTCCCAAACGCCATGTGGGAGCCTCAGTTCCTTGCCAGCAGCCAGGCCGCTGGCACAACTCGCCTACGGGGCTCAAGCACAAACAGGGGTAGATGGACGCATGCCCCACAGGGTTCCGCGGCCCTGCTGTCCATGCAGCGCCTGGTGGGGGGGAAGGGGGCTGACCTGCAGCCTCAACAGCAGCAAGCCACCGAGCAGGACATTCATCAGTTTCTGCTTACAGAGGGACCTGCGGGCACCGGCCCATGGATTCTTACTACGGCATGTCACGCGTCGTGGGTGGCACCGATGCCCAGCTAGGGGCCTGGCCCTGGATCGTCAGCATCCAGAAGCCCATCATAGGAGGCATAGCGCATGTCTGCGGAGGGTCGCTCATCAGCCCACAGTGGGTGCTGACAGCAGCCCACTGCTTCATCACGCCCGGGTAAGGAGGACCAGGGAACAGCCCCACAGCACTAGCACGTGCCCGCTCCACAGCAGCACGTGCTAGCGCCATCCCGCTTCCCTGCAGCACGCCCAGTGCCTGGGCACTGCCAAGCCCAGCTGAGAGACTGCTCGCGAGAGGGCTGGGCTCACGCCACGGCTTCCTAGCAGCCTCCCGCCCGACACTCCTTGTGCCCAAGGCGTGCTAGGGCAGTCGCACCCTCCGTAGCGCTGCCTTCCTCTCTGCCCTGTGCAGCAGAAGGCAGGCAACTGCTGGGCTGCTTGCAGCACGTGGCTGCACTCCCTCTGACCCCTCTCTCCACCTGCCTTGCAGGCACATCACCATGTGGCACGTGGTGATCGGGGCCAGCCACTTGACTCAGCTGGGCCCTGAGACCCAAGTGCGCACTATTAAGCGGCTACTGGTTCACGAGCACTACTACAACATCACGCAGAGGAACGACATTGCCTTGCTGGAATTGGACCAGCCTGTCCTGTGCGGCTACTACGTGCAGCTTGCCTGTGTGCCTGACGCCTGGCTGAGAGTGTCGCAGCTGAGAAGCTGCTACGTCAGTGGCTGGGGTTCCACGACTGCAAGAGGTGAGTTCCCAAAAGGGAGTGGTGTCCTGAGCGCAAGCTGGGCACACTGGGGAGGCGGGGTGGGCTTCCTGACAGCAGAGGCGAAAGCCAGAGTCGGGCTGCGGGGTGCATGCCGATGGAGAGGTGGGCCTGGCCCATTACCCCAAGCAAGACAGAAGGGAGACAGCAGCGGCACAGTGCCTTTGGAGACGCAAAGCCCAGCCCTAGGGCAGGGCTTCAGCCAGACGCCGGGGAGGGGGTGGGGGGAGGAGAGGAGAACTGGCAGCGAGCTGCTGGCTGTTAACTCCTTTCTGTGCTGACAGCTGGGGGACCAAGTTATGTCCTGCAGGAGGCCAAGGTCCGCCTCATCGATATCAAGCTCTGCAACAGCAGCCGCTGGTACGGAGGGGCCATCCACAGCCACAACTTGTGTGCTGGCTATCCGCAGGGCGGCATCGACACCTGCCAGGTAGGAGCGTGCTACAAGTCCACCCCCAACAGCACAGGCAGCCCTGTGGCAACCGCCCAAACCTGCCCCAGCGCGTGCTTTGCCTGGCAAGTCAGCCTGCCACTGCTGGGTCCCCTCCACTCTTGGGGTTCACCTCCCCTTGCCCAGATGCAGGTCCTTGCCCAGGGCTGCCCTTGTCCCAGAGGCCTGGCTCTCTGCCCACAAAGCCCATCTAGTGCTCTTGGCAGCCCACAGCTCCAGAGCCCAGTCCTGCAACATCCCCCTTCCACACATCCAGGATCACTGTGCAAAGAGGACAGAGAGAGAGCCCTGCCTGACTGGCCCACCACCCCCTGCCAGACAAGCTTCTGTAGGCTCCAGCACCTGAGCAGAGCCTTTGTGTGCAGTCAGGACAGCTCTGGCAGCTGCTGCGGGAGAGAAGGAGCCAGCCAGAGTGCTGACCGGGGCCACCCAACACCACCTTAACCCTCTCTCCTCCGCTGCAGGGTGACAGCGGTGGTCCTCTGGTCTGCAAAGATAACACCTACGACTACTTCTGGCTTGTTGGAGTGACCAGCTGGGGGAGAGGCTGTGCCAGACCAAACCAGCCTGGAGTCTACACCTCCACGCAGCACTTCTACGACTGGATCCTGCTACAGATGGGACTGCGCTCAGCAAGAAGAGATAGTCCAACAGCACAGCCATGGAGTCATTTTCTCTCCACCTCAAGCCCCTCTCAGAGGCCAAGGCCAACACCAGCACCAACACAGTCGGGCAGCATTAGCTCCTGTCCATTTCCACGCCAGAAGCTGGTGGAATTCTTTACTCTTCTGAAGGAGCTCCTGCAGTTCCTCAGGGGAAAAAAGGCTTGAGGAGCAGGATCAACAGGAAACAGCGCAGGCTGCACTGGACCATGATCATTTCCTTCTGGGGCAATGCCTGCTGCTCCAAAGGCAGCCTCAACATCAAAGGTCTGCTCTGTGCTGCCCGCTCTCCTCCCTGTGGAGGATGAAGCATTAAAGGACTGGGGACATGTGAGCAATCCAGCATTTCTCTAGAAGGCCATGAAGCCTTAGCCTAAGGCCGCAGCCTTAGCATAAGGCCGCAAGGGCATCCAGAGGACAAACTGCGGTTGGAATGAGGAAGTAAGAATGCAGAGACAAACAACTCCCAGATGCCGAAGAGGAACTTGCCGCCTGCAAGAAGGCCACGAGCACTGCGCGTGAGCTAGTGACGCACACCAATCATAATCGAGTTACTACGTGAGTTAAATTGATTATCACCAATGGGGGATCGCCGCGTATGTAGTGGGGAATATAAAAGTGAGCTATCTGAGGCTAATAAACGGCTTGTACGTGATCACATTGATCATCGTGTCGAGTCCGGTTCTTCCTCCGCAACACTTCGCAGTGCACACAAATGCTGAAGCTGACTTAGTTCTTGGAATAAAGTTGCCAGGTTTCACAGTTAACCGTGCCTGAGTCCAATTCACTCTCGTGCGCAAGGCAAGCATTTCCATGCCCGGCAAAATGAGGCTGCAGGCAGTCAAGGAGGGCACAAAGGGCAAGAGTCGCTCAGCAGGGCTGACACCATGCCTGGTCAGACAGGAGCGTGCTCAGAGCCACCATGGCATGAAGAAGACTGGCACATTGAGGCTAGAAAGAGGATGCAAAATAATGATGTGACATGCAGACAACTCTGGGGATGATGATTAGGACCTGGTTGAAGCCTTTGCTAAATGGAAAGATGAAAGAAAGCTGGCAGGAGTTACAGTGCCATGAGGAAGAGCCAGATGTCACCAGAAGTTAAGGGGGAATGGTGTGAGAGGTGGCCAGACTTCAGCAATATCTGAAGGAAGAGCCGGGGTCATTCTGGGGAGAGGACTCTGGCAGGGACAGCTGTAGCCAGGAAACCACTGCAGTAATGCCACGCAAGGCCAAGATGACCTAGCTAACAGCCCCTGAAAGACCCAATCTGTTCCCAGATGTGACAGACCTGGGAGCAAGGGGGACTAGTAGGCGGGGCTAGGTCCCTTGATTGGGAGGAGACAAGGGCAGAGAAAGTGAGGAGCCAAGGAAGTCGAGGGGGATGAATAAGTGTGGAAAATGGAGAGAAGGGGGGCTCAAGAAGCTCGTCCTTGAGCATAAGCAAAGTGCCGGTTGCTTTGCTTGTTTGGCTGAACCCTGTCCCTACTCCCCACAGCCTGTCCGACCTTCTTCTTGAGAGCCATTCCACATCCTTTTCTGTGTGGCCCCGCTCTGTACCTGCTAGAGGGGTGGGTCTAGCGGCCTGGCTGCTGGCGATGGCAGAAGGGAACACAGGTCATAGGGACCCCGCAGTTGGAAAGACCGAGTGTCTCGGGCCAGCTCCTGGTGGGAGCGCTGTGTGCGTGAGCAGTGCACTAGCGAACCTGAAGCTGGCCTAGCTCTCGAGCAAGAGGACAGAGACCTTTTCAGTCCCGTGGGTGGCATGTGGCTGCAGCCTACCTGACAGATCAGCCCCAGCATTCACAGACCTTACAAGAGGACCAGGCCTGCCAACCACCGGCCACATCTCCACCTGCTGGAGTCAGGAAGGACTTGGAGGTGCTTGACCACGCATACCCCGAACTGCTTCCCACCTAGGCACGTCCCCTCTGCACTACCTGTTTGGGGGCTGTGGTGATTAGGGACAGGGCTCAGCCAAACAAGCAAAGCTGTCTCTGCCAGAGTGCTCTCCCCAGAATGACCCCAGCTCTTCCTTCACATATTGCTGAAGTGTGCCCACCTCTCACACCATTCCCTCTTAACCACCTGCAAAAATCTGCTGCTGGCATCACAGAGTATCCACAGAAGACAAGTGACGTTCTCCAAGGCCATCTTCTGCCTGCTCTAAGCAGATATCGGGCACCACCTTCAGGTCAATTTTTGAAAACCAAAGCAGCGTGGAGTGCGGTTTGTTTGGGGACGTCTTCTAGTGCCTATGAAGCCATGCTGCTTCCAATTGCACGTCTGTGGCCACGCATAGCAGGCAGTGCGACTGCCCGCACCAGTGTTGGCCCAGAAGAGCAATGTAGCTGGTAGACAGCAAGGACACGGAGCCTGTCAGAGGGTGTTGCGGTGGCAGACAGAGCCAGCGTGGAGCGTGCTCCATCTGTGTTTCGCTGTGCTTTGTGCAGGACAGGATGGCAGTGCTTGGCTATGCTTGGTTGATTTGGCTTGCACATCCCTGCTTGCCTGCCGCGGCTGTAAGCAGATTGGCTCTTCAGCCCCCAATCAGGTGCCTACTGCCTGTAGTAGTTCCGTTCTGCGGTGTCAGTTTCTTTGGGAAGGACCTGGTGGCAAGCGGCTGCGCAGAGCGGGGTGGCAGTGAACTTCCCAAAGAGGCTATGGTGCCACACTTGGTTTTCCCGGCTAGCTGTTAGCAGGCAGCACTGGGAGGCAGGCGCTGCTGCCTGCCACGAGGTCTGCAGAGCCTCGTCCCGCAAGCAGAGCATTCAGCGGGGGTCTGCTGGGGGTGTCCGAGCCCAGCTTCTGCCTCCCCTCCTGCTCGGAACCCTCCATGTTGCCCGCCCCCCCCCTAGAATCCACCGTGCCCAGCACCCGGAACCAGCCACTCTGTGACATCAGCCACGGGGCCAAGGGTTCCCTGGGCAGCGGGACTGCTGCAGGCACTACGTCGGCTGCTGCACTGCTGGCCACCAGCTCTCGCTTCTTGCAGCTGCCACGTGCCGCTGGCAGCCATGAATTTTCTCCCCGTCCTGGTCCTGCTGGCCGTGTGCTGGCCGGCGTACGGCATGTGGGACAACTGTGGGTAAGTGGCCCGAGGCTCTGGGAGGGAGCTGGGGCAGCCCTTGTGGGCTTCACTGGCGGGTGCTCGCTTTTTCCCCTGGCCACACCAAAGCTTCCCAAACGCCATGTGGGAGCCTCAGTTCCTTGCCAGCAGCCAGGCCGCTGGCACAACTCGCCTACGGGGCTCAAGCACAAACAGGGGTAGATGGACGCATGCCCCACAGGGTTCCGCGGCCCTGCTGTCCATGCAGCGCCTGGTGGGGGGGAAGGGGGCTGACCTGCAGCCTCAACAGCAGCAAGCCACCGAGCAGGACATTCATCAGTTTCTGCTTACAGAGGGACCTGCGGGCACCGGCCCATGGATTCTTACTATGGCATGTCACGCGTCGTGGGTGGCACCGATGCCCAGCTAGGGGCCTGGCCCTGGATCGTCAGCATCCAGAAGCCCATCATAGGAGGCATAGCGCATGTCTGCGGAGGGTCGCTCATCAGCCCACAGTGGGTGCTGACAGCAGCCCACTGCTTCATCACGCCCGGGTAAGGAGGACCAGGGAACAGCCCCACAGCACTAGCACGTGCCCGCTCCACAGCAGCACGTGCTAGCGCCATCCCGCTTCCCTGCAGCACGCCCAGTGCCTGGGCACTGCCAAGCCCAGCTGAGAGACTGCTCGCGAGAGGGCTGGGCTCACGCCACGGCTTCCTAGCAGCCTCCCGCCCGACACTCCTTGTGCCCAAGGCGTGCTAGGGCAGTCGCACCCTCCGTAGCGCTGCCTTCCTCTCTGCCCTGTGCAGCAGAAGGCAGGCAACTGCTGGGCTGCTTGCAGCACGTGGCTGCACTCCCTCTGACCCCTCTCTCCACCTGCCTTGCAGGCACATCACCATGTGGCACGTGGTGATCGGGGCCAGCCACTTGACTCAGCTGGGCCCTGAGACCCAAGTGCGCACTATTAAGCGGCTACTGGTTCACGAGCACTACTACAACATCACGCAGAGGAACGACATTGCCTTGCTGGAATTGGACCAGCCTGTCCTGTGCGGCTACTACGTGCAGCTTGCCTGTGTGCCTGACGCCTGGCTGAGAGTGTCGCAGCTGAGAAGCTGCTACGTCAGTGGCTGGGGTTCCACGACTGCAAGAGGTGAGTTCCCAAAAGGGAGTGGTGTCCTGAGCGCAAGCTGGGCACACTGGGGAGGCGGGGTGGGCTTCCTGACAGCAGAGGCGAAAGCCAGAGTCGGGCTGCGGGGTGCATGCCGATGGAGAGGTGGGCCTGGCCCATTACCCCAAGCAAGACAGAAGGGAGACAGCAGCGGCACAGTGCCTTTGGAGACGCAAAGCCCAGCCCTAGGGCAGGGCTTCAGCCAGACGCCGGGGAGGGGGTGGGGGGAGGAGAGGAGAACTGGCAGCGAGCTGCTGGCTGTTAACTCCTTTCTGTGCTGACAGCTGGGGGACCAAGTTATGTCCTGCAGGAGGCCAAGGTCCGCCTCATCGATATCAAGCTCTGCAACAGCAGCCGCTGGTACGGAGGGGCCATCCACAGCCACAACTTGTGTGCTGGCTATCCGCAGGGCGGCATCGACACCTGCCAGGTAGGAGCGTGCTACAAGTCCACCCCCAACAGCACAGGCAGCCCTGTGGCAACCGCCCAAACCTGCCCCAGCGCGTGCTTTGCCTGGCAAGTCAGCCTGCCACTGCTGGGTCCCCTCCACTCTTGGGGTTCACCTCCCCTTGCCCAGATGCAGGTCCTTGCCCAGGGCTGCCCTTGTCCCAGAGGCCTGGCTCTCTGCCCACAAAGCCCATCTAGTGCTCTTGGCAGCCCACAGCTCCAGAGCCCAGTCCTGCAACATCCCCCTTCCACACATCCAGGATCACTGTGCAAAGAGGACAGAGAGAGAGCCCTGCCTGACTGGCCCACCACCCCCTGCCAGACAAGCTTCTGTAGGCTCCAGCACCTGAGCAGAGCCTTTGTGTGCAGTCAGGACAGCTCTGGCAGCTGCTGCGGGAGAGAAGGAGCCAGCCAGAGTGCTGACCGGGGCCACCCAACACCACCTTAACCCTCTCTCCTCCGCTGCAGGGTGACAGCGGTGGTCCTCTGGTCTGCAAAGATAACACCTACGACTACTTCTGGCTTGTTGGAGTGACCAGCTGGGGGAGAGGCTGTGCCAGACCAAACCAGCCTGGAGTCTACACCTCCACGCAGCACTTCTACGACTGGATCCTGCTACAGATGGGACTGCGCTCAGCAAGAAGAGATAGTCCAACAGCACAGCCATGGAGTCATTTTCTCTCCACCTCAAGCCCCTCTCAGAGGCCAAGGCCAACACCAGCACCAACACAGTCGGGCAGCATTAGCTCCTGTCCATTTCCACGCCAGAAGCTGGTGGAATTCTTTACTCGGCTGAAGGAGCTCCTGCAGTTCCTCAGGGGAAAAAAGGCTTGAGGAGCAGGATCAACAGGAAACAGCGCAGGCTGCACTGGACCATGATGATTTCCTTCTGGGGCAATGCCTGCTGCTCCAAAGGCAGCCTCAACATCAAAGGCCTGCTCTGTGCTGCCCGCTCTCCTCCCTGTGGAGGATGAAGCATTAAAGGACTGGGGACATGTGAGCAATCCAGCATTTCTCTAGAAGGCCATGAAGCCTTAGCCTAAGGCCGCAGCCTTAGCATAAGGCCGCAAGGGCATCCAGAGGACAAACTGCGGTTGGAATGAGGAAGTAAGAATGCAGAGACAAACAACTCCCAGATGCCGAAGAGGAACTTGCCGCCTGCAAGAAGGCCACGAGCACTGCGCGTGAGCTAGTGACGCACACCAATCATAATCGAGTTACTACGTGAGTTAAATTGATTATCACCAATGGGGGATCGCCGCGTATGTAGTGGGGAATATAAAAGTGAGCTATCTGAGGCTAATAAACGGCTTGTACGTGATCACATTGATCATCGTGTCGAGTCCAGTTCTTCCTCCGCAACACTTCGCAGTGCACACAAATGCTGAAGCTGACTTAGTTCTTGGAATAAAGTTGCCAGGTTTCACAGTTAACCGTGCCTGAGTCCAATTCACTCTCGTGCGCAAGGCAAGCATTTCCATGCCCGGCAAAATGAGGCTGCAGGCAGTCAAGGAGGGCACAAAGGGCAAGAGTCGCTCAGCAGGGCTGACACCATGCCTGGTCAGACAGGAGCGTGCTCAGAGCCACCATGGCATGAAGAAGACTGGCACATTGAGGCTAGAAAGAGGATGCAAAATAATGATGTGACATGCAGACAACTCTGGGGATGATGATTAGGACCTGGTTGAAGCCTTTGCTAAATGGAAAGATGAAAGAAAGCTGGCAGGAGTTACAGTGCCATGAGGAAGAGCCAGATGTCACCAGAAGTTAAGGGGGAATGGTGTGAGAGGTGGGCAGACTTCAGCAATATCTGAAGGAAGAGCCGGGGTCATTCTGGGGAGAGGACTCCGGCAGGGACAGCTGTAGCCAGGAAACCACTGCAGTAATGCCACGCAAGGCCAAGATGACCTAGCTAACAGCCCCTGAAAGACCCAATCTGTTCCCAGATGTGACAGACCTGGGAGCAAGGGGGACTAGTAGGCGGGGCTAGGTCCCTTGATTGGGAGGAGACAAGGGCAGAGAAAGTGAGGAGCCAAGGAAGTCGAGGGGGATGAATAAGTGTGGAAAATGGAGAGAAGGGGGGCTCAAGAAGCTCGTCCTTGAGCATAAGCAAAGTGCCGGTTGCTTTGCTTGTTTGGCTGAACCCTGTCCCTACTCCCCACAGCCTGTCCGACCTTCTTCTTGAGAGCCATTCCACATCCTTTTCTGTGTGGCCCCGCTCTGTACCTGCTAGAGGGGTGGGTCTAGCGGCCTGGCTGCTGGCGATGGCAGAAGGGAACACAGGTCATAGGGACCCCGCAGTTGGAAAGACCGAGTGTCTCGGGCCAGCTCCTGGTGGGAGCGCTGTGTGCGTGCGCAGTGCACTAGCGAACCTGAAGCTGGCCTAGCTCTCGAGCAAGAGGACAGAGACCTTTTCAGTCCCGTGGGTGGCATGTGGCTGCAGCCTACCTGACAGATCAGCCCCAGCATTCACAGACCTTACAAGAGGACCAGGCCTGCCAACCACCGGCCACATCTCCACCTGCTGGAGTCAGGAAGGACTTGGAGGTGCTTGACCACGCATACCCCGAACTGCTTCCCACCTAGGCACGTCCCCTCTGCACTACCTGTTTGGGGGCTGTGGTGATTAGGGACAGGGCTCAGCCAAACAAGCAAAGCTGTCTCTGCCAGAGTGCTCTCCCCAGAATGACCCCAGCTCTTCCTTCACATATTGCTGAAGTGTGCCCACCTCTCACACGATTCCCTCTTAACCACCTGCAAAAATCTGCTGCTGGCATCACAGAGTATCCACAGAAGACAAGTGACGTTCTCCAAGGCCATCTTCTGCCTGCTCTAAGCAGATATCGGGCACCACCTTCAGGTCAATTTTTGAAAACCAAAGCAGCGTGGAGTGCGGTTTGTTTGGGGACGTCTTCTAGTGCCTATGAAGCCATGCTGCTTCCAATTGCACGTCTGTGGCCACGCATAGCAGGCAGTGCGACTGCCCGCACCAGTGTTGGCCCAGAAGAGCAATGTAGCTGGTAGACAGCAAGGACACGGAGCCTGTCAGAGGGTGTTGCGGTGGCAGACAGAGCCAGCGTGGAGCGTGCTCCATCTGTGTTTCGCTGTGCTTTGTGCAGGACAGGATGGCAGTGCTTGGCTATGCTTGGTTGATTTGGCTTGCACATCCCTGCTTGCCTGCCGCGGCTGTAAGCAGATTGGCTCTTCAGCCCCCAATCAGGTGCCTACTGCCTGTAGTAGTTCCGTTCTGCGGTGTCAGTTTCTTTGGGAAGGACCTGGTGGCAAGCGGCTGCGCAGAGCGGGGTGGCAGTGAACTTCCCAAAGAGGCTATGGTGCCACACTTGGTTTTCCCGGCTAGCTGTTAGCAGGCAGCACTGGGAGGCAGGCGCTGCTGCCTGCCACGAGGTCTGCAGAGCCTCGTCCCGCAAGCAGAGCATTCAGCGGGGGTCTGCTGGGGGTGTCCGAGCCCAGCTTCTGCCTCCCCTCCTGCTCGGAACCCTCCATGTTGCCCGCCCCCCCCCTAGAATCCACCGTGCCCAGCACCCGGAACCAGCCACTCTGTGACATCAGCCACGGGGCCAAGGGTTCCCTGGGCAGCGGGACTGCTGCAGGCACTACGTCGGCTGCTGCACTGCTGGCCACCAGCTCTCGCTTCTTGCAGCTGCCACGTGCCGCTGGCAGCCATGAATTTTCTCCCCGTCCTGGTCCTGCTGGCCGTGTGCTGGCCGGCGTACGGCATGTGGGACAACTGTGGGTAAGTGGCCCGAGGCTCTGGGAGGGAGCTGGGGCAGCCCTTGTGGGCTTCACTGGCGGGTGCTCGCTTTTTCCCCTGGCCACACCAAAGCTTCCCAAACGCCATGTGGGAGCCTCAGTTCCTTGCCAGCAGCCAGGCCGCTGGCACAACTCGCCTACGGGGCTCAAGCACAAACAGGGGTAGATGGACGCATGCCCCACAGGGTTCCGCGGCCCTGCTGTCCATGCAGCGCCTGGTGGGGGGGAAGGGGGCTGACCTGCAGCCTCAACAGCAGCAAGCCACCGAGCAGGACATTCATCAGTTTCTGCTTACAGAGGGACCTGCGGGCACCGGCCCATGGATTCTTACTATGGCATGTCACGCGTCGTGGGTGGCACCGATGCCCAGCTAGGGGCCTGGCCCTGGATCGTCAGCATCCAGAAGCCCATCATAGGAGGCATAGCGCATGTCTGCGGAGGGTCGCTCATCAGCCCACAGTGGGTGCTGACAGCAGCCCACTGCTTCATCACGCCCGGGTAAGGAGGACCAGGGAACAGCCCCACAGCACTAGCACGTGCCCGCTCCACAGCAGCACGTGCTAGCGCCATCCCGCTTCCCTGCAGCACGCCCAGTGCCTGGGCACTGCCAAGCCCAGCTGAGAGACTGCTCGCGAGAGGGCTGGGCTCACGCCACGGCTTCCTAGCAGCCTCCCGCCCGACACTCCTTGTGCCCAAGGCGTGCTAGGGCAGTCGCACCCTCCGTAGCGCTGCCTTCCTCTCTGCCCTGTGCAGCAGAAGGCAGGCAACTGCTGGGCTGCTTGCAGCACGTGGCTGCACTCCCTCTGACCCCTCTCTCCACCTGCCTTGCAGGCACATCACCATGTGGCACGTGGTGATCGGGGCCAGCCACTTGACTCAGCTGGGCCCTGAGACCCAAGTGCGCACTATTAAGCGGCTACTGGTTCACGAGCACTACTACAACATCACGCAGAGGAACGACATTGCCTTGCTGGAATTGGACCAGCCTGTCCTGTGCGGCTACTACGTGCAGCTTGCCTGTGTGCCTGACGCCTGGCTGAGAGTGTCGCAGCTGAGAAGCTGCTACGTCAGTGGCTGGGGTTCCACGACTGCAAGAGGTGAGTTCCCAAAAGGGAGTGGTGTCCTGAGCGCAGGCTGGGCACACTGGGGAGGCGGGGTGGGCTTCCTGACAGCAGAGGCGAAAGCCAGAGTCGGGCTGCGGGGTGCATGCCGATGGAGAGGTGGGCCTGGCCCATTACCCCAAGCAAGACAGAAGGGAGACAGCAGCGGCACAGTGCCTTTGGAGACGCAAAGCCCAGCCCTAGGGCAGGGCTTCAGCCAGACACCGGGGAGGGGGTGGGGGGAGGAGAGGAGAACTGGCAGCGAGCTGCTGGCTGTTAACTCCTTTCTGTGCTGACAGCTGGGGGACCAAGTTATGTCCTGCAGGAGGCCAAGGTCCGCCTCATCGATATCAAGCTCTGCAACAGCAGCCGCTGGTACGGAGGGGCCATCCACAGCCACAACTTGTGTGCTGGCTATCCGCAGGGCGGCATCGACACCTGCCAGGTAGGAGCGTGCTACAAGTCCACCCCCAACAGCACAGGCAGCCCTGTGGCAACCGCCCAAACCTGCCCCAGCGCGTGCTTTGCCTGGCAAGTCAGCCTGCCACTGCTGGGTCCCCTCCACTCTTGGGGTTCACCTCCCCTTGCCCAGATGCAGGTCCTTGCCCAGGGCTGCCCTTGTCCCAGAGGCCTGGCTCTCTGCCCACAAAGCCCATCTAGTGCTCTTGGCAGCCCACAGCTCCAGAGCCCAGTCCTGCAACATCCCCCTTCCACACATCCAGGATCACTGTGCAAAGAGGACAGAGAGAGAGCCCTGCCTGACTGGCCCACCACCCCCTGCCAGACAAGCTTCTGTAGGCTCCAGCACCTGAGCAGAGCCTTTGTGTGCAGTCAGGACAGCTCTGGCAGCTGCTGCGGGAGAGAAGGAGCCAGCCAGAGTGCTGACCGGGGCCACCCAACACCACCTTAACCCTCTCTCCTCCGCTGCAGGGTGACAGCGGTGGTCCTCTGGTCTGCAAAGATAACACCTACGACTACTTCTGGCTTGTTGGAGTGACCAGCTGGGGGAGAGGCTGTGCCAGACCAAACCAGCCTGGAGTCTACACCTCCACGCAGCACTTCTACGACTGGATCCTGCTACAGATGGGACTGCGCTCAGCAAGAAGAGATAGTCCAACAGCACAGCCATGGAGTCATTTTCTCTCCACCTCAAGCCCCTCTCAGAGGCCAAGGCCAACACCAGCACCAACACAGTCGGGCAGCATTAGCTCCTGTCCATTTCCACGCCAGAAGCTGGTGGAATTCTTTACTCGGCTGAAGGAGCTCCTGCAGTTCCTCAGGGGAAAAAAGGCTTGAGGAGCAGGATCAACAGGAAACAGCGCAGGCTGCACTGGACCATGATGATTTCCTTCTGGGGCAATGCCTGCTGCTCCAAAGGCAGCCTCAACATCAAAGGCCTGCTCTGTGCTGCCCGCTCTCCTCCCTGTGGAGGATGAAGCATTAAAGGACTGGGGACATGTGAGCAATCCAGCATTTCTCTAGAAGGCCATGAAGCCTTAGCCTAAGGCCGCAGCCTTAGCATAAGGCCGCAAGGGCATCCAGAGGACAAACTGCGGTTGGAATGAGGAAGTAGGAATGCAGAGACAAACAACTCCCAGATGCCGAAGAGGAACTTGCCGCCTGCAAGAAGGCCACGAGCACTGCGCGTGAGCTAGTGACGCACACCAATCATAATCGAGTTACTACGTGAGTTAAATTGATTATCACCAATGGGGGATCGCCGCGTATGTAGTGGGGAATATAAAAGTGAGCTATCTGAGGCTAATAAACGGCTTGTACGTGATCACATTGATCATCGTGTCGAGTCCGGTTCTTCCTCCGCAACACTTCGCAGTGCACACAAATGCTGAAGCTGACTTAGTTCTTGGAATAAAGTTGCCAGGTTTCACAGTTAACCGTGCCTGAGTCCAATTCACTCTCGTGCGCAAGGCAAGCATTTCCATGCCCGGCAAAATGAGGCTGCAGGCAGTCAAGGAGGGCACAAAGGGCAAGAGTCGCTCAGCAGGGCTGACACCATGCCTGGTCAGACAGGAGCGTGCTCAGAGCCACCATGGCATGAAGAAGACTGGCACATTGAGGCTAGAAAGAGGATGCAAAATAATGATGTGACATGCAGACAACTCTGGGGATGATGATTAGGACCTGGTTGAAGCCTTTGCTAAATGGAAAGATGAGAGAAAGCTGGCAGGAGTTACAGTGCCATGAGGAAGAGCCAGATGTCACCAGAAGTTAAGGGGGAATGGTGTGAGAGGTGGCCAGACTTCAGCAATATCTGAAGGAAGAGCCGGGGTCATTCTGGGGAGAGGACTCTGGCAGGGACAGCTGTAGCCAGGAAACCACTGCAGTAATGCCACGCAAGGCCAAGATGACCTAGCTAACAGCCCCTGAAAGACCCAATCTGTTCCCAGATGTGACAGACCTGGGAGCAAGGGGGACTAGTAGGCGGGGCTAGGTCCCTTGATTGGGAGGAGACAAGGGCAGAGAAAGTGAGGAGCCAAGGAAGTCGAGGGGGATGAATAAGTGTGGAAAATGGAGAGAAGGGGGGCTCATGAAGCTCGTCCTTGAGCATAAGCAAAGTGCCGGTTGCTTTGCTTGTTTGGCTGAACCCTGTCCCTACTCCCCACAGCCTGTCCGACCTTCTTCTTGAGAGCCATTCCACATCCTTTTCTGTGTGGCCCCGCTCTGTACCTGCTAGAGGGGTGGGTCTAGCGGCCTGGCTGCTGGCGATGGCAGAAGGGAACACAGGTCATAGGGACCCCGCAGTTGGAAAGACCGAGTGTCTCGGGCCAGCTCCTGGTGGGAGCGCTGTGTGCGTGCGCAGTGCACTAGCGAACCTGAAGCTGGCCTAGCTCTCGAGCAAGAGGACAGAGACCTTTTCAGTCCCGTGGGTGGCATGTGGCTGCAGCCTACCTGACAGATCAGCCCCAGCATTCACAGACCTTACAAGAGGACCAGGCCTGCCAACCACCGGCCACATCTCCACCTGCTGGAGTCAGGAAGGACTTGGAGGTGCTTGACCACGCATACCCCGAACTGCTTCCCACCTAGGCACGTCCCCTCTGCACTACCTGTTTGGGGGCTGTGGTGATTAGGGACAGGGCTCAGCCAAACAAGCAAAGCTGTCTCTGCCAGAGTGCTCTCCCCAGAATGACCCCAGCTCTTCCTTCACATATTGCTGAAGTGTGCCCACCTCTCACACCATTCCCTCTTAACCACCTGCAAAAATCTGCTGCTGGCATCACAGAGTATCCACAGAAGACAAGTGACGTTCTCCAAGGCCATCTTCTGCCTGCTCTAAGCAGATATCGGGCACCACCTTCAGGTCAATTTTTGAAAACCAAAGCAGCGTGGAGTGCGGTTTGTTTGGGGACGTCTTCTAGTGCCTATGAAGCCATGCTGCTTCCAATTGCACGTCTGTGGCCACGCATAGCAGGCAGTGCGACTGCCCGCACCAGTGTTGGCCCAGAAGAGCAATGTAGCTGGTAGACAGCAAGGACACGGAGCCTGTCAGAGGGTGTTGCGGTGGCAGACAGAGCCAGCGTGGAGCGTGCTCCATCTGTGTTTCGCTGTGCTTTGTGCAGGACAGGATGGCAGTGCTTGGCTATGCTTGGTTGATTTGGCTTGCACATCCCTGCTTGCCTGCCGCGGCTGTAAGCAGATTGGCTCTTCAGCCCCCAATCAGGTGCCTACTGCCTGTAGTAGTTCCGTTCTGCGGTGTCAGTTTCTTTGGGAAGGACCTGGTGGCAAGCGGCTGCGCAGAGCGGGGTGGCAGTGAACTTCCCAAAGAGGCTATGGTGCCACACTTGGTTTTCCCGGCTAGCTGTTAGCAGGCAGCACTGGGAGGCAGGCGCTGCTGCCTGCCACGAGGTCTGCAGAGCCTCGTCCCGCAAGCAGAGCATTCAGCGGGGTTCTGCTGGGGGTGTCCGAGCCCAGCTTCTGCCTCCCCTCCTGCTCGGAACCCTCCATGTTGTCCCCCCCCCCCTAGAATCCACCGTGCCCAGCACCCGGAACCAGCCACTCTGTGACATCAGCCACGGGGCCAAGGGTTCCCTGGGCAGCGGGACTGCTGCAGGCACTACGTCGGCTGCTGCACTGCTGGCCACCAGCTCTCGCTTCTTGCAGCTGCCACGTGCCGCTGGCAGCCATGAATTTTCTCCCCGTCCTGGTCCTGCTGGCCGTGTGCTGGCCGGCGTACGGCATGTGGGACAACTGTGGGTAAGTGGCCCGAGGCTCTGGGAGGGAGCTGGGGCAGCCCTTGTGGGCTTCACTGGCGGGTGCTCGCTTTTCCCCCTGGCCACACCAAAGCTTCCCAAACGCCATGTGGGAGCCTCAGTTCCTTGCCAGCAGCCAGGCCGCTGGCACAACTCGCCTACGGGGCTCAAGCACAAACAGGGGTAGATGGACGCATGCCCCACAGGGTTCCGCGGCCCTGCTGTCCATGCAGCGCCTGGTGGGGGGGAAGGGGGCTGACCTGCAGCCTCAACAGCAGCAAGCCACCGAGCAGGACATTCATCAGTTTCTGCTTACAGAGGGACCTGCGGGCACCGGCCCATGGATTCTTACTATGGCATGTCACGCGTCGTGGGTGGCACCGATGCCCAGCTAGGGGCCTGGCCCTGGATCGTCAGCATCCAGAAGCCCATCATAGGAGGCATAGCGCATGTCTGCGGAGGGTCGCTCATCAGCCCACAGTGGGTGCTGACAACAGCCCACTGCTTCATCACGCCCGGGTAAGGAGGACCAGGGAACAGCCCCACAGCACTAGCACGTGCCCGCTCCACAGCAGCACGTGCTAGCGCCATCCCGCTTCCCTGCAGCACGCCCAGTGCCTGGGCACTGCCAAGCCCAGCTGAGAGACTGCTCGCGAGAGGGCTGGGCTCACGCCACGGCTTCCTAGCAGCCTCCCGCCCGACACTCCTTGTGCCCAAGGCGTGCTAGGGCAGTCGCACCCTCCGTAGCGCTGCCTTCCTCTCTGCCCTGTGCAGCAGAAGGCAGGCAACTGCTGGGCTGCTTGCAGCACGTGGCTGCACTCCCTCTGACCCCTCTCTCCACCTGCCTTGCAGGCACATCACCATGTGGCACGTGGTGATCGGGGCCAGCCACTTGACTCAGCTGGGCCCTGAGACCCAAGTGCGCACTATTAAGCGGCTACTGGTTCACGAGCACTACTACAACATCACGCAGAGGAACGACATTGCCTTGCTGGAATTGGACCAGCCTGTCCTGTGCGGCTACTACGTGCAGCTTGCCTGTGTGCCTGACGCCTGGCTGAGAGTGTCGCAGCTGAGAAGCTGCTACGTCAGTGGCTGGGGTTCCACGACTGCAAGAGGTGAGTTCCCAAAAGGGAGTGGTGTCCTGAGCGCAGGCTGGGCACACTGGGGAGGCGGGGTGGGCTTCCTGACAGCAGAGGCGAAAGCCAGAGTCGGGCTGCGGGGTGCATGCCGATGGAGAGGTGGGCCTGGCCCATTACCCCAAGCAAGACAGAAGGGAGACAGCAGCGGCACAGTGCCTTTGGAGACGCAAAGCCCAGCCCTAGGGCAGGGCTTCAGCCAGACACCGGGGAGGGGGTGGGGGGAGGAGAGGAGAACTGGCAGCGAGCTGCTGGCTGTTAACTCCTTTCTGTGCTGACAGCTGGGGGACCAAGTTATGTCCTGCAGGAGGCCAAGGTCCGCCTCATCGATATCAAGCTCTGCAACAGCAGCCGCTGGTACGGAGGGGCCATCCACAGCCACAACTTGTGTGCTGGCTATCCGCAGGGCGGCATCGACACCTGCCAGGTAGGAGCGTGCTACAAGTCCACCCCCAACAGCACAGGCAGCCCTGTGGCAACCGCCCAAACCTGCCCCAGCGCGTGCTTTGCCTGGCAAGTCAGCCTGCCACTGCTGGGTCCCCTCCACTCTTGGGGTTCACCTCCCCTTGCCCAGATGCAGGTCCTTGCCCAGGGCTGCCCTTGTCCCAGAGGCCTGGCTCTCTGCCCACAAAGCCCATCTAGTGCTCTTGGCAGCCCACAGCTCCAGAGCCCAGTCCTGCAACATCCCCCTTCCACACATCCAGGATCACTGTGCAAAGAGGACAGAGAGAGAGCCCTGCCTGACTGGCCCACCACCCCCTGCCAGACAAGCTTCTGTAGGCTCCAGCACCTGAGCAGAGCCTTTGTGTGCAGTCAGGACAGCTCTGGCAGCTGCTGCGGGAGAGAAGGAGCCAGCCAGAGTGCTGACCGGGGCCACCCAACACCACCTTAACCCTCTCTCCTCCGCTGCAGGGTGACAGCGGTGGTCCTCTGGTCTGCAAAGATAACACCTACGACTACTTCTGGCTTGTTGGAGTGACCAGCTGGGGGAGAGGCTGTGCCAGACCAAACCAGCCTGGAGTCTACACCTCCACGCAGCACTTCTACGACTGGATCCTGCTACAGATGGGACTGCGCTCAGCAAGAAGAGATAGTCCAACAGCACAGCCATGGAGTCATTTTCTCTCCACCTCAAGCCCCTCTCAGAGGCCAAGGCCAACACCAGCACCAACACAGTCGGGCAGCATTAGCTCCTGTCCATTTCCACGCCAGAAGCTGGTGGAATTCTTTACTCGGCTGAAGGAGCTCCTGCAGTTCCTCAGGGGAAAAAAGGCTTGAGGAGCAGGATCAACAGGAAACAGCGCAGGCTGCACTGGACCATGATGATTTCCTTCTGGGGCAATGCCTGCTGCTCCAAAGGCAGCCTCAACATCAAAGGCCTGCTCTGTGCTGCCCGCTCTCCTCCCTGTGGAGGATGAAGCATTAAAGGACTGGGGACATGTGAGCAATCCAGCATTTCTCTAGAAGGCCATGAAGCCTTAGCCTAAGGCCGCAGCCTTAGCATAAGGCCGCAAGGGCATCCAGAGGACAAACTGCGGTTGGAATGAGGAAGTAGGAATGCAGAGACAAACAACTCCCAGATGCCGAAGAGGAACTTGCCGCCTGCAAGAAGGCCACGAGCACTGCGCGTGAGCTAGTGACGCACACCAATCATAATCGAGTTACTACGTGAGTTAAATTGATTATCACCAATGGGGGATCGCCGCGTATGTAGTGGGGAATATAAAAGTGAGCTATCTGAGGCTAATAAACGGCTTGTACGTGATCACATTGATCATCGTGTCGAGTCCGGTTCTTCCTCCGCAACACTTCGCAGTGCACACAAATGCTGAAGCTGACTTAGTTCTTGGAATAAAGTTGCCAGGTTTCACAGTTAACCGTGCCTGAGTCCAATTCACTCTCGTGCGCAAGGCAAGCATTTCCATGCCCGGCAAAATGAGGCTGCAGGCAGTCAAGGAGGGCACAAAGGGCAAGAGTCGCTCAGCAGGGCTGACACCATGCCTGGTCAGACAGGAGCGTGCTCAGAGCCACCATGGCATGAAGAAGACTGGCACATTGAGGCTAGAAAGAGGATGCAAAATAATGATGTGACATGCAGACAACTCTGGGGATGATGATTAGGACCTGGTTGAAGCCTTTGCTAAATGGAAAGATGAGAGAAAGCTGGCAGGAGTTACAGTGCCATGAGGAAGAGCCAGATGTCACCAGAAGTTAAGGGGGAATGGTGTGAGAGGTGGCCAGACTTCAGCAATATCTGAAGGAAGAGCCGGGGTCATTCTGGGGAGAGGACTCTGGCAGGGACAGCTGTAGCCAGGAAACCACTGCAGTAATGCCACGCAAGGCCAAGATGACCTAGCTAACAGCCCCTGAAAGACCCAATCTGTTCCCAGATGTGACAGACCTGGGAGCAAGGGGGACTAGTAGGCGGGGCTAGGTCCCTTGATTGGGAGGAGACAAGGGCAGAGAAAGTGAGGAGCCAAGGAAGTCGAGGGGGATGAATAAGTGTGGAAAATGGAGAGAAGGGGGGCTCAAGAAGCTCGTCCTTGAGCATAAGCAAAGTGCCGGTTGCTTTGCTTGTTTGGCTGAACCCTGTCCCTACTCCCCACAGCCTGTCCGACCTTCTTCTTGAGAGCCATTCCACATCCTTTTCTGTGTGGCCCCGCTCTGTACCTGCTAGAGGGGTGGGTCTAGCGGCCTGGCTGCTGGCGATGGCAGAAGGGAACACAGGTCATAGGGACCCCGCAGTTGGAAAGACCGAGTGTCTCGGGCCAGCTCCTGGTGGGAGCGCTGTGTGCGTGCGCAGTGCACTAGCGAACCTGAAGCTGGCCTAGCTCTCGAGCAAGAGGACAGAGACCTTTTCAGTCCCGTGGGTGGCATGTGGCTGCAGCCTACCTGACAGATCAGCCCCAGCATTCACAGACCTTACAAGAGGACCAGGCCTGCCAACCACCGGCCACATCTCCACCTGCTGGAGTCAGGAAGGACTTGGAGGTGCTTGACCACGCATACCCCGAACTGCTTCCCACCTAGGCACGTCCCCTCTGCACTACCTGTTTGGGGGCTGTGGTGATTAGGGACAGGGCTCAGCCAAACAAGCAAAGCTGTCTCTGCCAGAGTGCTCTCCCCAGAATGACCCCAGCTCTTCCTTCACATATTGCTGAAGTGTGCCCACCTCTCACACCATTCCCTCTTAACCACCTGCAAAAATCTGCTGCTGGCATCACAGAGTATCCACAGAAGACAAGTGACGTTCTCCAAGGCCATCTTCTGCCTGCTCTAAGCAGATATCGGGCACCACCTTCAGGTCAATTTTTGAAAACCAAAGCAGCGTGGAGTGCGGTTTGTTTGGGGACGTCTTCTAGTGCCTATGAAGCCATGCTGCTTCCAATTGCACGTCTGTGGCCACGCATAGCAGGCAGTGCGACTGCCCGCACCAGTGTTGGCCCAGAAGAGCAATGTAGCTGGTAGACAGCAAGGACACGGAGCCTGTCAGAGGGTGTTGCGGTGGCAGACAGAGCCAGCGTGGAGCGTGCTCCATCTGTGTTTCGCTGTGCTTTGTGCAGGACAGGATGGCAGTGCTTGGCTATGCTTGGTTGATTTGGCTTGCACATCCCTGCTTGCCTGCCGCGGCTGTAAGCAGATTGGCTCTTCAGCCCCCAATCAGGTGCCTACTGCCTGTAGTAGTTCCGTTCTGCGGTGTCAGTTTCTTTGGGAAGGACCTGGTGGCAAGCGGCTGCGCAGAGCGGGGTGGCAGTGAACTTCCCAAAGAGGCTATGGTGCCACACTTGGTTTTCCCGGCTAGCTGTTAGCAGGCAGCACTGGGAGGCAGGCGCTGCTGCCTGCCACGAGGTCTGCAGAGCCTCGTCCCGCAAGCAGAGCATTCAGCGGGGTTCTGCTGGGGGTGTCCGAGCCCAGCTTCTGCCTCCCCTCTTGCTCGGAACCCTCCATGTTGCCCGCCCCCCCCTAGAATCCACCGTGCCCAGCACCCGGAACCAGCCACTCTGTGACATCAGCCACGGGGCCAAGGGTTCCCTGGGCAGCGGGACTGCTGCAGGCACTACGTCGGCTGCTGCACTGCTGGCCACCAGCTCTCGCTTCTTGCAGCTGCCACGTGCCGCTGGCAGCCATGAATTTTCTCCCCGTCCTGGTCCTGCTGGCCGTGTGCTGGCCGGCGTACGGCATGTGGGACAACTGTGGGTAAGTGGCCCGAGGCTCTGGGAGGGAGCTGGGGCAGCCCTTGTGGGCTTCACTGGCGGGTGCTCGCTTTTCCCCCTGGCCACACCAAAGCTTCCCAAACGCCATGTGGGAGCCTCAGTTCCTTGCCAGCAGCCAGGCCGCTGGCACAACTCGCCTACGGGGCTCAAGCACAAACAGGGGTAGATGGACGCATGCCCCACAGGGTTCCGCGGCCCTGCTGTCCATGCAGCGCCTGGTGGGGGGGAAGGGGGCTGACCTGCAGCCTCAACAGCAGCAAGCCACCGAGCAGGACATTCATCAGTTTCTGCTTACAGAGGGACCTGCGGGCACCGGCCCATGGATTCTTACTACGGCATGTCACGCGTCGTGGGTGGCACCGATGCCCAGCTAGGGGCCTGGCCCTGGATCGTCAGCATCCAGAAGCCCATCATAGGAGGCATAGCGCATGTCTGCGGAGGGTCGCTCATCAGCCCACAGTGGGTGCTGACAGCAGCCCACTGCTTCATCACGCCCGGGTAAGGAGGACCAGGGAACAGCCCCACAGCACTAGCACGTGCCCGCTCCACAGCAGCACGTGCTAGCGCCATCCCGCTTCCCTGCAGCACGCCCAGTGCCTGGGCACTGCCAAGCCCAGCTGAGAGACTGCTCGCGAGAGGGCTGGGCTCACGCCACGGCTTCCTAGCAGCCTCCCGCCCGACACTCCTTGTGCCCAAGGCGTGCTAGGGCAGTCGCACCCTCCGTAGCGCTGCCTTCCTCTCTGCCCTGTGCAGCAGAAGGCAGGCAACTGCTGGGCTGCTTGCAGCACGTGGCTGCGCTCCCTCTGACCCCTCTCTCCACCTGCCTTGCAGGCACATCACCATGTGGCACGTGGTGATCGGGGCCAGCCACTTGACTCAGCTGGGCCCTGAGACCCAAGTGCGCACTATTAAGCGGCTACTGGTTCACGAGCACTACAACAACATCACGCAGAGGAACGACATTGCCTTGCTGGAATTGGACCAGCCTGTCCTGTGCGGCTACTACGTGCAGCTTGCCTGTGTGCCCGACGCCTGGCTGAGAGTGTCGCAGCTGAGAAGCTGCTACGTCAGTGGCTGGGGTTCCACGACTGCAAGAGGTGAGTTCCCAAAAGTGAGTGGTGTCCTGAGCGCAGGCTGGGCACACTGGGGAGGCGGGGTGGGCTTCCTGACAGCAGAGGCGAAAGCCAGAGTCGGGCTGCGGGGTGCATGCCGATGGAGAGGTGGGCCTGGCCCATTACCCCAAGCAAGACAGAAGGGAGACAGCAGCGGCACAGTGCCTCTGGAGACGCAAAGCCCAGCCCTAGGGCAGGGCTTCAGCCAGACGCCGGGGAGGGGGTGGGGGGAGGAGAGGAGAACTGGCAGCGAGCTGCTGGCTGTTAACTCCTTTCTGTGCTGACAGCTGGGGGACCAAGTTATGTCCTGCAGGAGGCCAAGGTCCGCCTCATCGATATCAAGCTCTGCAACAGCAGCCGCTGGTACGGAGGGGCCATCCACAGCCACAACTTGTGTGCTGGCTATCCGCAGGGCGGCATCGACACCTGCCAGGTAGGAGCGTGCTACAAGTCCACCCCCAACAGCACAGGCAGCCCTGTGGCAACCGCCCAAACCTGCCCCAGCGCGTGCTTTGCCTGGCAAGTCAGCCTGCCACTGCTGGGTCCCCTCCACTCTTGGGGTTCACCTCCCCTTGCCCAGATGCAGGTCCTTGCCCAGTGCCGCCCTTGTCCCAGAGGCCTGGCTCTCTGCCCACAAAGCCCATCTAGTGCTCTTGGCAGCCCACAGCTCCAGAGCCCAATCCTGCAACATCCCCCTTCCACACATCCAGGATCACTGTGCAAAGAGGACAGAGAGAGTGCCCTGCCTGACTGGCCCACCACCCCCTGCCAGACAAGCTTCTGTAGGCTCCAGCACCTGAGCAGAGCCTTTGTGTGCAGTCAGGACAGCTCTGGCAGCTGCTGCGGGAGAGAAGGAGCCAGCCAGAGTGCTGACCGGGGCCACCCAACACCACCTTAACCCTCTCTCCTCCGCTGCAGGGTGACAGCGGTGGTCCTCTGGTCTGCAAAGATAACACCAACGACTACTTCTGGCTTGTTGGAGTGACCAGCTGGGGGAGAGGCTGTGCCAGACCAAACCAGCCTGGAGTCTACACCTCCACGCAGCACTTCTACGACTGGATCCTGCTACAGATGGGACTGCGCTCAGCAAGAAGAGATAGTCCAACAGCACAGCCATGGAGTCATTTTCTCTCCACCTCAAGCCCCTCTCAGAGGCCAAGGCCAACACCAGCACCAACACAGTCGGGCAGCATTAGCTCCTGTCCATTTCCACGCCAGAAGCTGGTGGAATTCTTTACTCTTCTGAAGGAGCTCCTGCAGTTCCTCAGGGGAAAATAGGCTTGAGGAGCAGGATCAACAGGAACAAGCGCAGGCTGCACTGGACCATGATGATTTCCTTCTGGGGCAATGCCTGCTGCTCCAAAGGCAGCCTCAGCATCAAAGGCCTGCTCTGTGCTGCCCGCTCTCCTCCCCGTGCACACAAATGCTGAAGCTGACTTAGTTCTTGGAATAAAGTTGCCAGGTTTCACAGTTAACCGTGCCTGAGTCCAATTCACTCTCGTGCGCAAGGCAAGCTTTTCCATGCCCGGCAAAATGAGGCTGCAGGCAGTCAAGGAGGGCACAAAGGGCAAGAGTCGCTCAGCAGGGCTGACACCATGCCTGGTCAGACAGGAGCGTGCTCAGAGCCACCATGGCATGAAGAAGACTGGCACATTGAGGTTAGAAAGAGGATGCAAAATAATGATGTGGCATGCAGACAACTCTGGGGATGATGATTAGGACCTGGTTGAAGCCTTTGCTAAATGGAAAGATGAAAGAAAGCTGGCAGGAGTTACAGTGCCATGAGGAAGAGCCAGATGTCACCAGAAGTTAAGGGGGAATGGTGTGAGAGGTGGCCAGACTTCAGCAATATCTGAAGGAAGAGCTGGGGTCATTCTGGGGACAACATCACGCAGAGGAACGACATTGCCTTGCTGGAATTGGACCAGCCTGTCCAGTGCGGCTACTACGTGCAGCTTGCTTGTGTGCCCGACGCCTGGCTGAGAGTGTCGCAGCTGAGAAGCTGCTACATCAGTGGCTGGGGTTCCCCGACTGCAAGAGGTGAGTTCCCAAAAGGGACTTGTTTGGCAGGCACAGAGTGACTTCTGCCAGCCCAAGCCCTTACCAAGAGAAACAAGTCCTTCAGCTTCACCTCAGGCAGGCCGGCGTTTCACTGCGCATTTGGCCAACAGAGAAAGTGATGGAGGAAGGTGGGGTCATCCCAGATCACAAAACAACTCTTCTCCAGAGCTGACACTCAGCTTCTGGAATCTTCTGGCTCCTAGTCCTGGGTAATGTGCTTGATACGTCTGGGCTAAGCTCCTGAATCGTGAAGAAAAAGTTTTTCTTTGTGTAGGGGTGGCGCGACCACAGGTATTTCCAACATATTGTACAACCTCTCTGCTCCAGGAGAAACCTAGACTGAGAGAAGAAATGTGGAAATATCACCAGAGGAGGAGAGAGAAGGAGTGTGAGCTCGGGAAGGTGTGGATGCTGACAAGAAGCAGGTGCTCAAATGTTACTGCTTTGCACACACCCTGTGTGCTCACCTTCTCCCAGAATCCCACAGCTGTGTAGCAGGAGGGCTTTGGTAGGGCAGTGTCAGCCTGACCTCAGCCGGGGCCTGGAGCAGAGCCTGCCCCTCCGACACCAGCATGGCTGCCTGGCAGCTGGGTGGGAAAATGGGAAATGGCAGCCCCCGGGGGAAGCAGGGATGCCCGGGGAGCATCCCAATGCCATCCCTTCCCAGCAGCCCAAGGCAGCACAGCGCACGCTGACCCCGGGTGTCCTTACAGCAGAGCCCCAGCTGCCCCGCTGGAGCACAGAGACCCCGAGGGGAGGAGGAGGGGAGACGCTTTAGGCAGCCTGCCCCCTCCCCAGACACCCCCGGGCATGGAAAGGCCCCGCGCCCTGCCAAGCCGGCGAGTCGCCACTCGTGCCACGGTGCAGAGGCGGCCACCTCCGGTGTGCTCTGGGCTGGCGCAGCCTTGTCCTGAGCCGGGGGAAGGTTCCCTGTGCCTCAGTCCAGAGTCCTCACCTGCAAAGCCTCATTTTCCGGGCCAAAATCCTCATTTTGGGGGCCCCAACCTGTCTGTTCTTGCCCACAGCCGCGTATTTCCCTGTCCCACTTCACCGCTCTCCACAGCTTCCCCAGGAGGGGACGTGAGAGGAAGGTGCTGAGCTCTGCTGCTGGGGTCCAGGGACAGGACGCGTGGGAACGGCTCAGAGCTGCGTCAGGGCAGGTTCAGCTGGGCACGAGGATCCGTTTCTGCACCGAGAGGGCGGCCGGGCGCTGGGACAGGCTGCCTGAGAGGCGGTCGGTGCCCCCGGCCTGTCCGTGCCCAGGAGCCCTTTGGGCAGTGCCCTCCATGCTCTGCTGTCAGGCCGGGCCAGCCCTGCAGGGTGGGCGGTTGGACGGGGCGATGGCTGCCGCTCCCTCCCCAGCGGAAGCTCCCTGCTCTGCCGTGCCCACAGGGTCACCGCAAGCACCCAGCCCACCCTGTGGAGTTCATCACCACATCGCCTGGGAGCAGGGCAGGGACCGGCGGAGGGGAGAGCGGCCCCTCAGGCAGCCAATAGCGGAGAGCAGCACCTCAGGGGAGGGTGGGCCCCACACCATGGCAGAGCGACAGCCCAGGTAGTCAATCAGAGGTCACATTTCAAATGAAGGGCAGGCACCCAGCGGGGCAGCCTGAACGCAAAGGGGGCCAATCAGAGGCAGCGTCACCTCAGGGGAGGGTGGGCACTGCATCTGGGCAGAGTGACAGCCCTGTCAGCCAATGGCAGGTCATTCCCTCAGGTGAAGGGCAGGCACTGTAACCCAGCAGCCTGACCACCCGGGGGCCAATCAGAGGCAGCAGCACCTCAGGGGAGGAGACTGACAGCCCTCCCGACCTCTGCCGGCCAAGACTACATGGGAAGGAGGCGGGCCCCGATTGCAGCCAGGCCCAGCTTCACCATGGCTCCTGTGGGGCCTGCCCCGAGGCCGAGCAGCCCCTGGACCAGGCCCAGGGCCCCTCCTCCCCCCTTCCACCGCTCCTCTCTGTCTCCTCTGCACCCCCCAGTTGTCCCCGTGTTCTGGAACCCCCCGTCTCCGTGATGCTGAGGCCGCCGGGGTGGCGGTGGGGTGGACAAGGCTGGGTGGGGGTGATGCTTGCCCTGGGGCCATCGGCTCCCCCACATCCCCTCCGCGCAGCCCCAGCGACCCCGCAGCAGCCTGCAGGGTGGTGAGGAGGGGCAGGACGTGGCTGCCGTCCAGCGTCTGCCCTGAGGTGGCGAGGACGGGGGGGATGTGGGGCTGGAGTCTGCCCCCCGAAGCAGGGAGGTCCCAGGGCTGATGCTCTCCCCCATCCCCACAGCTCCTGCACATCATCTCCTTCCTGACGCTGCCCGCCCTGCTGAGACGGGGCCAGACCTGCCCTTGCCTCCACGAGGGCTGCGACAGCGAGGCCACCTGCACCTCCTCTGCACCGCTCTCTGCCTGCTGCCGCCAGTGCCTGCCCCTGCAAGAGGGCCACCATCCTCAGCTGTGAGTCTGTCATTGCCAAGGGACGGGGTGGGGGTGGCGCTTGGTCTCCAGGACTCATCTTTAGTGTCCAAACTTTTATTGTAGGTTTTAATGCCATCTTTTTAGGACCCAAAGCCTCCTTTTTAGGGTACAAACCCTCATTTCTAAGTTCCAAACCCAACTTTTAAGGTTCAAACACTAATCTTAAGGGCTCAAAGCATCATTTTGATGGTGCAGAGCCTCCTTTTCAGAGTCCAAAGCATTGTTTATAGGGTCCAAAGTCTCCATTTGTGGACCCAACCCTCATCTTTAGCTTCAAAAGCCTGCTTTTCAGGAGCCAAAGCCTCCATGTAGAATCGAAACTGCTCCTTTAGAGTTAAAAGTCTTGTTTGTTTAATGTCCCAAGCTTCATTCTGAGGGTCTAAAATCCCATTTTAACAGCACAAAGCCCTGATTTTCAAACCCAAAGCATCACTTCAGGGCTTAAAACCATCAGAATTTCAGGGTTCAATGCCTCAGTGTAATTTCCAAAGCCCCATTTTCAGGGCCCAGTGCTCCATTCTTAAGCCCCAAGCCATTCTTTGGCGGGTCTAAACTCTGCTTTGGAGTTTTACACCTGAAAGCCTCCACTGCAGTGCCCAGAGCCCTCTATTTGGGACGAAATCTCCATTTCTGGAGGCCATGGAGGAACCAAGTCATTCCCCTCCTTTTCTGGGTCTAAAGCATCCTTTGTATCATCTAGCCCATCCTTTTGAGTGCCCAGAGCCCCATTTTCATGGCTGAAACCCTCATTTATGGGATCCAAACCTGTCTTTTATCACTCACAACCTTCTTTTAGGGCCCACAGTTCCATTTTGAGGGTCCTAACTCTCATTTTGGAGGCAGAAAGCCTCTTTTTAGGCTCCAGAGCTATATTTCTAGCATCCAAAGCATCATTTTGACTTTCCAAAGTCTTAGCTTTGGTGGCAGAGCAGAGAGCAGCCTGGTCCCACTGAGCGCAAGGCTGCTCTCCCGCCTCGGCTGCCCTCAGCCCGCCGTTGCTCTGCACACCGCTGCCCACGCGATGACCCACAGAGGTCCCTTCCAACTCCTAACACACCGCCCTGGCAGTTTGCCTGTGGAGCGCTGGGGACAGCTGCCCAGGGGAACGGGGAGATGGCTCTGCCCCGTCCTGCTGCGAGAGCAGGGCTCGGCCCTGGTGCTGAGGGCACTGAGCGTCTGCCTTGCTGCTCTCCAGCTCCTCCGGCGTGCGTGGAGCCCTCCGTCACCAGGCATGGGAAGTGTGCGGCTCCAGCGTACGCACCCGTGGGTGTCCCAGGGCACACGTGGAGATCCCGCCTGGACCCGGGGAGTGACAGCTCTGCAGCCGCTCGTTCAGGCGAGGTGAGCACGCTTTGTTTTTGCCCTGCGTTAGTGGGGCACGAAGCACTCAGCCCAGCCCTTGAGCGAGTTGTGCATGCTTTCAGCCAGCTGGCACTTGTGCCGCTGCTCAGGAGAGCCCCTGCAGGTGAAATTGCCGCCTTGGCTTGAAGAACAGGCCAGCACTTCCCTGCTCTTGGGCTGTTGTCCTCTGCCCTAGGTGATTCCTGCCCTGGCAAGTCCAAGAGACGCCTCTGTGAATGCCCGCCTGTGCAGTGCGTGTCCTTCTGGCCTGGGGCCGTCAAAGCAGATCTCCCTGCAGCTAAGTGATGGCTGGGAAATGCGTACCCTTGCAGCCCCAGTGTCCTCCAGTGACAACCTGCTGGTCAGCTGAGTCCCCAGGGCTGGCTCAAAGCCTGCACAGTGGGACGAAACTGCTGCCTCACAAGACCTCTTTCTGTCCTACAAGAGGTCGATGGTGATAGCACCATCTGGAGGGCCCAAAGCCTTTTTTTAGGGTGCAAACCCTCCTTTGCAGGGTCAAACCCTCATTGATAAGTTGCAAGCTTCGCTTTTACAATTCACAGACTCCTTTTAAGGGACCAAAGCATTCTCTTGAAGGCCCAAAGTCTGATTTGGGTGTCAAAGGGCTCCTTTTCAGAGTCCAAAGCCTTATTTGTAGGGTCTAAAGTCTCCTTTCATGGCACCAAAGCCTCATTATCTGGATCCATAGCCTAATTTAGAGGATCCAGTCGGCAAGCTGGAGGGTCCAAAGCCTCATTTTAGCATCCAAACTGCTCATTTTGGGTACAAAGCCTCACTTGTTTAATGACCGAAGCCTCATTTGGAGGCTCCAAAGACCTGTTTTTAGCATACAGAGCCCTAGCTTTTGGCACCAAAACATCATGTGAGGGCAAAAGTCCTGATTTGAGGGTTCAGCATCTCATTTTCATTTCCAAAGCCTTATTTTCACATCCCAACGCCCCATGCTTCAGGCCCAAACTCTTTTTTGGAGAGTCCAAAGTCTCATTTCTAGGGCCAAAAACCTCTTACAGCTCTAGGCCTGCACTGGAGTGTTTCGTTTTATGGGGCAACAGAGGATCCAAGAGGTTCCCCTCCTTTGCAGGGCCCAAAGTGTCATTTGTAGACACTCTCCATCCATTTTAGATCCCAGAGCCTTATTTGCAGGGCTGAAATCCTCATTTTTTTGGGTCCAAAGCTGTCTTTTATTAGCCATAGTCTTTTATAGGGCACACCGTTCCCTTGTTAGGGTTTAAACCCTCACTTTCAGAGCAGAAAGCATCTTTTTAGGATCCAAAGCTCTATTGGTAGTGACCTCCCCAGGGCCAGGACTCTGCGCTTCCCCTGGCTGCACTTGTTGGGGCTCTGCTGGGGCAGGGTGCGACCCTGGGCTGGTGCAGAGAGCAGCACCACGTCGTGACTCTGTGCAGGAGCAGGGTTTTGGGTGCCACCGTCGCGAGGCTGCGCCCAGCAGTGCAGGCTGGTCGGGGAGCAGCGCCCCGAGACGTGGGGGCAGAGGGTGAGGGAAGAGGGGGACAGGCGTGGGGTGCTGAGCGATGGGGCACGGGCTGGCCCTGGAGCCCCCCGGGCTGGAGACATCTGCCCCTGGACCAGTGCAGAGCTGCAGGCCTGGAGCTGGGCAGCACTTGCCTTGGGGAAGAACAACAAAATAGTGCCTGGCACACGCAGAAGGACCCCTCAGCGTTCACATCCCACCCCTCCCTGTAAAAGAAAAGCTAAAAAGGGTGAGGACAGCAAAGCCATCTGCACTGTTGGTAACACTGAGACTTTTTCTGTCATTTGCATGCGTTTCTTTTATTTGACTAATGGGATCTGGGAGCCCTTGAGGGCCAGCGTGTGCCGCAGCTGGTGGCCCAGTCCTGGTTCGGCCGTCTGGCGAGGGCCCCTCCAGGGCCCCTGGTGTGGTGCTGGCCTCTTCTTGGCTGGAGAGTCCTCAGAGCTGCTGGTGCTCCTCTTTGGGGGTGGCCGTGGCCCCCCGGGGGCGTTCCCTGCCCCAGCTGGTAGTGGAGGGCCTGGGCACAGCCTCCCCACGCTCCTCCTGGGGCTCTTCTTGCTCCGTGTGGATGGCAGCGGGAGCAGCGGCGCAGCTGCCAGGTGCCCACCAACAGCGGCGCATGAGGTGCCGAGGAGCTCGTCCGTGCCAGATCTCGCAGGGCTGCCGGGGGACGCAGAGACCCTCCTCAGGAGGCAGCGGGTTCGGGGGCATCTTAGTCAACATGGCCATGATGGTGTCTTCCACCATGGCTGCCTCCAACCCCCTGTTGTCAAAGATCTGCTCCAGCTCCTGCTGGACCCAGGGCTGCAGGGTCTGCAGGAGCATTGGGTGGTTCTGGAAAAGGTCCATCCCATTCGGGGTACAATATAATACAGACAATAATAAACTGTATAGCGCAGTCCCATACCTACCATACCCACAATACCCACAATGGCTGCAAAACAATAAAAACTACACAATACGTACTGTACAGAGCAATGCATACTCTACATACAGTAAACGACATGCAACATATTATAAAACAAAATACCTTAGAAAACTAAACACTCGAGAATGACCAAGCGCCACCCCCACCCCGTCCCTTGGCAATGACAGAGCCAGCGTGGAGCGTGCTCCATCTGTGTTTCGCTGTGCTTTGTGCAGGACAGGATGGCAGTGCTTGGCTATGCTTGGTTGATTTGGCTTGCACATCCCTGCTTGCCTGCCGCGGCTGTAAGCAGATTGGCTCTTCAGCCCCCAACCAGGTGCCTACTGCCTGTAGTAGTTCCGTTCTGCGGTGTCAGTTTCTTTGGGAAGGACCTGGTGGCAAGCGGCTGCGCAGAGCGGGGTGGCAGTGAACTTCCCAAAGAGGCTATGGTGCCACACTTGGTTTTCCCGGCTAGCTGTTAGCAGGCAGCACTGGGAGGCAGGCGCTGCTGCCTGCCACGAGGTCTGCAGAGCCTCGTCCCGCAAGCAGAGCATTCAGCGGGGGTCTGCTGGGGGTGTCCGAGCCCAGTTTCTCCCTCCCCTCCTGCTCGGAACCCTCCATGTTGCCCGCCCCCCCCTAGAATCCACCGTGCCCAGCACCCGGAACCAGCCACTCTGTGACATCAGCCACGGGGCCAAGGGTTCCCTGGGCAGCGGGACTGCTGCAGGCACTACGTCGGCTGCTGCACTGCTGGCCACCAGCTCTCGCTTCTTGCAGCTGCCACGTGCCGCTGGCAGCCATGAATTTTCTCCCCGTCCTGGTCCTGCTGGCCGTGTGCTGGCCGGCGTACGGCATGTGGGACAACTGTGGGTAAGTGGCCCGAGGCTCTGGGAGGGAGCTGGGGCAGCCCTTGTGGGCTTCACTGGCGGGTGCTCGCTTTTCCCCCTGGCCACACCAAAGCTTCCCAAACGCCATGTGGGAGCCTCAGTTCCTTGCCAGCAGCCAGGCCGCTGGCACAACTCGCCTACGGGGCTCAAGCACAAACAGGGGTAGATGGACGCATGCCCCACAGGGTTCCGCGGCCCTGCTGTCCATGCAGCGCCTGGTGGGGGGGAAGGGGGCTGACCTGCAGCCTCAACAGCAGCAAGCCACCGAGCAGGACATTCATCAGTTTCTGCTTACAGAGGGACCTGCGGGCACCGGCCCATGGATTCTTACTACGGCATGTCACGCGTCGTGGGTGGCACCGATGCCCAGCTAGGGGCCTGGCCCTGGATCGTCAGCATCCAGAAGCCCATCATAGGAGGCATAGCGCATGTCTGCGGAGGGTCGCTCATCAGCCCACAGTGGGTGCTGACAGCAGCCCACTGCTTCATCACGCCCGGGTAAGAAGGACCAGGGAACAGCCCCACAGCACTAGCACGTGCCCGCTCCACAGCAGCACGTGCTAGCGCCATCCCGCTTCCCTGCAGCACGCCCAGTGCCTGGGCACTGCCAAGCCCAGCTGAGAGACTGCTCGCGAGAGGGCTGGGCTCACGCCACGGCTTCCTAGCAGCCTCCCGCCCGACACTCCTTGTGCCCAAGGCGTGCTAGGGCAGTCGCACCCTCCGTAGCGCTGCCTTCCTCTCTGCCCTGTGCAGCAGAAGGCAGGCAACTGCTGGGCTGCTTGCAGCACGTGGCTGCGCTCCCTCTGACCCCTCTCTCCACCTGCCTTGCAGGCACATCACCATGTGGCACGTGGTGATCGGGGCCAGCCACTTGACTCAGCTGGGCCCTGAGACCCAAGTGCGCACTATTAAGCGGCTACTGGTTCACGAGCACTACAACAACATCACGCAGAGGAACGACATTGCCTTGCTGGAATTGGACCAGCCTGTCCTGTGCGGCTACTACGTGCAGCTTGCCTGTGTGCCCGACGCCTGGCTGAGAGTGTCGCAGCTGAGAAGCTGCTACGTCAGTGGCTGGGGTTCCACGACTGCAAGAGGTGAGTTCCCAAAAGTGAGTGGTGTCCTGAGCGCAGGCTGGGCACACTGGGGAGGCGGGGTGGGCTTCCTGACAGCAGAGGCGAAAGCCAGAGTCGGGCTGCGGGGTGCATGCCGATGGAGAGGTGGGCCTGGCCCATTACCCCAAGCAAGACAGAAGGGAGACAGCAGCGGCACAGTGCCTCTGGAGACGCAAAGCCCAGCCCTAGGGCAGGGCTTCAGCCAGACGCCGGGGAGGGGGTGGGGGGAGGAGAGGAGAACTGGCAGCGAGCTGCTGGCTGTTAACTCCTTTCTGTGCTGACAGCTGGGGGACCAAGTTATGTCCTGCAGGAGGCCAAGGTCCGCCTCATCGATATCAAGCTCTGCAACAGCAGCCGCTGGTACGGAGGGGCCATCCACAGCCACAACTTGTGTGCTGGCTATCCGCAGGGCGGCATCGACACCTGCCAGGTAGGAGCGTGCTACAAGTCCACCCCCAACAGCACAGGCAGCCCTGTGGCAACCGCCCAAACCTGCCCCAGCGCGTGCTTTGCCTGGCAAGTCAGCCTGCCACTGCTGGGTCCCCTCCACTCTTGGGGTTCACCTCCCCTTGCCCAGATGCAGGTCCTTGCCCAGGGCTGCCCTTGTCCCAGAGGCCTGGCTCTCTGCCCACAAAGCCCATCTAGTGCTCTGGGCAGCCCACAGCTCCAGAGCCCAGTCCTGCAACATCCCCCTTCCACACATCCAGGATCACTGTGCAAAGAGGACAGAGAGAGAGCCCTGCCTGACTGGCCCACCACCCCCTGCCAGACAAGCTTCTGTAGGCTCCAGCACCTGAGCAGAGCCTTTGTGTGCAGTCAGGACAGCTCTGGCAGCTGCTGCGGGAGAGAAGGAGCCAGCCAGAGTGCTGACCGGGGCCACCCAACACCACCTTAACCCTCTCTCCTCCGCTGCAGGGTGACAGCGGTGGTCCTCTGGTCTGCAAAGATAACACCAACGACTACTTCTGGCTTGTTGGAGTGACCAGCTGGGGGAGAGGCTGTGCCAGACCAAACCAGCCTGGAGTCTACACCTCCACGCAGCACTTCTACGACTGGATCCTGCTACAGATGGGACTGCGCTCAGCAAGAAGAGATAGTCCAACAGCACAGCCATGGAGTCATTTTCTCTCCACCTCAAGCCCCTCTCAGAGGCCAAGGCCAACACCAGCACCAACACAGTCGGGCAGCATTAGCTCCTGTCCATTTCCACGCCAGAAGCTGGTGGAATTCTTTACTCTTCTGAAGGAGCTCCTGCAGTTCCTCAGGGGAAAAAAGGCTTGAGGAGCAGGATCAACAGGAAACAGCGCAGGCTGCACTGGACCATGATGATTTCCTTCTGGGGCAATGCCTGCTGCTCCAAAGGCAGCCTCAACATCAAAGGCCTGCTCTGTGCTGCCCGCTCTCCTCCCTGTGGAGGATGAAGCATTAAAGGACTGGGGACATGTGAGCAATCCAGCATTTCTCTAGAAGGCCATGAAGCCTTAGCCTAAGGCCGCAGCCTTAGCATAAGGCCGCAAGGGCATCCAGAGGACAAACTGCGGTTGGAATGAGGAAGTAAGAATGCAGAGACAAACAACTCCCAGATGCCGAAGAGGAACTTGCCGCCTGCAAGAAGGCCACGAGCACTGCGCGTGAGCTAGTGACGCACACCAATCATAATCGAGTTACTACGTGAGTTAAATTGATTATCACCAATGGGGGATCGCCGCGTATGTAGTGGGGAATATAAAAGTGAGCTATCTGAGGCTAATAAACGGCTTGTACGTGATCACATTGATCATCGTGTCGAGTCCAGTTCTTCCTCCGCAACACTTCGCAGTGCACACAAATGCTGAAGCTGACTTAGTTCTTGGAATAAAGTTGCCAGGTTTCACAGTTAACCGTGCCTGAGTCCAATTCACTCTCGTGCGCAAGGCAAGCATTTCCATGCCCGGCAAAATGAGGCTGCAGGCAGTCAAGGAGGGCACAAAGGGCAAGAGTCGCTCAGCAGGGCTGACACCATGCCTGGTCAGACAGGAGCGTGCTCAGAGCCACCATGGCATGAAGAAGACTGGCACATTGAGGCTAGAAAGAGGATGCAAAATAATGATGTGACATGCAGACAACTCTGGGGATGATGATTAGGACCTGGTTGAAGCCTTTGCTAAATGGAAAGATGAAAGAAAGCTGGCAGGAGTTACAGTGCCATGAGGAAGAGCCAGATGTCACCAGAAGTTAAGGGGGAATGGTGTGAGAGGTGGCCAGACTTCAGCAATATCTGAAGGAAGAGCCGGGGTCATTCTGGGGAGAGGACTCTGGCAGGGACAGCTGTAGCCAGGAAACCACTGCAGTAATGCCACGCAAGGCCAAGATGACCTAGCTAACAGCCCCTGAAAGACCCAATCTGTTCCCAGATGTGACAGACCTGGGAGCAAGGGGGACTAGTAGGCGGGGCTAGGTCCCTTGATTGGGAGGAGACAAGGGCAGAGAAAGTGAGGAGCCAAGGAAGTTGAGGGGGATGAATAAGTGTGGAAAATGGAGAGAAGGGGGGCTCAAGAAGCTCGTCCTTGAGCATAAGCAAAGTGCCGGTTGCTTTGCTTGTTTGGCTGAACCCTGTCCCTACTCCCCACAGCCTGTCCGACCTTCTTCTTGAGAGCCATTCCACATCCTTTTCTGTGTGGCCCCGCTCTGTACCTGCTAGAGGGGTGGGTCTAGCGGCCTGGCTGCTGGCGATGGCAGAAGGGAACACAGGTCATAGGGACCCCGCAGTTGGAAAGACCGAGTGTCTCGGGCCAGCTCCTGGTGGGAGCGCTGTGTGCGTGCGCAGTGCACTAGCGAACCTGAAGCTGGCCTAGCTCTCGAGCAAGAGGACAGAGACCTTTTCAGTCCCGTGGGTGGCATGTGGCTGCAGCCTACCTGACAGATCAGCCCCAGCATTCACAGACCTTACAAGAGGACCAGGCCTGCCAACCACCGGCCACATCTCCACCTGCTGGAGTCAGGAAGGACTTGGAGGTGCTTGACCACGCATACCCCGAGCTGCTTCCCACCTAGGCACGTCCCCTCTGCACTACCTGTTTGGGGGCTGTGGTGATTAGGGACAGGGCTCAGCCAAACAAGCAAAGCTGTCTCTGCCAGAGTGCTCTCCCCAGAATGACCCCAGCTCTTCCTTCACATATTGCTGAAGTGTGCCCACCTCTCACACCATTCCCTCTTAACCACCTGCAAAAATCTGCTGCTGGCATCACAGAGTATCCACAGAAGACAAGTGACGTTCTCCAAGGCCACCTTCTGCCTGCTCTAAGCAGATATCGGGCACCACCTTCAGGTCAATTTTTGAAAACCAAAGCAGCGTGGAGTGCGGTTTGTTTGGGGACGTCTTCTAGTGCCTATGAAGCCATGCTGCTTCCAATTGCACGTCTGTGGCCACGCATAGCAGGCAGTGCGACTGCCCGCACCAGTGTTGGCCCAGAAGAGCAATGTAGCTGGTAGACAGCAAGGACACGGAGCCTGTCAGAGGGTGTTGCGGTGGCAGACAGAGCCAGCGTGGAGCGTGCTCCATCTGTGTTTCGCTGTGCTTTGTGCAGGACAGGATGGCAGTGCTTGGCTATGCTTGGTTGATTTGGCTTGCACATCCCTGCTTGCCTGCCGCGGCTGTAAGCAGATTGGCTCTTCAGCCCCCAATCAGGTGCCTACTGCCTGTAGTAGTTCCGTTCTGCGGTGTCAGTTTCTTTGGGAAGGACCTGGTGGCAAGCGGCTGCGCAGAGCGGGGTGGCAGTGAACTTCCCAAAGAGGCTATGGTGCCACACTTGGTTTTCCCGGCTAGCTGTTAGCAGGCAGCACTGGGAGGCAGGCGCTGCTGCCTGCCACGAGGTCTGCAGAGCCTCGTCCCGCAAGCAGAGCATTCAGCGGGGTTCTGCTGGGGGTGTCCGAGCCCAGCTTCTGCCTCCCCTCCTGCTCGGAACCCTCCATGTTGCCCGCCCCCCCCTAGAATCCACCGTGCCCAGCACCCGGAACCAGCCACTCTGTGACATCAGCCACGGGGCCAAGGGTTCCCTGGGCAGCGGGACTGCTGCAGGCACTACGTCGGCTGCTGCACTGCTGGCCACCAGCTCTCGCTTCTTGCAGCTGCCACGTGCCGCTGGCAGCCATGAATTTTCTCCCCGTCCTGGTCCTGCTGGCCGTGTGCTGGCCGGCGTACGGCATGTGGGACAACTGTGGGTAAGTGGCCCGAGGCTCTGGGAGGGAGCTGGGGCAGCCCTTGTGGGCTTCACTGGCGGGTGCTCGCTTTTTCCCCTGGCCACACCAAAGCTTCCCAAACGCCATGTGGGAGCCTCAGTTCCTTGCCAGCAGCCAGGCCGCTGGCACAACTCGCCTACGGGGCTCAAGCACAAACAGGGGTAGATGGACGCATGCCCCACAGGGTTCCGCGGCCCTGCTGTCCATGCAGCGCCTGGTGGGGGGGAAGGGGGCTGACCTGCAGCCTCAACAGCAGCAAGCCACCGAGCAGGACATTCATCAGTTTCTGCTTACAGAGGGACCTGCGGGCACCGGCCCATGGATTCTTACTATGGCATGTCACGCGTCGTGGGTGGCACCGATGCCCAGCTAGGGGCCTGGCCCTGGATCGTCAGCATCCAGAAGCCCATCATAGGAGGCATAGCGCATGTCTGCGGAGGGTCGCTCATCAGCCCACAGTGGGTGCTGACAGCAGCCCACTGCTTCATCACGCCCGGGTAAGGAGGACCAGGGAACAGCCCCACAGCACTAGCACGTGCCCGCTCCACAGCAGCACGTGCTAGCGCCATCCCGCTTCCCTGCAGCACGCCCAGTGCCTGGGCACTGCCAAGCCCAGCTGAGAGACTGCTCGCGAGAGGGCTGGGCTCACGCCACGGCTTCCTAGCAGCCTCCCGCCCGACACTCCTTGTGCCCAAGGCGTGCTAGGGCAGTCGCACCCTCCGTAGCGCTGCCTTCCTCTCTGCCCTGTGCAGCAGAAGGCAGGCAACTGCTGGGCTGCTTGCAGCACGTGGCTGCACTCCCTCTGACCCCTCTCTCCACCTGCCTTGCAGGCACATCACCATGTGGCACGTGGTGATCGGGGCCAGCCACTTGACTCAGCTGGGCCCTGAGACCCAAGTGCGCACTATTAAGCGGCTACTGGTTCACGAGCACTACTACAACATCACGCAGAGGAACGACATTGCCTTGCTGGAATTGGACCAGCCTGTCCTGTGCGGCTACTACGTGCAGCTTGCCTGTGTGCCTGACGCCTGGCTGAGAGTGTCGCAGCTGAGAAGCTGCTACGTCAGTGGCTGGGGTTCCACGACTGCAAGAGGTGAGTTCCCAAAAGGGAGTGGTGTCCTGAGCGCAAGCTGGGCACACTGGGGAGGCGGGGTGGGCTTCCTGACAGCAGAGGCGAAAGCCAGAGTCGGGCTGCGGGGTGCATGCCGATGGAGAGGTGGGCCTGGCCCATTACCCCAAGCAAGACAGAAGGGAGACAGCAGCGGCACAGTGCCTCTGGAGACGCAAAGCCCAGCCCTAGGGCAGGGCTTCAGCCAGACGCCGGGAAGGGGGTGGGGGGGGAGGAGAGGAGAACTGGCAGCGAGCTGCTGGCTGTTAACTCCTTTCTGTGCTGACAGCTGGGGGACCAAGTTATGTCCTGCAGGAGGCCAAGGTCCGCCTCATCGATATCAAGCTCTGCAACAGCAGCCGCTGGTACGGAGGGGCCATCCACAGCCACAACTTGTGTGCTGGCTATCCGCAGGGCGGCATCGACACCTGCCAGGTAGGAGCGTGCTACAAGTCCACCCCCAACAGCACAGGCAGCCCTGTGGCAACCGCCCAAACCTGCCCCAGCGCGTGCTTTGCCTGGCAAGTCAGCCTGCCACTGCTGGGTCCCCTCCACTCTTGGGGTTCACCTCCCCTTGCCCAGATGCAGGTCCTTGCCCAGGGCTGCCCTTGTCCCAGAGGCCTGGCTCTCTGCCCACAAAGCCCATCTAGTGCTCTTGGCAGCCCACAGCTCCAGAGCCCAGTCCTGCAACATCCCCCTTCCACACATCCAGGATCACTGTGCAAAGAGGACAGAGAGAGAGCCCTGCCTGACTGGCCCACCACCCCCTGCCAGACAAGCTTCTGTAGGCTCCAGCACCTGAGCAGAGCCTTTGTGTGCAGTCAGGACAGCTCTGGCAGCTGCTGCGGGAGAGAAGGAGCCAGCCAGAGTGCTGACCGGGGCCACCCAACACCACCTTAACCCTCTCTCCTCCGCTGCAGGGTGACAGCGGTGGTCCTCTGGTCTGCAAAGATAACACCTACGACTACTTCTGGCTTGTTGGAGTGACCAGCTGGGGGAGAGGCTGTGCCAGACCAAACCAGCCTGGAGTCTACACCTCCACGCAGCACTTCTACGACTGGATCCTGCTACAGATGGGACTGCGCTCAGCAAGAAGAGATAGTCCAACAGCACAGCCATGGAGTCATTTTCTCTCCACCTCAAGCCCCTCTCAGAGGCCAAGGCCAACACCAGCACCAACACAGTCGGGCAGCATTAGCTCCTGTCCATTTCCACGCCAGAAGCTGGTGGAATTCTTTACTCGGCTGAAGGAGCTCCTGCAGTTCCTCAGGGGAAAAAAGACTTGAGGAGCAGGATCAACAGGAAACAGCGCAGGCTGCACTGGACCATGATGATTTCCTTCTGGGGCAATGCCTGCTGCTCCAAAGGCAGCCTCAACATCAAAGGCCTGCTCTGTGCTGCCCGCTCTCCTCCCTGTGGAGGATGAAGCATTAAAGGACTGGGGACATGTGAGCAATCCAGCATTTCTCTAGAAGGCCATGAAGCCTTAGCCTAAGGCCGCAGCCTTAGCATAAGGCCGCAAGGGCATCCAGAGGACAAACTGCGGTTGGAATGAGGAAGTAAGAATGCAGAGACAAACAACTCCCAGATGCCGAAGAGGAACTTGCCGCCTACAAGAAGGCCACGAGCACTGCGCGTGAGCTAGTGACGCACACCAATCATAATCGAGTTACTACGTGAGTTAAATTGATTATCACCAATGGGGGATCGCCGCGTATGTAGTGGGGAATATAAAAGTGAGCTATCTGAGGCTAATAAACGGCTTGTACGTGATCACATTGATCATCGTGTCGAGTCCAGTTCTTCCTCCGCAACACTTCGCAGTGCACACAAATGCTGAAGCTGACTTAGTTCTTGGAATAAAGTTGCCAGGTTTCACAGTTAACCGTGCCTGAGTCCAATTCACTCTCGTGCGCAAGGCAAGCATTTCCATGCCCGGCAAAATGAGGCTGCAGGCAGTCAAGGAGGGCACAAAGGGCAAGAGTCGCTCAGCAGGGCTGACACCATGCCTGGTCAGACAGGAGCGTGCTCAGAGCCACCATGGCATGAAGAAGACTGGCACATTGAGGCTAGAAAGAGGATGCAAAATAATGATGTGACATGCAGACAACTCTGGGGATGATGATTAGGACCTGGTTGAAGCCTTTGCTAAATGGAAAGATGAAAGAAAGCTGGCAGGAGTTACAGTGCCATGAGGAAGAGCCAGATGTCACCAGAAGTTAAGGGGGAATGGTGTGAGAGGTGGCCAGACTTCAGCAATATCTGAAGGAAGAGCCGGGGTCATTCTGGGGAGAGGACTCTGGCAGGGACAGCTGTAGCCAGGAAACCACTGCAGTAATGCCACGCAAGGCCAAGATGACCTAGCTAACAGCCCCTGAAAGACCCAATCTGTTCCCAGATGTGACAGACCTGGGAGCAAGGGGGACTAGTAGGCGGGGCTAGGTCCCTTGATTGGGAGGAGACAAGGGCAGAGAAAGTGAGGAGCCAAGGAAGTCGAGGGGGATGAATAAGTGTGGAAAATGGAGAGAAGGGGGGCTCAAGAAGCTCGTCCTTGAGCATAAGCAAAGTGCCGGTTGCTTTGCTTGTTTGGCTGAACCCTGTCCCTACTCCCCACAGCCTGTCCGACCTTCTTCTTGAGAGCCATTCCACATCCTTTTCTGTGTGGCCCCGCTCTGTACCTGCTAGAGGGGTGGGTCTAGCGGCCTGGCTGCTGGCGATGGCAGAAGGGAACACAGGTCATAGGGACCCCGCAGTTGGAAAGACCGAGTGTCTCGGGCCAGCTCCTGGTGGGAGCGCTGTGTGCGTGCGCAGTGCACTAGCGAACCTGAAGCTGGCCTAGCTCTCGAGCAAGAGGACAGAGACCTTTTCAGTCCCGTGGGTGGCATGTGGCTGCAGCCTACCTGACAGATCAGTCCCAGCATTCACAGACCTTACAAGAGGACCAGGCCTGCCAACCACCGGCCACATCTCCACCTGCTGGAGTCAGGAAGGACTTGGAGGTGCTTGACCACGCATACCCCGAACTGCTTCCCACCTAGGCACGTCCCCTCTGCACTACCTGTTTGGGGGCTGTGGTGATTAGGGACAGGGCTCAGCCAAACAAGCAAAGCTGTCTCTGCCAGAGTGCTCTCCCCAGAATGACCCCAGCTCTTCCTTCACATATTGCTGAAGTGTGCCCACCTCTCACACCATTCCCTCTTAACCACCTGCAAAAATCTGCTGCTGGCATCACAGAGTATCCACAGAAGACAAGTGACGTTCTCCAAGGCCATCTTCTGCCTGCTCTAAGCAGATATCGGGCACCACCTTCAGGTCAATTTTTGAAAACCAAAGCAGCGTGGAGTGCGGTTTGTTTGGGGACGTCTTCTAGTGCCTATGAAGCCATGCTGCTTCCAATTGCACGTCTGTGGCCACGCATAGCAGGCAGTGCGACTGCCCGCACCAGTGTTGGCCCAGAAGAGCAATGTAGCTGGTAGACAGCAAGGACACGGAGCCTGTCAGAGGGTGTTGCGGTGGCAGACAGAGCCAGCGTGGAGCGTGCTCCATCTGTGTTTCGCTGTGCTTTGTGCAGGACAGGATGGCAGTGCTTGGCTATGCTTGGTTGATTTGGCTTGCACATCCCTGCTTGCCTGCCGCGGCTGTAAGCAGATTGGCTCTTCAGCCCCCAATCAGGTGCCTACTGCCTGTAGTAGTTCCGTTCTGCGGTGTCAGTTTCTTTGGGAAGGACCTGGTGGCAAGCGGCTGCGCAGAGCGGGGTGGCAGTGAACTTCCCAAAGAGGCTATGGTGCCACACTTGGTTTTCCCGGCTAGCTGTTAGCAGGCAGCACTGGGAGGCAGGCGCTGCTGCCTGCCACGAGGTCTGCAGAGCCTCGTCCCGCAAGCAGAGCATTCAGCGGGGTTCTGCTGGGGGTGTCCGAGCCCAGCTTCTGCCTCCCCTCCTGCTCGGAACCCTCCATGTTGCCCGCCCCCCCCTAGAATCCACCGTGCCCAGCACCCGGAACCAGCCACTCTGTGACATCAGCCACGGGGCCAAGGGTTCCCTGGGCAGCGGGACTGCTGCAGGCACTACGTCGGCTGCTGCACTGCTGGCCACCAGCTCTCGCTTCTTGCAGCTGCCACGTGCCGCTGGCAGCCATGAATTTTCTCCCCGTCCTGGTCCTGCTGGCCGTGTGCTGGCCGGCGTACGGCATGTGGGACAACTGTGGGTAAGTGGCCCGAGGCTCTGGGAGGGAGCTGGGGCAGCCCTTGTGGGCTTCACTGGCGGGTGCTCGCTTTTTCCCCTGGCCACACCAAAGCTTCCCAAACGCCATGTGGGAGCCTCAGTTCCTTGCCAGCAGCCAGGCCGCTGGCACAACTCGCCTACGGGGCTCAAGCACAAACAGGGGTAGATGGACGCATGCCCCACAGGGTTCCGCGGCCCTGCTGTCCATGCAGCGCCTGGTGGGGGGGAAGGGGGCTGACCTGCAGCCTCAACAGCAGCAAGCCACCGAGCAGGACATTCATCAGTTTCTGCTTACAGAGGGACCTGCGGGCACCGGCCCATGGATTCTTACTATGGCATGTCACGCGTCGTGGGTGGCACCGATGCCCAGCTAGGGGCCTGGCCCTGGATCGTCAGCATCCAGAAGCCCATCATAGGAGGCATAGCGCATGTCTGCGGAGGGTCGCTCATCAGCCCACAGTGGGTGCTGACAGCAGCCCACTGCTTCATCACGCCCGGGTAAGGAGGACCAGGGAACAGCCCCACAGCACTAGCACGTGCCCGCTCCACAGCAGCACGTGCTAGCGCCATCCCGCTTCCCTGCAGCACGCCCAGTGCCTGGGCACTGCCAAGCCCAGCTGAGAGACTGCTCGCGAGAGGGCTGGGCTCACGCCACGGCTTCCTAGCAGCCTCCCGCCCGACACTCCTTGTGCCCAAGGCGTGCTAGGGCAGTCGCACCCTCCGTAGCGCTGCCTTCCTCTCTGCCCTGTGCAGCAGAAGGCAGGCAACTGCTGGGCTGCTTGCAGCACGTGGCTGCACTCCCTCTGACCCCTCTCTCCACCTGCCTTGCAGGCACATCACCATGTGGCACGTGGTGATCGGGGCCAGCCACTTGACTCAGCTGGGCCCTGAGACCCAAGTGCGCACTATTAAGCGGCTACTGGTTCACGAGCACTACTACAACATCACGCAGAGGAACGACATTGCCTTGCTGGAATTGGACCAGCCTGTCCTGTGCGGCTACTACGTGCAGCTTGCCTGTGTGCCTGACGCCTGGCTGAGAGTGTCGCAGCTGAGAAGCTGCTACGTCAGTGGCTGGGGTTCCACGACTGCAAGAGGTGAGTTCCCAAAAGGGAGTGGTGTCCTGAGCGCAAGCTGGGCACACTGGGGAGGCGGGGTGGGCTTCCTGACAGCAGAGGCGAAAGCCAGAGTCGGGCTGCGGGGTGCATGCCGATGGAGAGGTGGGCCTGGCCCATTACCCCAAGCAAGACAGAAGGGAGACAGCAGCGGCACAGTGCCTTTGGAGACGCAAAGCCCAGCCCTAGGGCAGGGCTTCAGCCAGACGCCGGGGAGGGGGTGGGGGGAGGAGAGGAGAACTGGCAGCGAGCTGCTGGCTGTTAACTCCTTTCTGTGCTGACAGCTGGGGGACCAAGTTATGTCCTGCAGGAGGCCAAGGTCCGCCTCATCGATATCAAGCTCTGCAACAGCAGCCGCTGGTACGGAGGGGCCATCCACAGCCACAACTTGTGTGCTGGCTATCCGCAGGGCGGCATCGACACCTGCCAGGTAGGAGCGTGCTACAAGTCCACCCCCAACAGCACAGGCAGCCCTGTGGCAACCGCCCAAACCTGCCCCAGCGCGTGCTTTGCCTGGCAAGTCAGCCTGCCACTGCTGGGTCCCCTCCACTCTTGGGGTTCACCTCCCCTTGCCCAGATGCAGGTCCTTGCCCAGGGCCGCCCTTGTCCCAGAGGCCTGGCTCTGCCTACAAAGCCCATCTAGTGCTCTTGGCAGCCCACAGCTCCAGAGCCCAGTCCTGCAACATCCCCCTTCCACACATCCAGGATCACTGTGCAAAGAGGACAGAGAGAGAGCCCTGCCTGACTGGCCCACCACCCCCTGCCAGACAAGCTTCTGTAGGCTCCAGCACCTGAGCAGAGCCTTTGTGTGCAGTCAGGACAGCTCTGGCAGCTGCTGCGGGAGAGAAGGAGCCAGCCAGAGTGCTGACCGGGGCCACCCAACACCACCTTAACCCTCTCTCCTCCGCTGCAGGGTGACAGCGGTGGTCCTCTGGTCTGCAAAGATAACACCTACGACTACTTCTGGCTTGTTGGAGTGACCAGCTGGGGGAGAGGCTGTGCCAGACCAAACCAGCCTGGAGTCTACACCTCCACGCAGCACTTCTACGACTGGATCCTGCTACAGATGGGACTGCGCTCAGCAAGAAGAGATAGTCCAACAGCACAGCCATGGAGTCATTTTCTCTCCACCTCAAGCCCCTCTCAGAGGCCAAGGCCAACACCAGCACCAACACAGTCGGGCAGCATTAGCTCCTGTCCATTTCCACGCCAGAAGCTGGTGGAATTCTTTACTCGGCTGAAGGAGCTCCTGCAGTTCCTCAGGGGAAAAAAGGCTTGAGGAGCAGGATCAACAGGAAACAGCGCAGGCTGCACTGGACCATGATGATTTCCTTCTGGGGCAATGCCTGCTGCTCCAAAGGCAGCCTCAGCATCAAAGGCCTGCTCTGTGCTGCCCGCTCTCCTCCCTGTGGAGGATGAAGCATTAAAGGACTGGGGACATGCGAGCAATCCAGCATTTCTCTAGAAGGCCATGAAGCCTTAGCCTAAGGCCGCAGCCTTAGCATAAGGCCGCAAGGGCATCCAGAGGACAAACTGCGGTTGGAATGAGGAAGTAAGAATGCAGAGACAAACAACTCCCAGATGCCGAAGAGGAACTTGCCGCCTGCAAGAAGGCCACGAGCACTGCGCGTGAGCTAGTGACGCACACCAATCATAATCGAGTTACTACGTGAGTTAAATTGATTATCACCAATGGGGGATCGCCGCGTATGTAGTGGGGAATATAAAAGTGAGCTATCTAAGGCTAATAAACGGCTTGTACGTGATCACATTGATCATCGTGTCGAGTCCAGTTCTTCCTCCGCAACACTTCGCAGTGCACACAAATGCTGAAGCTGACTTAGTTCTTGGAATAAAGTTGCCAGGTTTCACAGTTAACCGTGCCTGAGTCCAATTCACTCTCGTGTGCAAGGCAAGCATTTCCATGCCCGGCAAAATGAGGCTGCAGGCAGTCAAGGAGGGCACAAAGGGCAAGAGTCGCTCAGCAGGGCTGACACCATGCCTGGTCAGACAGGAGCGTGCTCAGAGCCACCATGGCATGAAGAAGACTGGCACATTGAGGCTAGAAAGAGGATGCAAAATAATGATGTGACATGCAGACAACTCTGGGGATGATGATTAGGACCTGGTTGAAGCCTTTGCTAAATGGAAAGATGAAAGAAAGCTGGCAGGAGTTACAGTGCCATGAGGAAGAGCCAGATGTCACCAGAAGTTAAGGGGGAATGGTGTGAGAGGTGGCCAGACTTCAGCAATATCTGAAGGAAGAGCCGGGGTCATTCTGGGGAGAGGACTCTGGCAGGGACAGCTGTAGCCAGGAAACCACTGCAGTAATGCCACGCAAGGCCAAGATGACCTAGCTAACAGCCCCTGAAAGACCCAATCTGTTCCCAGATGTGACAGACCTGGGAGCAAGGGGGACTAGTAGGCGGGGCTAGGTCCCTTGATTGGGAGGAGACAAGGGCAGAGAAAGTGAGGAGCCAAGGAAGTCGAGGGGGATGAATAAGTGTGGAAAATGGAGAGAAGGGGGGCTCAAGAAGCTCGTCCTTGAGCATAAGCAAAGTGCCGGTTGCTTTGCTTGTTTGGCTGAACCCTGTCCCTACTCCCCACAGCCTGTCCGACCTTCTTCTTGAGAGCCATTCCACATCCTTTTCTGTGTGGCCCCGCTCTGTACCTGCTAGAGGGGTGGGTCTAGCGGCCTGGCTGCTGGCGATGGCAGAAGGGAACACAGGTCATAGGGACCCCGCAGTTGGAAAGACCGAGTGTCTCGCGCCAGCTCCTGGTGGGAGCGCTGTGTGCGTGCGCAGTGCACTAGCGAACCTGAAGCTGGCCTAGCTCTCGAGCAAGAGGACAGAGACCTTTTCAGTCCCGTGGGTGGCATGTGGCTGCAGCCTACCTGACAGATCAGCCCCAGCATTCACAGACCTTACAAGAGGACCAGGCCTGCCAACCACCGGCCACATCTCCACCTGCTGGAGTCAGGAAGGACTTGGAGGTGCTTGACCACGCATACCCCGAACTGCTTCCCACCTAGGCACGTCCCCTCTGCACTACCTGTTTGGGGGCTGTGGTGATTAGGGACAGGGCTCAGCCAAACAAGCAAAGCTGTCTCTGCCAGAGTGCTCTCCCCAGAATGACCCCAGCTCTTCCTTCACATATTGCTGAAGTGTGCCCACCTCTCACACCATTCCCTCTTAACCACCTGCAAAAATCTGCTGCTGGCATCACAGAGTATCCACAGAAGACAAGTGACGTTCTCCAAGGCCATCTTCTGCCTGCTCTAAGCAGATATCGGGCACCACCTTCAGGTCAATTTTTGAAAACCAAAGCAGCGTGGAGTGCGGTTTGTTTGGGGACGTCTTCTAGTGCCTATGAAGCCATGCTGCTTCCAATTGCACGTCTGTGGCCACGCATAGCAGGCAGTGCGACTGCCCGCACCAGTGTTGGCCCAGAAGAGCAATGTAGCTGGTAGACAGCAAGGACACGGAGCCTGTCAGAGGGTGTTGCGGTGGCAGACAGAGCCAGCGTGGAGCGTGCTCCATCTGTGTTTCGCTGTGCTTTGTGCAGGACAGGATGGCAGTGCTTGGCTATGCTTGGTTGATTTGGCTTGCACATCCCTGCCTGCCTGCCGCGGCTGTAAGCAGATTGGCTCTTCAGCCCCCAATCAGGTGCCTACTGCCTGTAGTAGTTCCGTTCTGCGGTGTCAGTTTCTTTGGGAAGGACCTGGTGGCAAGCGGCTGCGCAGAGCGGGGTGGCAGTGAACTTCCCAAAGAGGCTATGGTGCCACACTTGGTTTTCCCGGCTAGCTGTTAGCAGGCAGCACTGGGAGGCAGGCGCTGCTGCCTGCCACGAGGTCTGCAGAGCCTCGTCCCGCAAGCAGAGCATTCAGCGGGGTTCTGCTGGGGGTGTCCGAGCCCAGCTTCTGCCTCCCCTCCTGCTCGGAACCCTCCATGTTGCCCGCCCCCCCCTAGAATCCACCGTGCCCAGCACCCGGAACCAGCCACTCTGTGACATCAGCCACGGGGCCAAGGGTTCCCTGGGCAGCGGGACTGCTGCAGGCACTACGTCGGCTGCTGCACTGCTGGCCACCAGCTCTCGCTTCTTGCAGCTGCCACGTGCCGCTGGCAGCCATGAATTTTCTCCCCGTCCTGGTCCTGCTGGCCGTGTGCTGGCCGGCGTACGGCATGTGGGACAACTGTGGGTAAGTGGCCCGAGGCTCTGGGAGGGAGCTGGGGCAGCCCTTGTGGGCTTCACTGGCGGGTGCTCGCTTTTCCCCCTGGCCACACCAAAGCTTCCCAAACGCCATGTGGGAGCCTCAGTTCCTTGCCAGCAGCCAGGCCGCTGGCACAACTCGCCTACGGGGCTCAAGCACAAACATGGGTAGATGGACGCATGCCCCACAGGGTTCCGCGGCCCTGCTGTCCATGCAGCGCCTGGTGGGGGGGAAGGGGGCTGACCTGCAGCCTCAACAGCAGCAAGCCACCGAGCAGGACATTCATCAGTTTCTGCTTACAGAGGGACCTGCGGGCACCGGCCCATGGATTCTTACTATGGCATGTCACGCGTCGTGGGTGGCACCGATGCCCAGCTAGGGGCCTGGCCCTGGATCGTCAGCATCCAGAAGCCCATCATAGGAGGCATAGCGCATGTCTGCGGAGGGTCGCTCATCAGCCCACAGTGGGTGCTGACAGCAGCCCACTGCTTCATCACGCCCGGGTAAGGAGGACCAGGGAACAGCCCCACAGCACTAGCACGTGCCCGCTCCACAGCAGCACGTGCTAGCGCCATCCCGCTTCCCTGCAGCACGCCCAGTGCCTGGGCACTGCCAAGCCCAGCTGAGAGACTGCTCGCGAGAGGGCTGGGCTCACGCCACGGCTTCCTAGCAGCCTCCCGCCCGACACTCCTTGTGCCCAAGGCGTGCTAGGGCAGTCGCACCCTCCGTAGCGCTGCCTTCCTCTCTGCCCTGTGCAGCAGAAGGCAGGCAACTGCTGGGCTGCTTGCAGCACGTGGCTGCACTCCCTCTGACCCCTCTCTCCACCTGCCTTGCAGGCACATCACCATGTGGCACGTGGTGATCGGGGCCAGCCACTTGACTCAGCTGGGCCCTGAGACCCAAGTGCGCACTATTAAGCGGCTACTGGTTCACGAGCACTACTACAACATCACGCAGAGGAACGACATTGCCTTGCTGGAATTGGACCAGCCTGTCCTGTGCGGCTACTACGTGCAGCTTGCCTGTGTGCCTGACGCCTGGCTGAGAGTGTCGCAGCTGAGAAGCTGCTACGTCAGTGGCTGGGGTTCCACGACTGCAAGAGGTGAGTTCCCAAAAGGGAGTGGTGTCCTGAGCGCAGGCTGGGCACACTGGGGAGGCGGGGTGGGCTTCCTGACAGCAGAGGCGAAAGCCAGAGTCGGGCTGCGGGGTGCATGCCGATGGAGAGGTGGGCCTGGCCCATTACCCCAAGCAAGACAGAAGGGAGACAGCAGCGGCACAGTGCCTTTGGAGACGCAAAGCCCAGCCCTAGGGCAGGGCTTCAGCCAGACGCCGGGGAGGGGGTGGGGGGAGGAGAGGAGAACTGGCAGCGAGCTGCTGGCTGTTAACTCCTTTCTGTGCTGACAGATGGGGGACCAAGTTATGTCCTGCAGGAGGCCAAGGTCCGCCTCATCGATATCAAGCTCTGCAACAGCAGCCGCTGGTACGGAGGGGCCATCCACAGCCACAACTTGTGTGCTGGCTATCCGCAGGGCGGCATCGACACCTGCCAGGTAGGAGCGTGCTACAAGTCCACCCCCAACAGCACAGGCAGCCCTGTGGCAACCGCCCAAACCTGCCCCAGCGCGTGCTTTGCCTGGCAAGTCAGCCTGCCACTGCTGGGTCCCCTCCACTCTTGGGGTTCACCTCCCCTTGCCCAGATGCAGGTCCTTGCCCAGGGCTGCCCTTGTCCCAGAGGCCTGGCTCTCTGCCCACAAAGCCCATCTAGTGCTCTTGGCAGCCCACAGCTCCAGAGCCCAGTCCTGCAACATCCCCCTTCCACACATCCAGGATCACTGTGCAAAGAGGACAGAGAGAGAGCCCTGCCTGACTGGCCCACCACCCCCTGCCAGACAAGCTTCTGTAGGCTCCAGCACCTGAGCAGAGCCTTTGTGTGCAGTCAGGACAGCTCTGGCAGCTGCTGCGGGAGAGAAGGAGCCAGCCAGAGTGCTGACCGGGGCCACCCAACACCACCTTAACCCTCTCTCCTCCGCTGCAGGGTGACAGCGGTGGTCCTCTGGTCTGCAAAGATAACACCTACGACTACTTCTGGCTTGTTGGAGTGACCAGCTGGGGGAGAGGCTGTGCCAGACCAAACCAGCCTGGAGTCTACACCTCCACGCAGCACTTCTACGACTGGATCCTGCTACAGATGGGACTGCGCTCAGCAAGAAGAGATAGTCCAACAGCACAGCCATGGAGTCATTTTCTCTCCACCTCAAGCCCCTCTCAGAGGCCAAGGCCAACACCAGCACCAACACAGTCGGGCAGCATTAGCTCCTGTCCATTTCCACGCCAGAAGCTGGTGGAATTCTTTACTCGGCTGAAGGAGCTCCTGCAGTTCCTCAGGGGAAAAAAGGCTTGAGGAGCAGGATCAACAGGAACCAGCGCAGGCTGCACTGGACCATGATGATTTCCTTCTGGGGCAATGCCTGCTGCTCCAAAGGCAGCCTCAGCATCAAAGGCCTGCTCTGTGCTGCCCGCTCTCCTCCCCGTGCACACAAATGCTGAAGCTGACTTAGTTCTTGGAATAAAGTTGCCAGGTTTCACAGTTAACCGTGCCTGAGTCCAATTCACTCTCGTGCGCAAGGCAAGCATTTCCATGCCCGGCAAAATGAGGCTGCAGGCAGTCAAGGAGGGCACAAAGGGCAAGAGTCGCTCAGCAGGGCTGACACCATGCCTGGTCAGACAGGAGCGTGCTCAGAGCCACCATGGCATGAAGAAGACTGGCACATTGAGGTTAGAAAGAGGACGCAAAATAATGATGTGGCGTGCAGACAACTCTGGGGATGATGATTAGGACCTGGTTGAAGCATCTGCTAATTGGAAAGATGAAAGAAAGCTGGCAGGAGTTACAGTGCCATGAGGAAGAGCCAGACGTCACCAGAAGTTAAGGGGGAATTGTGTGAGAGGTGGCCAGACTTCAGCAATATCTGAAGGAAGAGCTGGGGTCATTCTGGGGACAACATCACGCAGAGGAACGACATTGCCTTGCTGGAATTGGACCAGCCTGTCCAGTGCGGCTACTACGTGCAGCTTGCTTGTGTGCCCGACGCCTGGCTGAGAGTGTCGCAGCTGAGAAGCTGCTACATCAGTGGCTGGGGTTCCACGACTGCAAGAGGTGAGTTCCCAAAAGGGACTTGTTTGGCAGGCACAGAGTGACTTCTGCCAGCCCAAGCCCTTACCAAGAGAAACAAGTCCTTCAGCTTCACCTCAGGCAGGCCGGCGTTTCACTGCGCATTTGGCCAACAGAGAAAGTGATGGAGGAAGGTGGGGTCATCCCAGATCACAAAACAACTCTTCTCCAGAGCTGAAACTCAGCTTCTGGAATCTCCTGGCTCCTAGTCCTGGGTAATGTGCTTGATACGTCTGGGCTAAGCTCCTGAATCGTGAAGAAAAAGTTTTTCTTTGTGTAGGGGTGGCGCGACCACAGGTATTTCCAACATATTGTACAACCTCTCTTCTCCAGGAGAAACCTAGACTGAGAGAAGAAATGTGGAAATATCACCAGAGGAGGAGAGAGAAGGAGTGTGAGCTCGGGAAGGTGTGGATGCTGACAAGAAGCAGGTGCTCAAATGTTACTGCTTTGCACACACCCTGTGTGCTCACCTTCTCCCAGAATCCCACAGCTGTGTAGCAGGAGGGCTTTGGTAGGGCAGTGTCAGCCTGACCTCAGCCGGGGCCTGGAGCAGAGCCTGCCCCTCCGACACCAGCATGGCTGCCTGGCAGCTGGGTGGGAAAATGGGAAATGGCAGCCCCCGGGGGAAGCAGGGATGCCCGGGGAGCATCCCAATGCCATCCCTTCCCAGCAGCCCAAGGCAGCACAGCGCACGCTGACCCCGGGTGTCCTTACAGCAGAGCCCCAGCTGCCCCGCTGGAGCACAGAGACCCCGAGGGGAGGAGGAGGGGAGACGCTTTAGGCAGCCTGCCCCCTCCCCAGACACCCCCGGGCATGGAAAGGCCCCGCGCCCTGCCAAGCCGGCGAGTCGCCACTCGTGCCACGGTGCAGAGGCGGCCACCTCCTGTGTGCTCTGGGCTGGCGCAGCCTTGCCCTGAGCCGGGGGAAGGTTCCCTGTGCCTCAGTCCAGAGTCCTCACCTGCAAAGCCTCATTTTCAGGGCCCTTTGGGCAGTGCCCTCCATGCTGTGCTGTCAGGCCGGGCCAGCCCTGCAGGGCGGGCGGTTGGACGGGGCGATGGCTGCCGCTCCCTCCCCAGCGGAAGCTCCCTGCTCTGCCGTGCCCACAGGGTCACCGCGAGCACCCAGCCCACCCTGTGGAGTTCATCACCACATCGCCTGGGAGCAGGGCAGGCACCGGAGGAGGGGAGAGCGGCCCCTCAGGCAGCCAATAGCGGAGAGCAGCACCTCAGGGGAGGGTGGGCCCCACACCATGGCAGAGCGACAGCCCAGGTAGCCAATCAGAGGTCACATTTCAAATGAAGGGCAGGCACCCAGCAGGGCAGCCTGAACGCAAAGGGGGCCAATCAGAGGCAGCGTCACCTCAGGGGAGGGTGGGCACTGCATCTGGGCAGAGTGACAGCACTGTCAGCCAATGGCAGGTCATTCCCTCAGGTGAAGGGCAGGCACTGTAACCCGGCAGCCTGACCACCCGGGGGCCAATCAGAGGCAGCAGCACCTCAGGGGAGGAGACTGACAGCCCTCCCGACCTCTGCCGGCCAAGACTACATGGGAAGGAGGCGGGCCCCGATTGCAGCCAGGCCCAGCTTCACCATGGCTCCTGTGGGGCCTGCCCCGAGGCCGAGCAGCCCCTGGACCAGGCCCAGGGCCCCTCCTCCCCCCTTCCACCGCTCCTCTCTGTCTCCTCTGCACCCCCCAGTTGTCCCCGTGTTCTGGAACCCCCCGTCTCCGTGATGCTGAGGCCGCCGGGGTGGCGGTGGGGTGGACAAGGCTGGGTGGGGGTGATGCTTGCCCTGGGGCCATCGGCTCCCCCACATCCCCTCCGCGCAGCCCCAGCGACCCCGCAGCAGCCTGCAGGGTGGTGAGGAGGGGCAGGACGTGGCTGTCGTCCAGCGTCTGCCCTGAGGTGGCGAGGACGGAGGGGATGTGGGGCTGGAGTCTGCCCCCCGAAGCAGGGAGGTCCCAGGGCTGATGCTCTCCCCCATCCCCACAGCTCCTGCACATCATCTCCTTCCTGACGCTGCCCGCCCTGCTGAGACGGGGCCAGACCTGCCCTTGCCTCCACGAGGGCTGCGACAGCGAGGCCACCTGCACCTCCTCTGCACCGCTCTCTGCCTGCTGCCGCCAGTGCCTGCCCCTGCAAGAGGGCCACCATCCTCAGCTGTGAGTCTGTCATTGCCAAGGGACGGTGTGGGTGTAGCGCTTGGTCTCCAGGACTCATCTTTAGTGTCCAAACTTTTATTGTAGGTTTTAATGCCATCTTTTTAGGACCCAAAGCCTCCTTTTTAGGGTACAAACCCTCATTTCTAAGTTCCAAACCCACCTTTTAAGGTTCAAACACTCATCTTAAGGGCTCAAAGCTTCATTTTGAAGGTGCAGAGCCTCCTTTTCAGAGTCCAAAGCATTGTTTATAGGGTCCAAAGTCTCCATTTGTGGACCCAACCCTCATCTTTAGCTTCAAAAGCCTGCTTTTCAGGAGCCAAAGCCTCCATGTAGAATCGAAACTGCTCCTTTAGAGTTAAAAGTCTTGTTTGTTTAATGTTCCAAGCTTCATTCTGAGGGTTTAAAATCCCATTTTAACAGCACAAAGCCCTGATTTTCAAACCCAAAGCATCACTTCAGGGCTTAAAACCATCAGAATTTCAGGGTTCAATGCCTCAGTGTAATTTCCAAAGCCCCATTTTCAGGGCCCAGTGCTCCATTCTTAAGCCCCAAGCCATTCTTTGGCGGGTCTAAACTCTGCTTTGGAGTTTTACACCTGAAAGCCTCCACTGCAGTGCCCAGAGCCCTCTATTTGGGACGAAATCTCCATTTCTGGAGGCCATGGAGGAACCAAGTCATTCCCCTCCTTTTCTGGGTCTAAAGCATCCTTTGTATCATCTAGCCCATCCTTTTGAGTGCCCAGAGCCCCATTTTCATGGCTGACACCCTCATTTATGGGATCCAAACCTGTCTTTTATCACTCACAACCTTCTTTTAGGGCCCACAGTTCCATTTTGAGGGTCCTAACTCTCATTTTGGAGGCAGAAAGCCTCTTTTTAGGCTCCAGAGCTATATTTCTAGCATCCAAAGCATCATTTTGACTTTCCAAAGTCTTAGCTTTGGTGGCAGAGCAGAGAGCAGCCTGGTCCCACTGAGCGCAAGGCTGCTCTCCCGCCTCGGCTGCCCTCAGCCCGCCGTTGCTCTGCACACCGCTGCCCACGCGATGACCCACAGAGGTCCCTTCCAACCCCTAACACACCGCCCTGGCAGTTTGCCTGTGGAGCGCTGGGGACAGCTGCCCAGGGGAACGGGGAGATGGCTCTGCCCCGTCCTGCTGCGAGAGCAGGGCTCGGCCCTGGTGCTGAGGGCACTGAGCGTCTGCCTTGCTGCTCTCCAGCTCCTCCGGCGTGCATGGAGCCCTCCGTCACCAGGCATGGGAAGTGTGCGGCTCCAGCGTACGCACCCATGGGTGTCCCAGGGCACATGTGGAGATCCCGCCTGGACCCAGGGAGTGACAGCTCTGCAGCCGTTCGTTCAGGCGAGGTGAGCACGCTTTGTTTTTGCCCTGCGTTAGTGGGGCACGAAGCACTCAGCCCAGCCCTTGAGCGAGCTGTGCATGCTTTCAGCCAGCTGGCACTTGTGCCGCTGCTCAGGAGAGCCCCTGCAGGTGAAATTGCCGCCTTGGCTTGAAGAACAGGCCAGCACTTCCCTGCTCTTGGGCTGTTGTCCTCTGCCCTAGGTGATTCCTGCACTGGCAAGTCCAAGAGACGCCTCTGTGAATGCCCGCCTGTGCAGTGCGTGTCCTTCTGGCCTGGGGCCGTCAAAGCAGATCTCCCTGCAGCTAAGTGATGGCTGGGAAATGCGTACCCTTGCAGCCCCAGTGTCCTCCAGTGACAACCTGCTGGTCAGCTGAGTCCCCAGGGCTGGCTCAAAGCCTGCACAGTGGGACGAAACTGCTGCCTCACAAGACCTCTTTCTGTCCTACAAGAGGTCGATGGTGATAGCACCATCTGGAGGGCCCAAAGCCTTTTTTTAGGGTGCAAACCCTCCTTTGCAGGGTCAAACCCTCATTGATAAGTTGCAAGCTTCGCTTTTACAATTCACAGACTCTTATTAAGGGACCAAAGCATTCTCTTGAAGGCCCAGAGTCTGATTTGAGTGTCAAAGGGCTCCTTTTTAGAGTCCAAAGCCTTATTTGTAGGGTCTAAAGTCTCCTTTCATGGCACCAAAGCCTCATTATCTGGATCCATAGCCTAATTTAGAGGATCCAGTTGGCAAGCTGGAGGGTCCAAAGCCTCATTTTAGCATCCAAACTGCTCATTTTGGGTACAAAGCCTCACTTGTTTAATGACCGAAGCCTCATTTGGAGGCTCCAAAGACCTGTTTTTAGCATACAGAGCCCTAGCTTTTGGCACCAAAACATCATGTGAGGGCAAAAGTCCTGATTTGAGGGTTCAGCATCTCATTTTCATTTCCAAAGCCTTATTTTCACATCCCAACGCCCCATGCTTCAGGCCCAAACTCTTTTTTGGAGAGTCCAAAGTCTCATTTCTAGGGCCAAACCCCTCTTACAGCTCTAGGCCTGCACTGGAGTGTTTCGTTTTATTGGGCAACAGAGGATCCAAGAGGTTCCCCTCCTTTGCAGGGCCCAAAGCGTCATTTGTAGACACTCTCCATGCATTTTAGATCCCAGAGCCTTATTTGCAGGGCTGAAATCCTCATTTTTTTGGGTCCAAAGCTGTCTTTTATTAGCCATAGTCTTTTATAGGGCACACCGTTCCCTTGTTAGGGTTTAAACCCTCACTTTCAGAGCAGAAAGCATCTTTTTAGGATCCAAAGCTCTATTGGTAGTGACCTCCCCAGGGCCAGGACTCTGCGCTTCCCCTGGCTGCACTTGTTGGGGCTCTGCTGGGGCAGGGTGCGACCCTGGGCTGGTGCAGAGAGCAGCACCACGTCGTGACTCTGTGCAGGAGCAGGGTTTTGGGTGCCACCGTCGCGAGGCTGCGCCCAGCAGTGCAGGCTGGTCGGGGAGCAGCGCCCCGAGACGTGGGGGCAGAGGGTGAGGGAAGAGGGGGACAGGCATGGGGTGCTGAGCGATGGGGCACGGGCTGGCCCTGGAGCCCCCCGGGCTGGAGACATCTGCCCCGGGACCAGTGCAGAGCTGCAGGCCTGGAGCTGGGCAGCACTTGCCTTGGGGGAGAACAACAAAATAGTGCCTGGCACGCGCAGAAGGACCCCTCAGCGTTCACATCCCACCCCTCCCTGTAAAAGAAAAGCTAAAAAGGGTGAGGACAGCAAAGCCATCTGCACTGTTGGTAACACTGAGACTTTTTCTGTCATTTGCATGCGTTTCTTTTATTTGGCTAATGGGATCTGGGAGCCCTTGAGGGCCAGCGTGTGGCGCAGCTGGTGGCCCAGTCCTGGTTCGGCCGTCTGGCGAGGGCCCCTCCAGGGTCCCTGGTGTGGTGCTGGCCTCTTCTTGGCTGGAGAGTCCTCAGAGCTGCTGGTGCACCGCTTTGGGGGTGGCCGTGGCCCCCCGGGGGCGTTCCCTGCCCCAGCTGGTAGTGGAGGGCCTGGGCACAGCCTCCCCAGGCTCCTCCTGGGGCTCTTCTTGCTCCGTGTGGATGGCAGCGGGAGCAGCGGGGCAGCTGCCAGGTGCCCACCAACAGCGGCGCATGAGGTGCCGAGGAGCTCGTCCGTGCCAGATCTCGCAGGGCTGCCGGGGAAGGCAGAGACCCTCCTCAGAAGGCAGCGGGGTCGGGGGCATCTTAGTCAACATGGCCATGACGGTGTCTTCCACCATGGCTGCCTCCAACCCCCTGTTGTCAAAGATCTGCTCCAGCTCCTGCTGGACCCAGGGCTGCAGGGTCTGCAGGAGCATTGGGTGGTTCTGGAAAAGGTCCATCCCATTCGGGGTACAATATAATACAGACAATAATAAACTGTATAGCGCAGTCCCATACCTACCATACCCACGATACCCACAATGGCTGCAAAACAATAAAAACTACACAATACGTACTGTACAGAGCAATGCATACTCTACATACAGTAATCTACATGCAACATATTATAAAACAAAATACCTTAGAAAACTAAACACTCGAGAATGACCAAGCGCCACCCCCACCCCGTCCCTTGGCAATGACAGAGCCAGCGTGGAGCGTGCTCCATCTGTGTTTCGCTGTGCTTTGTGCAGGACAGGATGGCAGTGCTTGGCTATGCTTGGTTGATTTGGCTTGCACATCCCTGCTTGCCTGCCGCGGCTGTAAGCAGATTGGCTCTTCAGCCCCCAACCAGGTGCCTACTGCCTGTAGTAGTTCCGTTCTGCGGTGTCAGTTTCTTTGGGAAGGACCTGGTGGCAAGCGGCTGCGCAGAGCGGGGTGGCAGTGAACTTCCCAAAGAGGCTATGGTGCCACACTTGGTTTTCCCGGCTAGCTGTTAGCAGGCAGCACTGGGAGGCAGGCGCTGCTGCCTGCCACGAGGTCTGCAGAGCCTCGTCCCGCAAGCAGAGCATTCAGCGGGGGTCTGCTGGGGGTGTCCGAGCCCAGCTTCTGCCTCCCCTCCTGCTCGGAACCCTCCATGTTGCCCGCCCCCCCCTAGAATCCACCGTGCCCAGCACCCGGAACCAGCCACTCTGTGACATCAGCCACGGGGCCAAGGGTTCCCTGGGCAGCGGGACTGCTGCAGGCACTACGTCGGCTGCTGCACTGCTGGCCACCAGCTCTCGCTTCTTGCAGCTGCCACGTGCCGCTGGCAGCCATGAATTTTCTCCCCGTCCTGGTCCTGCTGGCCGTGTGCTGGCCGGCGTACGGCATGTGGGACAACTGTGGGTAAGTGGCCCGAGGCTCTGGGAGGGAGCTGGGGCAGCCCTTGTGGGCTTCACTGGCGGGTGCTCGCTTTTCCCCCTGGCCACACCAAAGCTTCCCAAACGCCATGTGGGAGCCTCAGTTCCTTGCCAGCAGCCAGGCCGCTGGCACAACTCGCCTACGGGGCTCAAGCACAAACAGGGGTAGATGGACGCATGCCCCACAGGGTTCCGCGGCCCTGCTGTCCATGCAGCGCCTGGTGGGGGGGAAGGGGGCTGACCTGCAGCCTCAACAGCAGCAAGCCACCGAGCAGGACATTCATCAGTTTCTGCTTACAGAGGGACCTGCGGGCACCGGCCCATGGATTCTTACTACGGCATGTCACGCGTCGTGGGTGGCACCGATGCCCAGCTAGGGGCCTGGCCCTGGATCGTCAGCATCCAGAAGCCCATCATAGGAGGCATAGCGCATGTCTGCGGAGGGTCGCTCATCAGCCCACAGTGGGTGCTGACAGCAGCCCACTGCTTCATCACGCCCGGGTAAGGAGGACCAGGGAACAGCCCCACAGCACTAGCACGTGCCCGCTCCACAGCAGCACGTGCTAGCGCCATCCCGCTTCCCTGCAGCACGCCCAGTGCCTGGGCACTGCCAAGCCCAGCTGAGAGACTGCTCGCGAGAGGGCTGGGCTCACGCCACGGCTTCCTAGCAGCCTCCCGCCCGACACTCCTTGTGCCCAAGGCGTGCTAGGGCAGTCGCACCCTCCGTAGCGCTGCCTTCCTCTCTGCCCTGTGCAGCAGAAGGCAGGCAACTGCTGGGCTGCTTGCAGCACGTGGCTGCGCTCCCTCTGACCCCTCTCTCCACCTGCCTTGCAGGCACATCACCATGTGGCACGTGGTGATCGGGGCCAGCCACTTGACTCAGCTGGGCCCTGAGACCCAAGTGCGCACAATTAAGCGGCTACTGGTTCACGAGCACTACTACAACATCACGCAGAGGAACGACATTGCCTTGCTGGAATTGGACCAGCCTGTCCTGTGCGGCTACTACGTGCAGCTTGCCTGTGTGCCCGACGCCTGGCTGAGAGTGTCGCAGCTGAGAAGCTGCTACGTCAGTGGCTGGGGTTCCGTGACTGCAAGAGGTGAGTTCCCAAAAGGGAGTGGTGTCCTGAGCGCAGGCTGGGCACACTGGGGAGGCGGGGTGGGCTTCCTGACAGCAGAGGCGAAAGCCAGAGTCGGGCTGCGGGATACATGCCGATGGAGAGGTGGGCCTGGCCAATTACCCCAAGCAAGACAGAAGGGAGACAGCAGCGGCACAGTGCCTCTGGAGACGCAAAGCCCAGCCCTAGGGCAGGGCTTCAGCCAGAAGCCGGGGGGGGGGGGAGGAGAGGAGAACTGGCAGCGAGCTGCCGGCTGTTAACTCCTTTCTGTGCTGACAGCTGGGGGACCAAGTTATGTCCTGCAGGAGGCCAAGGTCCGCCTCATCGATATCAAGCTCTGCAACAGCAGCCGCTGGTACGGAGGGGCCATCCACAGCCACAACTTGTGTGCTGGCTATCCGCAGGGCGGCATCGACACCTGCCAGGTAGGAGCGTGCTACAAGTCCACCCCCAACAGCACAGGCAGCCCTGTGGCAACCGCCCAAACCTGCCCCAGCGCGTGCTTTGCCTGGCAAGTCAGCCTGCCACTGCTGGGTCCCCTCCACTCTTGGGGTTCACCTCCCCTTGCCCAGATGCAGGTCCTTGCCCAGTGCCGCCCTTGTCCCAGAGGCCTGGCTCTCTGCCCACAAAGCCCATCTAGTGCTCTTGGCAGCCCACAGCTCCAGAACCCAGTCCTGCAACATCCCCCTTCCACACATCCAGGATCACTGTGCAAAGAGGACAGAGAGAGAGCCCTGCCTGACTGGCCCACCACCCCCTGCCAGACAAGCTTCTGTAGGCTCCAGCACCTGAGCAGAGCCTTTGTGTGCAGTCAGGACAGCTCTGGCAGCTGCTGCGGGAGAGAAGGAGCCAGCCAGAGTGCTGACCGGGGCCACCCAACACCACCTTAACCCTCTCTCCTCCGCTGCAGGGTGACAGCGGTGGTCCTCTGGTCTGCAAAGATAACACCTACGACTATTTCTGGCTTGTTGGAGTGACCAGCTGGGGGAGAGGCTGTGCCAGACCAAACCAGCCTGGAGTCTACACCTCCACGCAGCACTTCTACGACTGGATCCTGCTACAGATGGGACTGCGCTCAGCAAGAAGAGATAGTCCAACAGCACAGCCATGGAGTCATTTTCTCTCCACCTCAAGCCCCTCTCAGAGGCCAAGGCCAACACCAGCACCAACACAGTCGGGCAGTATTAGCTCCTGTCCATTTCCACGCCAGAAGCTGGTGGAATTCTTTACTCGGCTGAAGGAGCTCCTGCAGTTCCTCAGGGGAAAAAAGGCTTGAGGAGCAGGATCAACAGGAACCAGCGCAGGCTGCACTGGACCATGATGATTTCCTTCTGGGGCAATGCCTGCTGCTCCAAAGGCAGCCTCAGCATCAAAGGCCTGCTCTGTGCTGCCCGCTCTCCTCCCCGTGCACACAAATGCTGAAGCTGACTTAGTTCTTGGAATAAAGTTGCCAGGTTTCACAGTTAACCGTGCCTGAGTCCAATTCACTCTCGTGCGCAAGGCAAGCATTTCCATGCCCGGCAAAATGAGGCTGCAGGCAGTCAAGGAGGGCACAAAGGGCAAGAGTCGCTCAGCAGGGCTGACACCATGCCTGGTCAGACAGGAGCGTGCTCAGAGCCACCATGGCATGAAGAAGACTGGCACATTGAGGTTAGAAAGAGGACGCAAAATAATGATGTGGCGTGCAGACAACTCTGGGGATGATGATTAGGACCTGGTTGAAGCATCTGCTAATTGGAAAGATGAAAGAAAGCTGGCAGGAGTTACAGTGCCATGAGGAAAAGCCAGACGTCACCAGAAGTTAAGGGGGAATGGTGTGAGAGGTGACCAGACTTCAGCAATATCTGAAGGAAGAGCTGGGGTCATTCTGGGGACAACATCACGCAGAGGAACGACATTGCCTTGCTGGAATTGGACCAGCCTGTCCAGTGCGGCTACTACGTGCAGCTTGCTTGTGTGCCCGACGCCTGGCTGAGAGTGTCGCAGCTGAGAAGCTGTTACATCAGTGGCTGGGGTTCCACGACTGCAAGAGGTGAGTTCCCAAAAGGGACTTGTTTGGCAGGCACAGAGTGACTTCTGCCAGCCCAAGCCCTTACCAAGAGAAACAAGTCCTTCAGCTTCACCTCAGGCAGGCCGGCGTTTCACTGCGCATTTGGCCAACAGAGAAAGTGATGGAGGAAGGTGGGGTCATCCCAGATCACAAAACAACTCTTCTCCAGAGCTGAAACTCAGCTTCTGGAATCTCCTGGCTCCTAGTCCTGGGTAATGTGCTTGATACGTCTGGGCTAAGCTCCTGAATCGTGAAGAAAAAGTTTTTCTTTGTGTAGGGGTGGCGCGACCACAGGTATTTCCAACATATTGTACAACCTCTCTGCTCCAGGAGAAACCTAGACTGAGAGAAGAAATGTGGAAATATCACCAGAGGAGGAGAGAGAAGGAGTGTGAGCTCGGGAAGGTGTGGATGCTGACAAGAAGCAGGTGCTCAAATGTTACTGCTTTGCACACACCCTGTGTGCTCACCTTCTCCCAGAATCCCACAGCTGTGTAGCAGGAGGGCTTTGGTAGGGCAGTGTCAGCCTGACCTCAGCCGGGGCCTGGAGCAGAGCCTGCCCCTCCGACACCAGCATGGCTGCCTGGCAGCTGGGTGGGAAAATGGGAAATGGCAGCCCCCGGGGGAAGCAGCGATGCCCGGGGAGCATCCCAATGCCATCCCTTCCCAGCAGCCCAAGGCAGCACAGCGCACGCTGACCCCGGGTGTCCTTACAGCAGAGCCCCAGCTGCCCCGCTGGAGCACAGAGACCCCGAGGGGAGGAGGAGGGGAGACGCTTTAGGCAGCCTGTCCCCTCCCCAGACACCCCCGGGCATGGAAAGGCCCCGCGCCCTGCCAAGCCGGCGAGTCGCCACTCGTGCCACGGTGCAGAGGCGGCCACCTCCTGTGTGCTCTGGGCTGGCGCAGCCTTGCCCTGAGCCGGGGGAAGGTTCCCTGTGCCTCAGTCCAGAGTCCTCACCTGCAAAGCCTCATTTTCAGGGCCAAAATCCTCATTGTGGGGGCCCCAACCTGTCTGTTCTTGCCCACAGCCGCGGATTTCCCTGTCCCACTTCACCGCTCTCCACAGCTTCCCCAGGAGGGGACGTGAGAGGAAGGTGCTGAGCTCTGCTGCTGGGGTCCAGGGACAGGACGCATGGGAACGGCTCAGAGCTGCGTCAGGGCAGGTTCAGCTGGGCACGAGGATCCGTTTCTGCACCGAGAGGGCGGCCGGGCGCTGGGACAGGCTACCTGAGAGGCGGTCGGTGCCCCCGGCCTGTCCGTGCCCAGGAGCCCTTTGGGCAGTGCCCTCCATGCTGTGCTGTCAGGCCGGGCCAGCCCTGCAGGGCGGGCGGTTGGACGGGGCGATGGCTGCCGCTCCCTCCCCAGCGGAAGCTCCCTGCTCTGCTGTGCCCACAGGGTCACCGCGAGCACCCAGCCCACCCTGTGGAGTTCATCACCACATCGCCTGGGAGCAGGGCAGGCACCGGCGGAGGGGAGAGCGGCCCCTCAGGCAGCCAATAGCGGAGAGCAGCACCTCAGGGGAGGGTGGGCCCCACACCATGGCAGAGCGACAGCCCAGGTAGCCAATCAGAGGTCACATTTCAAATGAAGGGCAGGCACCCAGCAGGGCAGCCTGAACGCAAAGGGGGCCAATCAGAGGCAGCGTCACCTCAGGGGAGGGTGGGCATTGCATCTGGGCAGAGTGACAGCACTGTCAGCCAATGGCAGGTCATTCCCTCAGGTGAAGGGCAGGCACTGTAACCCAGCAGCCTGACCACTCGGGGGCCAATCAGAGGCAGCAGCACCTCAGGGGAGGAGACTGACAGCCCTCCCGACCTCTGCCGGCCAAGACTACATGGGAAGGAGGCGGGCCCCGATTGCAGCCAGGCCCAGCTTCACCATGGCTCCTGTGGGGCCTGCCCCGAGGCCGAGCAGCCCCTGGACCAGGCCCAGGGCCCCTCCTCCCCTCTTCCACTGCTCCTCTCTGTCTCCTCTGCACCCCCCAGTTGTCCCCGTGTTCTTGAACCCCCCGTCTCTGTGATGCTGAGGCCGCCGGGGTGGCGGTGGGGTGGACAAGGCTGGGTGGGGGTGATGCTTGCCCTGGGGCCATCGGCTCCCCCACATCCCCTCCGCGCAGCCCCAGCGACCCCGCAGCAGCCTGCAGGGTGGTGAGGAGGGGCAGGACGTGGCTGCCGTCCAGCGTCTGCCCTGAGGTGGCGAGGACGGGGGGGATGTGGGACTGGGGTCTGCCCCCCGAAGCAGGGAGGTCCCAGGGCTGATGCTCTCCCCCATCCCCACAGCTCCTGCACATCATCTCCTTCCTGACGCTGCCCGCCCTGCTGAGACGGGGCCAGACCTGCCATTGCCTCCACGAGGGCTGCGACAGCGAGGCCACCTGCACCTCCTCTGCACCGCTCTCTGCCTGCTGCCGCCAGTGCCTGCCCCTGCAAGAGGGCCACCATCCTCAGCTGTGAGTCTGTCATTGCCAAGGGACGGTGTGGGTGTAGCGCTTGGTCTCCAGGACTCATCTTTAGTGTCCAAACTTTTATTGTAGGTTTTAATGCCATCTTTTTAGGACCCAAAGCCTCCTTTTTAGGGTACAAACCCTCATTTCTAAGTTCCAAACCCAACTTTTAAGGTTCAAACACTCATCTTAAGGGCTCAAAGCATCATTTTGAAGGTGCAGAGCCTCCTTTTCAGAGTCCAAAGCATTGTTTATAGGGTCCAAAGTCTCCATTTGTGGACCCAACCCTCAACTTTAGCTTCAAAAGCCTGCTTTTCAGGAGCCAAAGCCTCCATGTAGAATCGAAACTGCTCCTTTAGAGTTAAAAGTCTTGTTTGTTTAATGTCCCAAGCTTCATTCTGAGGGTCTAAAATCCCATTTTAACAGCACAAAGCCCTGATTTTCAAACCCAAAGCATCACTTCAGGGCTTAAAACCATCAGAATTTCAGGGTTCAATGCCTCAGTGTAATTTCCAAAGCCCCATTTTCAGGGCCCAGTGCTCCATTCTTAAGCCCCAAGCCATTCTTTGGCGGGTCTAAACTCTGCTTTGGAGTTTTACACCTGAAAGCCTCCACTGCAGTGCCCAGAGCCCTCTATTTGGGACGAAATCTCCATTTCTGGAGGCCATGGAGGAACCAAGTCATTCCCCTCCTTTTCTGGGTCTAAAGCATCCTTTGTATCATCTAGCCCATCCTTTTGAGTGCCCAGAGCCCCATTTTCATGGCTGACACCCTCATTTATGGGATCCAAACCTGTCTTTTATCACTCACAACCTTCTTTTAGGGCCCACAGTTCCATTTTGAGGGTCCTAACTCTCATTTTGGAGGCAGAAAGCCTCTTTTTAGGCTCCAGAGCTATATTTCTAGCATCCAAAGCATCATTTTGACTTTCCAAAGTCTTAGCTTTGGTGGCAGAGCAGAGAGCAGCCTGGTCCCACTGAGCGCAAGGCTGCTCTCCCGCCTCGGCTGCCCTCAGCCCGCCGTTGCTCTGCACACCGCTGCCCACGCGATGACCCACAGAGGTCCCTTCCAACTCCTAACACACCGCCCTGGCAGTTTGCCTGTGGAGCGCTGGGGACAGCTGCCCAGGGGAACGGGGAGATGGCTCTGCCCCGTCCTGCTGCGAGAGCAGGGCTCGGCCCTGGTGCTGAGGGCACTGAGCGTCTGCCTTGCTGCTCTCCAGCTCCTCCGGCGTGCGTGGAGCCCTCCGTCACCAGGCATGGGAAGTGTGCGGCTCCAGCGTACGCACCCGTGGGTGTCCCAGGGCACACGTGGAGATCCCGCCTGGACCCAGGGAGTGACAGCTCTGCAGCCGTTCGTTCAGGCGAGGAGAGCATGCTTTGTTTTTGCCCTGCGTTAGTGGGGCACGAAGCACTCAGCCCAGCCCTTGAGCGAGCTGTGCATGCTTTCAGCCAGCTGGCACTTGTGCCGCTGCTCAGGAGAGCCCCTGCAGGTGAAATTGCCGCCTTGGCTTGAAGAACAGGCCAGTACTTCCCTGCTCTTGGGCTGTTGTCCTCTGCCCTAGGTGATTCCTGCCCTGGCAAGTCCAAGAGACGCCTCTGTGAATACCCGCCTGTGCAGTGCGTGTCCTTCTGGCCTGGGGCCGTCAAAGCAGATCTCCCTGCAGCTAAGTGATGGCTGGGAAATGCGTACCCTTGCAGCCCCAGTGTCCTCCAGTGACAACCTGCTGGTCAGCTGAGTCCCCAGGGCTGGCTCAAAGCCTGCACAGTGGGACGAAACTGCTGCCTCACAAGACCTCTTTCTGTCCTACAAGAGGTCGATGGTGATAGCACCATCTGGAGGGCCCAAAGCCTTTTTTTAGTGTCCAAACCCTCCTTTGCAGGGTCAAACCCTCATTGATAAGTTGCAAGCTTCGCTTTTACAATTCACAGTCTCTTATTAAGGGACCAAAGCATTCTCTTGAAGGCCCAAAGTCTGATTTGAGTGTCAAAGGGCTCATTTTTAGAGTCCAAAGCCTTATTTGTAGGGTCTAAAGTCTCCTTTCATGGCACCAAAGCCTCATTATCTGGATCCATAGCCTAATTTAGAGGATCCAGTCGGCAAGCTGGAGGGTCCAAAGCCTCATTTTAGCATCCAAACTGCTCATTTTGGGTACAAAGCCTCACTTGTTTAATGACCGAAGCCTCATTTGGAGGCTCCAAAGACCAGTTTTTAGCATACAGAGCCCTAGCTTTTGGCACCAAAACATCATGTGAGGGCAAAAGTCCTGATTTGAGGGTTCAGCATCTCATTTTCATTTCCAAAGCCTTATTTTCACATCCCAACGCCCCATGCTTCAGGCCCAAACTCTTTTTTGGAGAGTCCAAAGTCTCATTTCTAGGGCCAAACCCCTCTTACAGCTCTAGGCCTGCACTGGAGTGTTTCGTTTTTTTGGGCAACAGAGGATCCAAGAGGTTCCCCTCCTTTGCAGGGCCCAAAGCGTCATTTGTAGACACTCTCCATCCATTTTAGATCCCAGAGCCTTATTTGCAGGGCTGAAATCCTCATTTTTTTGGGTCCAAAGCTGTCTTTTATTAGCCATAGTCTTTGTTAGGGCACACCGTTCCCTTGTTAGGGTTTAAACCCTCACTTTCAGAGCAGAAAGCATCTTTTTAGGATCCAAAGCTCTATTGGTAGTGACCTCCCCAGGGCCAGGACTCTGCGCTTCCCCTGGCTGCACTTGTTGGGGCTCTGCTGGGGCAGGGTGCGACCCTGGGCTGGTGCAGAGAGCAGCACCACGTCGTGACTCTGTGCAGGAGCAGGGTTTTGGGTGCCACCGTCGCGAGGCTGCGCCCAGCAGTGCAGGCTGGTCGGGGAGCAGCGCCCCGAGACGTGGGGGCAGAGGGTGCGGGAAGAGGGGGACAGGCGTGGGGTGCTGAGCGATGGGGCACGGGCTGGCCCTGGAGCCCCCCGGGCTGGAGACATCTGCCCCGGGACCAGTGCAGAGCTGCAGGCCTGGAGCTGGGCAGCACTTGCCTTGGGGAAGAACAACAAAATAGTGCCTGGCACGCGCAGAAGGACCCCTCAGCGTTCACATCCCGCCCCTCCCTGTAAAAGAAAAGCTAAAAAGGGTGAGGACAGCAAAGCCATCTGCACTGTTGGTAACACTGAGACTTTTTCTGTCATTTGCATGCGTTTCTTTTATTTGGCTAATGGGATCTGGGAGCCCTTGAGGGCCAGCGTGTGGCGCAGCTGGTGGCCCAGTCCTGGTTCGGCCGTCTGGCGAGGGCCCCTCCAGGGTCCCTGGTGTGGTGCTGGCCTCTTCTTGGCTGGAGAGTCCTCGGAGCTGCTGGTGCACCGCTTTGGGGGTGGCCGTGGCCCCCCGGGGGCGTTCCCTGCCCCAGCTGGTAGTGGAGGGCCTGGGCACAGCCTCCCCAGGCTCCTCCTGGGGCTCTTCTTGCTCCGTGGGGATGGCAGCGGGAGCAGCGGGGCAGCTGCCAGGTGCCCACCAACAGCGGCGCATGAGGTGCCGAGGAGCTCGTCCGTGCCAGATCTCGCAGGGCTGCCGGGGAAGGCAGAAACCCTCCTCAGGAGGCAGCGGGGTCGGGGGCATCTTAGTCAACATGGCCATGACGGTGTCTTCCACCATGGCTGCCTCCAACCCCCTGTTTTCAAAGATCTGCTCCAGCTCCTGCTGGACCCAGGGCTGCAGGGTCTGCAGGAGCATTGGGTGGTTCTGGAAAAGGTCCATCCCATTCGGGGTACAATATAATACAGACAATAATAAACTGTATAGCGCAGTCCCATACCTACCATACCCACGATACCCACAATGGCTGCAAAACAATAAAAACTACACAATACGTACTGTACAGAGCAATGCATACTCTACATACAGTAATCTACATGCAACATATTATAAAACAAAATACCTTAGAAAACTAAACACTCGAGAATGACCAAGCGCCACCCCCACCCCGTCCCTTGGCAATGACAGAGCCAGCGTGGAGCGTGCTCCATCTGTGTTTCGCTGTGCTTTGTGCAGGACAGGATGGCAGTGCTTGGCTATGCTTGGTTGATTTGGCTTGCACATCCCTGCTTGCCTGCCGCGGCTGTAAGCAGATTGGCTCTTCAGCCCCCAACCAGGTGCCTACTGCCTGTAGTAGTTCCGTTCTGCGGTGTCAGTTTCTTTGGGAAGGACCTGGTGGCAAGCGGCTGCGCAGAGCGGGGTGGCAGTGAACTTCCCAAAGAGGCTATAGTGCCACACTTGGTTTTCCCGGCTAGCTGTTAGCAGGCAGCACTGGGAGGCAGGCGCTGCTGCCTGCCACGAGGTCTGCAGAGCCTCGTCCCGCAAGCAGAGCATTCAGCGGGGGTCTGCTGGGGGTGTCCGAGCCCAGCTTCTGCCTCCCCTCCTGCTCGGAACCCTCCATGTTGCCCGCCCCCCCCTAGAATCCACCGTGCTCGCTTTTCCCCCTGGCCACACCAAAGCTTCCCAAACGCCATGTGGGAGCCTCAGTTCCTTGCCAGCAGCCAGGCCGCTGGCACAACTCGCCTACGGGGCTCAAGCACAAACAGGGGTAGATGGACGCATGCCCCACAGGGTTCCGCGGCCCTGCTGTCCATGCAGCGCCTGGTGGGGGGGAAGGGGGCTGACCTGCAACCTCAACAGCAGCAAGCCACCGAGCAGGACATTCATCAGTTTCTGCTTACAGAGGGACCTGCGGGCACCGGCCCATGGATTCTTACTATGGCATGTCACGCGTCGTGGGTGGCACCGATGCCCAGCTAGGGGCCTGGCCCTGGATCGTCAGCATCCAGAAGCCCATCATAGGAGGCATAGCGCATGTCTGCGGAGGGTCGCTCATCAGCCCACAGTGGGTGCTGACAGCAGCCCACTGCTTCATCACGCCCGGGTAAGGAGGACCAGGGAACAGCCCCACAGCACTAGCACGTGCCCGCTCCACAGCAGCACGTGCTAGCGCCATCCCGCTTCCCTGCAGCACGCCCAGTGCCTGGGCACTGCCAAGCCCAGCTGAGAGACTGCTCGCGAGAGGGCTGGGCTCACGCCACGGCTTCCTAGCAGCCTCCCGCCCGACACTCCTTGTGCCCAAGGCGTGCTAGGGCAGTCGCACCCTCCGTAGCGCTGCCTTCCTCTCTGCCCTGTGCAGCAGAAGGCAGGCAACTGCTGGGCTGCTTGCAGCACGTGGCTGCGCTCCCTCTGACCCCTCTCTCCACCTGCCTTGCAGGCACATCACCATGTGGCACGTGGTGATCGGGGCCAGCCACTTGACTCAGCTGGGCCCTGAGACCCAAGTGCGCACAATTAAGCGGCTACTGGTTCACGAGCACTACTACAACATCACGCAGAGGAACGACATTGCCTTGCTGGAATTGGACCAGCCTGTCCTGTGCGGCTACTACGTGCAGCTTGCCTGTGTGCCCGACGCCTGGCTGAGAGTGTTGCAGCTGAGAAGCTGCTACGTCAGTGGCTGGGGTTCCGTGACTGCAAGAGGTGAGTTCCCAAAAGGGAGTGGTGTCCTGAGCGCAGGCTGGGCACACTGGGGAGGCGGGGTGGGCTTCCTGACAGCAGAGGCGAAAGCCAGAGTCGGGCTGCGGGATACATGCCGATGGAGAGGTGGGCCTGGCCAATTACCCCAAGCAAGACAGAAGGGAGACAGCAGCGGCACAGTGCCTCTGGAGACGCAAAGCCCAGCCCTAGGGCAGGGCTTCAGCCAGAAGCCGGGGTGGGGGGGAGGAGAGGAGAACTGGCAGCGAGCTGCCAGCTGTTAACTCCTTTCTGTGCTGACAGCTGGGGGACCAAGTTATGTCCTGCAGGAGGCCAAGGTCCGCCTCATCGATATCAAGCTCTGCAACAGCAGCCGCTGGTACGGAGGGGCCATCCACAGCCACAACTTGTGTGCTGGCTATCCGCAGGGCGGCATCGACACCTGCCAGGTAGGAGCGTGCTACAAGTCCACCCCCAACAGCACAGGCAGCCCTGTGGCAACCGCCCAAACCTGCCCCAGCGCGTGCTTTGCCTGGCAAGTCAGCCTGCCACTGCTGGGTCCCCTCCACTCTTGGGGTTCACCTCCCCTTGCCCAGATGCAGGTCCTTGCCCAGTGCCGCCCTTGTCCCAGAGGCCTGGCTCTCTGCCCACAAAGCCCATCTAGTGCTCTTGGCAGCCCACAGCTCCAGAGCCCAGTCCTGCAACATCCCCCTTCCACACATCCAGGATCACTGTGCAAAGAGGACAGAGAGAGAGCCCTGCCTGACTGGCCCACCACCCCCTGCCAGACAAGCTTCTGTAGGCTCCAGCACCTGAGCAGAGCCTTTGTGTGCAGTCAGGACAGCTCTGGCAGCTGCTGCGGGAGAGAAGGAGCCAGCCAGAGTGCTGACCGGGGCCACCCAACACCACCTTAACCCTCTCTCCTCCGCTGCAGGGTGACAGCGGTGGTCCTCTGGTCTGCAAAGATAACACCTACGACTACTTCTGGCTTGTTGGAGTGACCAGCTGGGGGAGAGGCTGTGCCAGACCAAACCAGCCTGGAGTCTACACCTCCACGCAGCACTTCTACGACTGGATCCTGCTACAGATGGGACTGCGCTCAGCAAGAAGAGATAGTCCAACAGCACGGCCATGGAGTCATTTTCTCTCCACCTCAAGCCCCTCTCAGAGGCCAGGGCCAACACCAGCACCAACACAGTCGGGCAGCATTAGCTCCTGTCCATTTCCACGCCAGAAGCTGGTGGAATACTTTACTCTTCTGAAGGAGCTCCTGCAGTTCCTCAGGGGAAAAAAGGCTTGAGGAGCAGGATCAACAGGAACCAGCGCAGGCTGCACTGGACCATGATCATTTCCTTCTGGGGCAATGCCTGCTGCTCCAAAGGCAGCTTCAGCATCAAAGGCCTGCTCTGTGCTGCCCGCTCTCCTCCCTGTGGAGTATGAAGCAGTAAGGGACTGGGGACGTGAGCAATCCAGCATTTCTCTAGAAGGCCATGAAGCCTTAGCCTAAGGCCGCAGAGCCTTAGCATAAGGCCGCAAGGGCATCCAGAGGACAAACTGCGGTTGGAATGAGGAAGTAAGAATGCAGAGACAAACAACTCCCAGATGCCAAAGAGGAACTTGCGGCCTACAAGAAGGCCACGAGCACTGCGCGTGAGCTAGTGACGCACACCAATCATAATCGAGTTACTATGTGAGTTAAATTGATTATCACCAATGGGGGATCGCCGCGTATGTAGTGGGGAATATAAAAGTGAGCTATCTGAGGCTAATAAACGGCTTGTACGTGATCACATTGATCATCGTGTCGAGTCCAGTTCTTCCTCCGCAACACTTCCTAGTGCACACAAATGCTGAAGCTGACTTAGTTCTTGGAATAAAGTTGCCAGGTTTCACAGTTAACCGTGCCTGAGTCCAATTCACTCTCGTGCGCAAGGCAAGGATTTCCACGCCCGGCAAAATGAGGCTGCAGGCAGTCAAGGAGGGCACAAAGGGCAAGAGTCGCTCAGCAGGGCTGACACCATGCCTGGTCAGACAGGAGCGTGCTCAGAGCCACCATGGCATGAAGAAGACTGGCACATTGAGGCTAGAAAGAGGATGCAAAATAATGATGTGACGTGCAGACAACTCTGGGGATGATGATTAGGACGTGGTTGAAGCCTTTGCTAAACAGAAAGATGAAAGAAAGCTGGCAGGAGTTACAGTGCCATGAGGAAGAGCCAGATGTCACCAGAAGTTAAGGGGGAATGGTGTGAGAGGTGGCCAGACTTCAGCAATATCTGAAGGAAGAGCTGGGGTCATTCTGGGGACAACATCACGCAGAGGAACGACATTGCCTTGCTGGAATTGGACCAGCCTGTCCAGTGCGGCTACTACGTGCAGCTTGCCTGTGTGCCCGACGCCTGGTTGAGAGTGTCGCAGCTGAGAATCTGCTACATCAGTGGCTGGGGTTCCACGACTGCAAGAGGTGAGTTCCCAAAAGGGACTTGTTTGGCAGGCACAGAGTGACTTCTGCCAGCCCAAGCCCTTACCAAGAGAAACAAGTCCTTCAGCTTCACCTCAGGCAGGCCGGCGTTTCACTGCGCATTTGGCCAACAGAGAAAGTGATGGAGGAAGGTGGGGTCATCCCAGATCACAAAACAACTCTTCTCTAGAGCTGAAACTCAGCTTCTGGAATCTCCTGGCTCCGAGTCCTAGGAAATGTGCTTGATACGTCTGGGCTAGGCTCCTGAATCGTGAAGAAAAAGTTTTTCTTTGTGTAGGGGTGGCGCGACCACAGGTATTTCCAACATATTGTACAACCTCTCTTCTCCAGGAGAAACCTAGACTGAGAGAAGAAATGTGGAAATATCACCAGAGGAGGAGAGAGAAGGAGTGTGAGCTCGGGAAGGTGTGGATGCTGACAAGAAGCAGGTGCTCAAATGTTACTGCTTTGCACACACCCTGTGTGCTCACCTTCTCCCAGAATCCCACAGCTGTGTAGCAGGAGGCTTTGGTAGGGCAGTGTCAGCCTGACCTCAGCCGGGGCCTGGAGCAGAGCCTGCCCCTCCGACACCAGCATGGCTGCCTGGCAGCTGGGTGGGAAAATGGGAAATGGCAGCCCCCGGGGGAAGCAGGGTTGCCCGGGGAGTATCCCAATGCCATCCCTTCCTAGCAGCCCAAGGCAGCACAGCGCATGCTGACCCCGGGTGTCCTTACAGCAGAGCCCCAGCTGCCCCGCTGGAGCACAGAGACCCCGAGGGGAGGAGGAGGGGAGACGCTTTAGGCAGTCTGTTCCCTCCCCAGACACCCCCGGGCATGGAAAGGCCCCGCGCCCTGCCAAGCCGGCGAGTCGCCACTCATGCCGCGGTGCAGAGGTGGCCACCTCCTGCGTGCTCTGGGCTGGCGCAGCCTTGCCCTGAGCCGGGGGAAGGTTCCCTGTGCCTCAGTCCAGAGTCCTCACCTGCAAAGCCTCATTTTCAGGGCCAAAATCCTCATTTTTGGGGCCCCAACCTGTCTGTTCTTGCCCACAGCCGCGTATTTCCCTGTCCCACTTCACCGCTCTCCACAGCTTCCCCGGGAGGGGACGTGATAGGGAGGTGCTGAGCTCTGCTGCTGGGGTCCAGGGACAGGACGCATGGGAACGGCTCAGAGCTGCGTCAGGGCGGGTTCAGCTGGGCTCAAGGATCCGTTTCTGCACCGAGAGGGCGGCCGGGCGCTGGGACAGGCTGCCTGAGAGGCGGTCGGTTCCCCCGGCCTGTCCGTGCCCAGGAGCCCTTTGGGCAGTGCCCTCCATGCTGTGCTGTCAGGCCAGGCCAGCCCTGCAGGGCGGGCGATTGGATGGGGCGATGGCTGCCGCTCCCTCCCCAGCGGAAGCTCCCTGCTCTGCCGTGCCCACAGGGTCACCGGGAGCACCCAGCCCACCCTGTGGAGTTCATCACCACATCGCCTGGGAGCAGGGCAGGCACTGGCGGAGGGGAGAGCGGCCCCTCAGGCAGCCAATAGCGGAGAGCAGCACCTCAGGGGAGGGTGGGCCCCACACCATGGCAGAGCGACAGCCCAGGTAGCCAATCAGAGGTCACATTTCAAATGAAGGGCAGGCACCCAGCGGGGCAGCCTGAACGCAAAGGGGGCCAATCAGAGGCAGCGTCACCTCAGGGGAAGGTGGGCACTGCATTTGGGCAGAGTGACAGCACTGTCAGCCAATGGCAGGTCATCACTTCAGGTGAAGGGCGGGCACTGCAGCCCAGCAGCCTGACCACCCGGGGTCCAATCAGAGGCAGCAGAACCTCAGGGGAGGGTGGGCATTGCATCTGGGCAGAGTGACAGCCCTGGCAGCCAATGGCAGGTCATTCCCTCAGGTGAAGGGCAGGCACTGTAACCCAGCAGCCTGACCACAAGGGGGCCAATCAGAGGCAGCAGCACCTCAGGGGAGGAGACTGACAGCCCTCCCGACCTCTGCCGGCCAAGACTACATGGGAAGGAGGCGGGCCCTGCTTGCAGCCAGGCCCAGCTTCACCATGGCTCCTGTGGGGCCTGCCCCGAGGCCGCGCAGCCCCTGGACCAGGCCCAGGGCCCCTCCTCCCCCCTTCCACCGCTCCTCTCTGTCTCCTCTGCACCCCCCAGCTGTCCCCGTGTTCTGGAACCCCCCGTCTCCGTGATGCTGAGGCCGCCGGGGTGGCGGTGGGGTGGACAAGGCTGGGTGGGGGTGATGCTTGCCCTGGGGCCATCGGCTCCCCCACATCCCCTCCGCGCAGCCCCAGCGACCCCGCAGCATCCTGCAGGGTCGTGAGGAGGGGCAGGACGTGGCTGCCGTCCAGTGTCTGCCCTGAGGTGGCGAGGACGGGGGGGATGTGGGGCTGGGGTCTGCCCCCCGAAGCAGGGGGGTCCCAGGGCTGATGCTCTCCCCCATCCCCACAGCTCCTGCACATCATCTCCTTCCTGACGCTGCCCGCCCTGCTGAGACGGGGCCAGACCTGCCCTTGCCTCCACGAGGGCTGCGACAGCGAGGCCGCCTGCACCTCCTCTGCACCGCTCTCTGCCTGCCGCCGCTAGCGCCCGCCCCTGCAAGAGGGCCACCATCCTCAGCTGTGAGTCTGTCTTTGCCAAGGGACGGGGTGGGGGTGGCGCTTGGTCTCCAGGACTCATCTTTAGCGTCCAAACTTTTATTGTAGGTTTTAATGCCTTCTTTTTAGGACCCAAAGCCTCCTTTTTAGGGTACAAACCCTCATTTCTAAGTTCCAAACCCACCTTTTAAGGTTCAAATGCTCATATTAAGGGCTCAAAGCAACATTTTGACGGTGCAGAGCCTCCTTTTCAGAGTCCAAAGCATTGTTTATAGGGTCCAAAGTCTCCATTTATGTACCCAACCCTCATCTTTAGCTTCAAAAGCCTGCTTTTCAGGAGCCAAAGCCTCCATGTAGAATCAAAACTGCTCCTTTAGACTTAGAAGTCTTGTTTGTTTAATGTCCCAAGCTTCATTCTGACGGTCTAAAATCCCATTTCAACAGCACAAAGCCCTGATTTTCAAACCCAAAGCATCACTTCAGGGCTTAAAATCATCAGAATTTCAGGGTTCAATGCCTCAATGTAATTTCCAAAGCCCCATTTTCAGGGCCCGGTGCTCCATTCTTAAGCCCCAAGCCATGCTTTGGCGGGTCTAAACTCTACTTTGGAGGGTCCGAAGCCCTCTTTTACACCTGAAAGCCTCCACTGGAGTGCCCAGAGCCCTCTATTTGGAACGAAATCTCCATTTGTGGAGGCCATGGAGGAACCAAGTCGTTCCCCTCCTTTTCAGGGTCTAAAGCGTTCTTTGTATCATCTAGCCCATCCTTTTGAGTGCCCAGAGCCCCATTTTCAGGGCTGAAGCCCTCATTTATGGGATCCAAACCTGTCTTTTATCACTCACAACCTTCTTTTAGGGCCCACAGTTCCATTTTGAGGGTCCTAACTCTCATTTTGGAGGCAGAAAGCCTCTTTTTAGGCTCCAGAGCTATATTTCTAGCATCCAAAGCATCATTTTGACTTTCCAAAATCTTAGCTTTGGTGGCAGAGCAGAGAGCAGCCTGGTTCCACTAAGCGCAAGGCTGCTCTCCCGCCTCGGCTGCCCTCAGCCCACCGTTGCTCTGCACACCGCTGCCCACGCGATGACCCACAGAGGTCCCTTCCAACCCCTAACACACCGCCCTGGCAGTTTGCCTGTGGAGCGCTGGGGACAGCTGCCCAGGGGAACGGGGAGATGGCTCTGCCCCGTCCTGCTGCGAGAGCAGGGCTCAGCCCTGGTGCTGAGGGCACTGAGCGTCTGCCTTGCTGCTCTCCAGCTCCTCCGGCGTGCGTGGAGCCCTCCGTCACCAGGCATGGGAAGTGTGCGGCTCCAGCGTACGCACCCGTGGGTGTCCCAGGGCACACGTGGAGATCCCGCCTGGACCCGGGGAGTGACAGCTCTGCAGCCGCTCGTTCAGGCGAGGTGAGCACGCTTTGTTTTTGCCCTGCGTTAGTGGGGCACGAAGCACTCAGCCCAGCCCTTGAGCGGAGCTGTGCATGCTTTCAGCCAGCTGGCACTTGTGCCGCTGCTCAGGAGAGCCCCTGCAGGTGAAATTGCCGCCTTGGCTTGAAAAACAGGCCAGCACTTCCCTGCTCTTGGGCTGTTGTCCTCTGCCCTAGGTGATTCCTGCCCTGGCAAGTCCAAGAGACGCCTCTGTGAATGCCCGCCTGTGCAGTGCGTGTCCTTCTGGCCTGGGGCCGTCAAAGCAGATCTCCCTGCAGCTAAGTGATGGCTGGGAAATGCGTACCCTTGCGGCCCCAGTGTCCTCCAGTGACAACCTGCTGGTCAGCTGAGTCCCCAGGGCTGGCTCAAAGCCTGCACAGTGGGACGCAACTGCTGCCTCACAAGACCTCTTTCTGTCCTACAAGAGGTCGATGGTGATAGCACCATCTGGAGGGCCCAAAGCCTTTTTTTAGGGTGCAAACCCTCCTTTGCAGGGTCAAACCCTCATTGATAAGTTGCAAGCTTCGCTTTTACAATTCACAGACTCCTTTTAAGGGACCAAAGCATTCTCTTGAAGGCCCAAAGTCTGATTTGGGTGTCAAAGGGCTCCTTTTTAGAGTCCAAAGCCTTATTTGTAGGGTCTAAAGTCTCCTTTCATGGCACCAAAGCCTCATTATCTGGATCCATAGCCTAATTTAGAGGATCCAGTTGGCAAGCTGGAGGGCCCAAAGCCTCATTTTAGCATCCAAACTGCTCATTTTGGGTACAAAGCCTCACTTGTTTAATGACCGAAGCCTCATTTGGAGGCTCCAAAGACCTGTTTTTAGCATACAGAGCCCTAGCTTTTGGCACCAAAACATCATGTGAGGGCAAAAGTCCTGATTTGAGGGTTCAGCATCTCATTTTCATTTCCAAAGCCTTATTTTCACATCCCAATGCCCCATGCTTCAGGCCCAAACTCTTTTTTGGAGAGTCCAAAGTCTCATTTCTAGGGCCAAACCCCTCTTACAGCTCTAGGCCTGCACTGGAGTGTTTCGTTTTATGGGGCAACAGAGGAACCAAGAGGTTCCCCTCCTTTGCAGGGCCCAAAGCGTCATTTGTAGACACTCTCCACCCATTTTAGGTCCCAGAGCCTTATTCGCAGGGCGAAAATCTTCATTTTTTTGGGTCCAAAGCTGTCTTTTATTAGCCATAGTCTTTCTTAGGGCACACCGTTCCCTTGTTAGGGTTTAAACTCTCACTTTCAGAGCAGAAAGCATCTTTTTAGGATCCAAAGCTCTATTGGTAGTGACCTCCCCAGGGCCAGGACTCTGCGCTTCCCCTGGCTGCACTTGTTGGGGCTCTGCTGGGGCAGGGTGCGACCCTGGGCTGGTGCAGAGAGCAGCACCACGTCGTGACTCTGTGCAGGAGCAGGGTTTTGGGTGCCACCGTCGCGAGGCTGCGCCCAGCAGTGCAGGCTGGTCGGGGAGCAGCGCCCCGAGACGTGGGGGCAGAGGGTGCGGGAAGAGGGGGACAGGCGTGGGGTGCTGAGCGATGGGGCACGGGCTGGCCCTGGAGACCCCCGGGCTGGAGACATCTGCCCCGGGACCAGTGCAGAGCTGCAGGCCTGGAGCTGGGCAGCACTTGCCTTGGGGGAGAACAACAAAATAGTGCCTGGCACGCGCAGAAGGACCCCTCAGCGTTCACATCCCACCCCTCCCTGTAAAAGAAAAGCTAAAAAGGGTGAGGACAGCAAAGCCATCTGCGCTGTTGGTAACACTGAGACTTTTTCTGTCATTTTCATGCGTTTCTTGTATTTGGCTAATGGGATCTGGGAGCCCTTGAGGGCCAGCGTGTGGCGCAGCTGGTGGCCCAGTCCTGGTTCGGCCGTCTGGCGAGGGCCCCTCCAGGGTCCCTGGTGTGGTGCTGGCCTCTTGTTGGCTGCAGAGTCCTCGGAGCTGCTGGTGCTCCTCTTTGGGGGTGGCCGTGGCCCCCCGGGGGCGTTCCCTGCCCCAGCTGGTAGTGGAGGGCCTGGGCACAGCCTCCCCAGGCTCCTCCTGGGGCTCTTCTTGCTCCGTGTGGATGGCAGCGGGAGCAGCGGGGCAGCTGCCAGGTGCCCACCAACAGCGGCGCATGAGGTGCCGAGGAGCTCGTCCGTGCCGGATCTTGCAGGGCTGCCGGGGGAGGCAGAGACCCTCCTCAGGAGGCAGCGGGGCCGGGAGCATCTTAGTCAACATGGCCATGATGGTGTCTTCCACCATAGCTGCCTCCAACCCCCTGTTGTCAAAGATCTGCTCCAGCTTCTGCTGGACCCAGGGCTGCAGGGTCTGCAGGAGCATTGGGTGGTTCTGGAAAAGGTTCATCCCGTTCGGGATACAATATAATACAGACAATAATAAACTGTATAGCGCAGTCCCATACCTACCATACCCACAATACCCACAATAGCTGCAAAACAATAAAAACTACACAATACGTACTGTACAGAGCAATGCATACTCTACATACAGTAATCTACATGCAACATATTATAAAACAAAATACCTTAGAAAACTAAACACTCGAGAATGACCAAGCGCCACCCCCACCCCGTCCCTTGGCAATGACAGAGCCAGCGTGGAGCGTGCTCCATCTGTGTTTCGCTGTGCTTTGTGCAGGACAGGATGGCAGTGCTTGGCTATGCTTGGTTGATTTGGCTTGCACATCCCTGCTTGCCTGCCGCGGCTGTAAGCAGATTGGCTCTTCAGCCCCCAACCAGGTGCCTACTGCCTGTAGTAGTTCCGTTCTGCGGTGTCAGTTTCTTTGGGAAGGACCTGGTGGCAAGCGGCTGCGCAGAGCGGGGTGGCAGTGAACTTCCCAAAGAGGCTATGGTGCCACACTTGGTTTTCCCGGCTAGCTGTTAGCAGGCAGCACTGGGAGGCAGGCGCTGCTGCCTGCCACGAGGTCTGCAGAGCCTCGTCCCGCAAGCAGAGCATTCAGCGGGGGTCTGCTGGGGGTGTCCGAGCCCAGCTTCTGCCTCCCCTCCTGCTCGGAACCCTCCATGTTGCCCGCCCCCCCCTAGAATCCACCGTGCCCAGCACCCGGAACCAGCCACTCTGTGACATCAGCCACGGGGCCAAGGGTTCCCTGGGCAGCGGGACTGCTGCAGGCACTACGTCGGCTGCTGCACTGCTGGCCACCAGCTCTCGCTTCTTGCAGCTGCCACGTGCCGCTAACAGCCATGAATTTTCTCCCCGTCCTGGTCCTGCTGGCCGTGTGCTGGCCGGCGTACGGCATGTGGGACAACTGTGGGTAAGTGGCCCGAGGCTCTGGGAGGGAGCTGGGGCAGCCCTTGTGGGCTTCACTGGCGGGTGCTCGCTTTTCCCCCTGGCCACACCAAAGCTTCCCAAACGCCATGTGGGAGCCTCAGTTCCTTGCCAGCAGCCAGGCCGCTGGCACAACTCGCCTACGGGGCTCAAGCACAAACAGGGGTAGATGGACGCATGCCCCACAGGGTTCCGCGGCCCTGCTGTCCATGCAGCGCCTGGTGGGGGGGAAGGGGGCTGACCTGCAACCTCAACAGCAGCAAGCCACCGAGCAGGACATTCATCAGTTTCTGCTTACAGAGGGACCTGCGGGCACCGGCCCATGGATTCTTACTACGGCATGTCACGCGTCGTGGGTGGCACCGATGCCCAGCTAGGGGCCTGGCCCTGGATCGTCAGCATCCAGAAGCCCATCATAGGAGGCATAGCGCATGTCTGCGGAGGGTCGCTCATCAGCCCACAGTGGGTGCTGACAGCAGCCCACTGCTTCATCACGCCCGGGTAAGGAGGACCAGGGAACAGCCCCACAGCACTAGCACGTGCCCGCTCCACAGCAGCACGTGCTAGCGCCATCCCGCTTCCCTGCAGCACGCCCAGTGCCTGGGCACTGCCAAGCCCAGCTGAGAGACTGCTCGCGAGAGGGCTGGGCTCACGCCACGGCTTCCTAGCAGCCTCCCGCCCGACACTCCTTGTGCCCAAGGCGTGCTAGGGCAGTCGCACCCTCCGTAGCGCTGCCTTCCTCTCTGCCCTGTGCAGCAGAAGGCAGGCAACTGCTGGGCTGCTTGCAGCACGTGGCTGCGCTCCCTCTGACCCCTCTCTCCACCTGCCTTGCAGGCACATCACCATGTGGCACGTGGTGATCGGGGCCAGCCACTTGACTCAGCTGGGCCCTGAGACCCAAGTGCGCACTATTAAGCGGCTACTGGTTCACGAGCACTACAACAACATCACGCAGAGGAACGACATTGCCTTGCTGGAACTGGACCAGCCTGTCCTGTGCGGCTACTACGTGCAGCTTGCCTGTGTGCCCGACGCCTGGCTGAGAGTGTCGCAGCTGAGAAGCTGCTACGTCAGTGGCTGGGGTTCCACGACTGCAAGAGGTGAGTTCCCAAAAGGGAGTGGTGTCCTGAGCGCAGTTTGGGCACACTGGGGAGGCGGGGTGGGCTTCCTGACAGCAGAGGCGAAAGCCAGAGTCGGGCTGCGGGGTGCATGCCGATGGAGAGGTGGGCCTGGCCCATTACCCCAAGCAAGACAGAAGGGAGACAGCGGTGGCACAGTGCCTCTGGAGACGCAAAGCCCAGCCCTAGGGCAGGGCTTCAGCCAGACGCCGGGGGGGGGTGGGGGGAGGAGAGGAGAACTGGCAGCAAGCTGCTGGCTGTTAACTTCTTTCTGTGCTGACAGCTGGGGGACCAAGTTATGTCCTGCAGGAGGCCAAGGTCCGCCTCATCGATATCAAGCTCTGCAACAGCAGCCGCTGGTACGGAGGGGCCATCCACAGCCACAACTTGTGTGCTGGCTATCCGCAGGGCGGCATCGACACCTGCCAGGTAGGAGCGTGCTACAAGTCCACCCCCAACAGCACAGGCAGCCCTGTGGCAACCGCCCAAACCTGCCCCAGCGCGTGCTTTGCCTGGCAAGTCAGCCTGCCACTGCTGGGTCCCCTCCACTCTTGGGGTTCACCTCCCCTTGCCCAGATGCAGGTCCTTGCCCAGGGCCGCCCTTGTCCCAGAGGCCTGGCTCTCTGCCCACAAAGCCCATCTAGTGCTCTTGGCAGCCCACAGCTCCAGAGCCCAGTCCTGCAACATCCCCCTTCCACACAGCCAGGATCACTGTGCAAAGAGGACAGAGAGAGAGCCCTGCCTTACTGGCCCACCACCCCCTGCCAGACAAGCTTCTGTAGGCTCCAGCACCTGAGCAGAGCCTTTGTGTGCAGTCAGGACAGCTCTGGCAGCTGCTGCGGGAGAGAAGGAGCCAGCCAGAGTGCTGACCGGGGCCACCCAACACCACCTTAACCCTCTCTCCTCCGCTGCAGGGTGACAGCGGTGGTCCTCTGGTCTGCAAAGATAACACCTACGACTACTTCTGGCTTGTTGGAGTGACCAGCTGGGGGAGAGGCTGTGCCAGACCAAACCAGCCTGGAGTCTACACCTCCACGCAGCACTTCTACGACTGGATCCTGCTACAGATGGGACTGCGCTCAGCAAGAAGAGATAGTCCAACAGCACGGCCATGGAGTCATTTTCTCTCCACCTCAAGCCCCTCTCAGAGGCCAGGGCCAACACCAGCACCAACACAGTCGGGCAGCATTAGCTCCTGTCCATTTCCACGCCAGAAGCTGGTGGAATACTTTACTCTTCTGAAGGAGCTCCTGCAGTTCCTCAGGGGAAAAAAGGCTTGAGGAGCAGGATCAACAGGAACCAGCGCAGGCTGCACTGGACCATGATCATTTCCTTCTGGGGCAATGCCTGCTGCTCCAAAGGCAGC